>NC_056524.1:35536793-35630781 GCF_019175285.1 Sceloporus undulatus
TCTTTCTTTCTTTCTTTCTTTCTTTCTTTCTTTCTTTCTTTCTTTCTTTCTCTTTTTTCCTCCATCTTTCCTCATTACTCTAAGAACCCTTCTGTTGTTAGTAGTCCTTCTTTTTGTTGTAGATAAGTAATTACTTTTCCCCAGTCGTTTTGAAATTCTTCTGTATTTCCATCTGACAGTAATCGTGTAAGTTTATCCATCTCAGCCAGGTCATATATTTTGGTAATCCACTCTTCTAAATTGGGATTTTTTTTCTTCTTTCCAATGTCTGGCTAGTACAATTCTAGCTGCAATGATTAAATGAAACACTATTCTTCCACATTTCTTCCCAAGTCCTTATCTAAAATATTTAACAAATAAATTTCTGGTTTGCATTCAAATTAAAATATTACTTATTGTTTTATGTATTTCCAGCCAATATTTTTTTAATTTTTTTTCAGGACCACCAGCTATGAAAGAACATACCTCTATTTTTTTGACATATCCAACAATTACTGTTTGTACCATAAATTTTTGCTAACTTATTGGGTGGTAAATACCATCTAAATAGCATTTTATAATAGTTCTCTCTTAGACTTTGACTTCTTGTGTATCTCAGTCTCTTTTCCCAAGTGTATTCCCAATGAGATAGTTCAATAGTGTGACTGATATTCTGGGCCCATATCACCATATTATTTTTAATTACTTCTTTTTCCAATTCAATCTTGAGTAAATATTTATATAATTTGGAGAGCATACCCTTATATTCTAAATTTAATATTTCTTCTAACTCAGTTCTTTTTTTAACAATAGTTTTTTCTTTTAAGTCTGATTTTTAGCTTTCTTTTAGTTGCAATCTCAAATATTTTTAAGTTTTCCTTTAATAACTGTTCCTCTGTTTTAAATCTAAATTTATTATTGTCTTTTATTAATATGTTTTTGTATCTTAATCAGTCTGTAGTAACTCCTCTTTCTCTCCAAAAGAAAGCTTCATGAGGGAAAGTTTCTAATGATATTTCATCTCCAATTTTTTTCTAACTTTTTTCCATGTCCATAGAAGAGGTTTTCGTATAGCATGATAATAGAATTCTTTATTACAGTTCTCTTTATTATAATATAAATATGCATGCCATCCATAAGCCAATTTGTCATTTTCAAGTTTCAATAATTTTTTATCTTTTAAATCAATCCACTTTTTGATCCACATTAGGCATGCAGCTTGGAAATAAATTTTTAAATCTGGGACTGCTAGACCTCCTCTTTCCCTGGCATCTTGCAAAGTTTTTAGTCTAATTCTAGGTTTCTTTCTCTGACATAAAATTTTTGTAAGATCTTTTTGCCAATCTAAAATACGTTTTGTCTTTTACTATAATTGGAATAGTTCGGTACAAAAATAATAATTTGGGTAATATATTAGTTTTAATACATGCACTTCTTCCTAATAAAGATAAATCTAAGGGTTTCCATTTTTCCATGTCTTTTTTTACCTGATTTCATAGTTTCTTATAATTATTTTTGAAAATATCAGTATTATTCAAGGTGATATCAGTACCTTAATATCTCACTTTCTTTACTATATTATAACCAGATTTATTTAATAATCCTAATTCTTCCATTTTGTTCATATTTTTGTTATTATATTTGTTTTAGCTTCATTAACACTCAATCCTGATATGTTTTCAAATTCTTTTAATTCACATCTTAGACTATAATGGGTCCCCCCCCCCCAAAAAAAAAATTAGGTCATGTGCAAATGCTAAAACCTTAAATTCCTCCCCTTTATTTTTAACTCCTTGTATATTTTTATTCATTTTAATTTTTTAAATCAATAGTTCCATAATCAAAATAAATAATAGAGGGGATAAAGGGCATCCTTGTCTTGTACCTTGTTTTATTTTTAGTGGCTTAGTTTTTTCCTTGTTTATTATTAGGTATGCCTCCTGGTCCTTATATATCGCTTTTATCCAGTTATGAAATCTTTCTCCTACTCCTATTTTTGTTAAATTTTTAAATATCAAATTCCAATTTACCCCATCAAATGCCTTTTCTATATCTGCATTCACTGTCTTTGATACAGCATTACACTGCTAGCTCATGTTCAATTTATGATCAACAATAATCTCAATGCCCTTTTCACATGTAGTACTGCTGAACCATGTATCTCCCACCCTGTATTTGGTTTCTGTGGCCTAAACGTAAAATTTTGTATTTGTCCCTATTGAATTTCATCTTATTAATTTTCTAGTTTATCACGGTAATAAAAATAAAAAAAACCCAACAAAATCTATTCCTATCTTCCAGTGTGTTAGCCATCTCTCCTAGTGTTGTGTCATATGCAAACTTGATAAAGATTTCCTCCACTCCGTTACCTAAGTTGATGGACATGTTGAAGAGTATTGGCCCTAGGAACAGAAACCTGAGGAATGCCATTTGAGACTTCCTTCCAGTTTGAAGTGCAGCCATTGATGGCGACTCTTTAAGCACAGTTTTCCATCCAATTATAGATCCATCTGACAGTATTCCACTTTGGATCACTTTACTAATCAAAACATTATAGGGGATCTTATCAAATGTTTCTCTGAAATTAAGATAAATGACATCCTCGGCATTTCCACCATCTACTAAACTAGTGATCTGATTTTTTTTTAAAAAAAGTTATAAAATTAGTGGGCAGTGACCACACAGCCCACTTCCAAAGTGAGCCACCACCACGGTCCCAAGCCGGCCACTGCCAGGAGCTGGTTTTAATGAATTCCTTTTTGCTGTGCCTTTGGGTCATCTTTGGCTGCCTCAAAGTGGCTTGAATGGGGCACATCCCCACGAGTGCGCAGGGTGTGTGTGTTGTGGGGGATGCACACCTCATTGACGATAATGGAGGTTGCCCCTCCACACATATTCAAGAACGCGGATCCCAAGTCCACAAGAAAGGAGCGGTGACAGTATTTCTTTTTGCCTTTAAACTCCTCCTTTTACAGAACTCTAAATTCCACTAAGGAACTCTACATTGAATTGTAACTGGATCTCAGGTGCCTCTCAGTCAACCATGACATTATATGTTTTTTGTTTGTTTGTTTGAAAAAGTCAAAGAATTCTCCTAGGCAAGGTAGCTATCACTTGGGGTATCACCAGTATAACAGAGGATCACAAATGAGGAGGGAGACAAGTATTAATGTCTGGCAATTTTGTTTAAAGAAAAATTAAAACCTGCAAATGTTACTGCTGTCACTAATAATATCAGTCATTGGGAAACACAAGCTTACTGCATATATATAACACGTTATTTTGACACACGAGAGAGAAGGAGATCACATGATGATTGCTATATCTTTTTCAGAATTCTGGAACAAACTGCATCTGGGGCATTATTTGAGGGGAGAAAGCTATCACTGAGTTCCATTGTTGGTGGTTCTTTCTCCTCTACAAAACTATGACTGAAAAACTCCTTTCTGGTTGTGTTAAAGAAACGGCAGTAAGGAAACTAGTTAAAATGTATTCTTATGAAAATAAGATTATGATTAAAGAATTAAAGATGTAACTTTAATTATTTTTTTAAGAAACCTCTAATTTAAAATTAAATTATAGGTTGGAATAGTATTCAGTCTTTTTGTGTGGGCTTTTCCTCTTTGTCTTCAGTTAAATGGGATTTCACTTCCACTTACAGCAGGAAGAGAATGAAATGTAAAGCCTTAGAAATAATAGTGATTGATTTAGAAAACTGAAAAAGTAATTGGAAAATATTCATTTTAGATTTGGTTGTTCAGTTCCTCAGGTTGCTATGTAGAATCACAGAGCTGTTTTATACATTACAATGTTCCTACAGAGCTTTGTATTCCATTATGTAAGAGCAGAATGTGCAGTAACTTGCTGATCTGCGTATTTCATGGCAATATAGTTCTCTGTGCACGGAGGCAGATAAAAATTCACAGCCTCTTACAATCTACATAGACAGTATCAGTTCCAATGTTAACAAAAATAGGCCAACAAATATGGAAAACAAAATAATGGCCAACAGACCAATATTCCTACCCATCGACAAAAAAGGGGACACAAAAGACTGCAGAAACTAGCATCAATTTCCACACAAGTAAAATTCTGCTTAAAATTCTGCAACGTAGGTCTGAAGCAGAGAGCCTTGAAGGAGCAGCCTGTGGCCGCCAGCAGAAGTGGATTAAATATGCTCCTTTTTCTGGTGGCTTTGGGCTGCTTTAAGTGGCCTCGGTGCAGTTTCTGTCTGCTTCGGGGATGTGTGTCGTCTAAATGCCACACCTGCGGAGCAGCCGGAAGCCGCTCTGTTAGGCCTGTCTGTTTCAGACCATAGATTCCAATCATATATGGAGAGTGAAATTCCAGAGGTGCAAACAGAAAGGAAAAGAAACCCAATGGGGCAAATGGAAAGTAAAGGTTCAGGAAAGAAAGAGGAACTAGGGAATTCCAAAAGAAAATCAGCATGTGCTTTATGGACTATAGGAAGGCTCTTGACTGCATAGATCATGAAAAGTTATGGAATGCTCTTAAACACATGGGAGTGCCAGTACATCTGATAACCTTGATGAGAAACCTGTACTTAGAACAAAAGGCTATTGTTAGAACAGAATATGGAGAAACAGAATGGTTTCCAATTGGCAAAGAGTCAGGTATCACCCTACTTGTTCAACATGTATGCAAAGTATCATACAAAGAGCAGGTTTAGACTTAGAAGAAACGGCAGTGAATATAGTAGGAAGGAACATCAACAATCTAAACTGTGTGGTTGACACATACTACTAGTAGAAAACATAATGGACTTGGAACAATTACTAAGGAATATCAAGGAAGAAAGTGCAAAGGAAGTCTGAAAATAAAAAAGAAAAACATAATGACCACAGAGGATCTACATTAGTTCAACCTAGATGATGCAGAAACCGAAATAGTTAAATATTTCCTATACCTTGGAACAAATATTGATCAGAAAGGAGACTTCAGTTAAGAAATAAGAAGACTATGGAAGGGCAATGATGAAAGAACTAGGAAAGATCCTAAACAGTAAAGATATACAACTGAGCACTAAAGTTACCAGCAATGGTATTTCCAGTTACCATGTACAGATGTGAGATCTGTACAGTGAAGAAAGTGGAAAAAAAGAAAATCAACTCTTTTGAGATGTGATGCTGGGGAATAGTGCTGAGAATATCATGGACAGCCAAAAAGGTGGACAAATGGGTCCTTGAACAGATCAAGCCTGGACTGTCCTTGGTAACCAAGAGGATGAATCTATGGCTGTCGTACTTTGGTCACATCATGAGAAGGCATGACTCATTAGAAAAGACAATAATGTTAGGAAAGGAAAGAAGGCATAGAAAGAGAGGAAAATAGCACACCAAGTGTCTAGAGTCAACTAGGGTGGCCATGGGCCTGAATCTACAGGACCTAAGTGGAGCAATGGAGGATAGAGGGGCTTGGAGTTGTCTCATCCACAGGGTCACCGTAAGTCAAGGTCAACTCGAGAGTAGCTAACAACAACACTTGGAGGATTGGGATGCATCTACACTGTAGAAATAATGAATTTTGACGTCACTTTAATTGCCATAGCTCTATCCGTTTTGATCTTCTGGAGAAGCAGGATACAAAAAATTATTATTATTATTATTATTATTATTATTATTATTATTATCCTACAGAATCCTGAGATTTGTACTTTTGTGAGGCACCACCACTTTTTGGGAGAGACATTTCACCTTGTGAAACTACAAATCCCAGGATTCCATAGTATGCCACTCAACTGCATTATTTCTACAATGTAGATACACTCTAGATGAAGAATACAATAGTGAATTTATACACCTTTTTATGGAGATAGTGTTATATCATGTTTGCAACAGTGGTTTAATATTAGAAGAGTGTACTACAAGGGGCCTTTGGCTCTACCACACATCTGTTATTCTGGTGTAGCTGCAAGAAGATCAGAATTCTATAGTCCATGGTAAACTTATTTGGTAGAAACACGTCCACTTTGTAAACTGTGATTTCAAATTGTTTTGTTTCCATTACTCATAGTGATGATAAACCATAGTTTGTTAAGTTTGAATAAGATGAAGATGCCAATAATTAAGAACAGTGAAAGCATCCCAGTTTCTCAAGGCTCTGCCAGAAAAGGAGTGAGGAATCCATAAAACTGAGGATCTTTTAAGCTTGGTCTTGTAATGTGAAACTGTGATTTAGTCTTGTACCCAAGCCAGCCCCATCTGTTTTGTCTCTCCTGTCAAAGAGAGAAGTTTCATTTATTTATATCAGGAATATAATCCATGCTTGCCTGGTTCTTGTGTGACAGAGGCAGTTTCTTTCTTTCTTCACCTCTAAAATAATGAAACATTTTCCGTCAATCTTGTATTTATGAGTATTATTTTTGTGCAAATTGAAGAAATTGTATACATTGCACAAATTAAGTAACTAAACTATGACTGCTGTTGCTTCTTTGCACTGATTCCATTGTATATATCATGGTCATTATGTGCCTGTTGTGTGCATGTGTGCTTTGTTTTCAACAGGAAAAGGCACTACAGTAGTTGTGTGTAGAGAAGTTTTGAAGAATGGTGGAAACTTCCACATATTAATTCCCATATTGTTCCCATGCTGGCAGCAAAAGAATTAGATTGCCTTGATAGTCTGTTACAATGTGTTGACATATCATCTCTTATCAAGAAAAAGTAATTTAGTAACCTCTCTTCACATCAGTTAGAATTCAATTAATAAAAATGATATTAATACAATTAATTCCAGTAAAGCTACCTGTTCTGGTGTTTTGTTTTGTTTTAAATAGCTGGATATTGTTGAACTGATTCTGGGCTGTTTGCCAGTTAATTTCCTTGCTCAAAATACCAAGAATAGTGTGTAATTACGATATAACTATAATTAGTCAAAGCAAAATATTTGTCTGATAAATGTTAAATAGGTAAAAAAAAGTTCTAATATCTTTGGTGTGTTTATCTGGTGCATTTATAGAAAGCTGTATGTGCCATCACAATTTAATAGAGGGATTGTGAGGATTAAGCATATGGCAACCAGAAACTCATCTAAAACACTTCTGAATTAATCTTTGTTAATCAACATTAAATACAGTGATACTTTCAAAGTAATTGCTACTTTTTAAAAAGATGTTTCATTCTGTTCCTTTAGGAATGGCAAAATTCTATTCAGAAGAATGCAGGACTTGCTTTTATTGAGCTCATCAATGAAGGAAGGTAATTAATTTTAAATCTCTTGGACAAGGAGTCATTTTGTATCTAATTCCATTGGGCAATAATACTTTCACCATCTGCTCCAAGAATACTAGAGGAAGAATTATTTTAATTAAACAGTTTTACTGTGGAAATGTTTTGAATGTAAAAACTCAACTTGTTAATACGTAAAACATTGAAATCAGCTTTTAATATCTGAGAATACTTATGAAATAGTTTATCTGAGATTTTAGCTGCCATCTTATTTAAGCAGCTAAAGTATTTTTACAGATAGAATCTAAGAAACTCAATCTGGAAATCCATCTGTCACTCCATCTGTACTGGAGTACCTTCTTCATAGTACAATAAAGTATATTTATGCAGTTAATGAAGGAGTACAGTTTTTATCATTCTTCATGCTAGCTTGGGATATGTGGTATTTTAATATAAAATAGTCACATTATGTGTTCTGAAATGAAATCTTAAGATTCAATCTGGCTGCTTTATTCATTTTAAATTTTATGGAATGTGCCATGTACTCCGAAATAACAGTAATTTTAATGTGGATGCTACTTAAGACTTTCCCTTTCTTCAAGTGTGACATCTCTTTTGCTAAATCTTGTTACCTTTCCAAGCAAAAGTCCTCAAAGTATTACAATATGATTGATAAATTGCTTCTGTCTGTGTGGATTTACTGCACACAGAAGAGGTCAGTGTCTGTTGTACTATAACATTATTAGGAATATTTATATATAAGAGCAAAATATGTATGGGCTAAACATAGAAATATGTTTCCCCATTATGTTATGAAATGAACTTAGTGTTTCTACCATTTATCAAGTGGGAGATTTTTTGCATAATATTTAACTTAGAACAGTCTTCTCTGATGATACAATCAGCTTTATTGTACACCTGATACTGTATTGTGAACATTGAACAGAATGTTGCTTTCCTTATTATGAATACTTATAGCGATGTGTAACTTTTAAGGAACTATGTTTATGATTCTTCTGGTGTGTGTATAAATAAGTGAACACAGAAGCTCTCTATCCCCACCCCCAAAATGAATTTTAACCATTATATATTTGTGATCATGTGATCATTTCCTTTGCTGAAATTCTAGTGTCTTTGTCATGCATTTTGGTTTTGCCCTTCTGATGTCAAAGAGAAAATTGTTATAAATATTTATTCTTCTTAATAGCTAAAGTTTGAATGCAGTTCATCAATCATAGGTAGAGAATGCAATTGTGCTGTTGTCAACAATTAACAGGACATAAACAGTTGATGAATGTGCAGTAGAATTAAAGTGCTCCCTTGAACAGCCTGAAATTATAAACTGGATCATTTAGAAGAATCTAACAAAGGAGCATTATAATTAAAACAAAACAAGGTTAATGGAATGTAAAATTGCATATAATTACTATGCAATTATGACTGAATTTTAAATTGTGAATTGAAGAACAGTGCAAAAGAATTTGTGAATTGGATTTGGGCTCCATGTCCAGTTAGTTTTAAAATGTGAATAAGGCTGCATAATTGGATGTAGTCTTTTATAAAACAGAAATCTTTGGGTTGCAAGCAACACTCGTCATAAAAAATAGCTTTTCAGTATTATAAATAAGCCAAATATGAATACTTTTGCCCAGATCCAATAAACTCTTTTAGGTATTCTCAAAGTGTTCAGCATGCCCAGTAGAGCATATCTATTACTTCATTTGAAAAAGGATGACCATGCCATTTCTCACAGTGCTTGTGAATCTCCTGCTTGAGTTTCAAATTACAGTAGTTTTGCTATGTCATGAGAGGCTCCAGTGTGACAACACACAATCAAATCACCTTTGAATTATTGGAATTTGTTGCAGGATTCTATGTCCCATATAAACGTTTATAGCTTGCTCTACTGATATGGGTATGAGTATGGATAGCCATACTAACAGGATTAAACTGCATTCTATTCAAGGGTACATCCCATTGAGTTCAGTGGAGCTTGCTGAAGGATGTCAGTATCATTTTGCAACCCAAAGTTCCCCAAAGAGGTCCTAATGAAATTTTCATAATGTTTTTGAACAATTGACCATGAGGCCATAACAAAAAGCTATTTTTGAAACTCATGTTTCAAAAGCAGCTTGCCATAGTCCAGGGTCTGTTATTATTAAATAATAGCAGTTTAAGAATCTCCTTGGGCTGTCAGAAATACTGTGCTTCCATTGTTCGTTGGACTCTGGTTATGGGGATTTTTAAAAAAACAAATTGTATCCAGATTTTTTGGCATTGTTTAATATTAGTTTTTTTGTTTCCACCATTATCTTCATTTTAAAGGTGGTGTTTATAATATAATATATAATATTTAATGCAAAATTTGGAAAACTTTCAGGAGGAATGTGCAATGTATTTTTGAAGAACTAATTGCTGAGATCCTCTTTGCATTTGCACATGTACATTTACAAAGGCATGCTATACTTGTATGCTGAATCATGTCCTATACTAGATAGGATTTGTAGGTAGATACATTAGCAGAAGTTTTCAAGATCAAGATAGAAAACATTAACAGGTACTCAGACAACTTACTGAGCAATAACAACCTATGATAAAACCAATTAAAAACACTAGGGGCTGCAAAACAAACTGTACGATGAAATTGAGGCAGCATCCACACTGCAGACATAATCCAGTTTGACACCACTTTAACTACCATGGCTCAATACTATGAAATTCTGGGAATTGTAGTTTGTATATGAGAAAAAAGAAGACCTAGTTGGGTACATAGGCTGGCCAGATAGCTATAGGTTTATTTTTTTAAAAAAACTGGAATTCCATTCCTGGGGTCTTTAGGCAACATGCCCAGTAGTCAGGGATTATGGGAGCTGAAGGTAACAGCAAAGGTAGCTAGCATCGCCAGTGGTGAGGGCTGCTGAGAGACAGGCCTGTTATCATCTGGCCCATCCATGGTGTAAAAAGCAGAATCTAAGGTGGGGGGAAATGGCTATTTAAGGCGGGATACAGACCGCCCCTTTGGAGCGGCCTGCATCCACCCCTTTCCCCGACGGATCAGGGCCTCAGCTGCCACAGCGGCAGCTCTGGAGGCCCCGATCTGTCGCATTTCCTGGCCTCGGGGAAGCAGCAAAATGCCGCTTCCCCGCGGACTGGAAAGGGGTGTCCTTGAGGCTTCATGCCCCAAGGACACCCTGAAAGTGGCGGGGAAAGGGAGAAAGGGGCCGCTCGGGTCCTTCCTCTCTGTATCGCTGGCGCATCCGTTTAAAGGCCGCGCCAGCGATATGCACAGTGGAAGGAGCTCCAAAATGGAGCTCCTTCTGGCACCGCAGAAAGGGCGCCACAAGCACCCTGCAGCGGCGCCAAGGGATAACAGCTGCACCGCACTGTTTGGACATGGCATGGCCGTTACGGAACCGTCCAATTAATAAGATTGTATGTACAGTGCTGTGTAAATTTACAGCGCTTTATAAATAAAGGTTAATAATAATAATAATACGTCAAAATGGTGGCGCCCATGTAGACAGGGTGCTGCCATTTTGACGTCCTGGCGACATACTAGAGTTGCGGGGCATATATAAGCAACGCCCCGAGGCAACCCTAGTACGTTGCCAGGACATACTTAAAGGACCATCTGGACAGGGCCACAGTATCTATTTAAAGTCAATAAGGGTGAAATACTGCTTGGAACTATGTAGTATGTACTTCAAAATATTTGAAGATTCCTAGTGTCTTCAAGCATCTATCATAAATCAATCTCCAGTTCCTGCTAAGGGGAATGAGAAGATTCTGAGCTAGAATCTAAAGCTGAATCCACACTGCAGAAATAATGCAGTCTGGTACCACTTTAACTGCTATAGCTCAATGCTATGGAATCCAGGGAACTGTAGTCTTGTAAAATATTTAGACTCATCTCTCAGGAAGCTCTGGTGCCACAACAAACTACAATTTCCAGAATCCCATATCACTGAACCATAGCAGTTAAAAGTGGTGTCAAACTGGATTATTTCTGCAGGGAGGATGCAGCTTTAGAGATTATTTCTACAACAATACTGTAGCTATCTGTGGGTCATACACCATTTTTTTGCAAGAACCTCCTTCTGTTGAACCCTGGAGTGATGCTGTGACAAGGGATGTTGGACAGGAGCCTGGTTGTTCCATTTGTATGTCAACATGATACCAAGTAGATATCTAATCTTGTTTAGTGATTGTCCCTTCACATGATTAGTAATCACATGGGATCAAGTCTTGTGCCGTTTCTACAACAACAGCTGTAGTAACCCTGCCCACATTCTGCAGTCAGTGTTTTAGGGTTGTGTCAGCAGAGGGAAATCAACTAAAAGTTCAGAGGCATGCAGATTATGTAGTGAAGGCTACCACCGATAAAAGGGCAAGTAGTTCGGTAAAACTACTACTTCAGTAGGCAGCCATTTTTATGCATTTTGTTTATAGTAGCTCATCTTTGACCAGCATGGTTGATTATGGTAACAGAGTACACATTATAAAGAAGGAAGCTTCAAGCCCAGAATATTAGTTTTTCCACAGCTAAGAAAATTATTCAGAAATTTCTGCCTTTGAAGAACAAATATACAAAAGCAGGATTTTCAAAGCAGTCATCTATTGGTTTAAATCTGCTTCTGCTGAAGTATGTGATAACACATTTATTATGTTCAGTTGGATCAGTCTTTTAAGCCTGTATTAAACACTTAAATTTCCTCCAAAGAATAGGGTTGGTTTTTCTTTAAGGATAAGTGAAGGAGGAAAAGAAGACATGATTTCAATACTGCTTGATTATGCATAATGGGATTTTTTTTAAAAAGAAAGTTTTATAGTTCATATTGTCATTACCATGTAGTGATGGACAGATCTAGGAAAGTGTAAAACACAAGGTATCTGTAATGTGTCTATGACTGCCTTTTTCAGGATAAGCAGATGCCACAATTGAAAAACCCTTCTTCTAAACAACTGATGCTTAGTGATGGCAATAAATTGAATATATTGTTTCTGTTGATTGATTTTCTCTGATGTTACAGAGCAATTTATTATCACATTATTTTTCCTATAAATGTAAATAAACTTTATTTAAAGTATTAAATCAGATATATGAAACATTTTAATGAAAATGTACTGAGACTTAGTTCAGTAAACTTTTCTTCTCTAGATTATTGTGTCATGCAATGAAGGACCACATTGTACGTGTTGCAAATGAGGCAGAGTTCATTTTGAATAGGCAAAGAGCAGAAGATGTACACAAACATGCAGAATTTGAGGTATGTGTTAACAGTTCATGAAACCTTGCTTTCTTAGATATCCTCTGCACTGTACCCTCATAAAATACAGAAATTATACTATGAACATATCAAAAACAGTATTTTAAAATCATAGCACATGTCCACATGAGAAACACATTTATTTGTGTTTTCCCCTTTCTTAAAATCCCAGAAATTATTTACAGCACCCCTTTTATTAGCAGGAATATCGATACAGCAGTTTCTAAAAAGTAATTTTTTTCTGGTATTGATAATGCAACATTCATTCTGGGACAACTGCTTTAATTTTCATCTGGCATTGATATATCGATCTGGATCTAGACTTGGAACAGAACCATCAAAATGAATGGAACATGAGTTTGTAATGAATAGCAAGTCCCATTGATTTTATTGCACCTCCTGCAAATATATGAATCTAATCTGTTGCCTTTTAGAATCAGTTGCTTTATCTGTTGTTTTAAAATGTAGCCACTTGTGAATTATGATTAACAGGCAGTACACATATCTGTTTGTGTGTGCATGTGTAATTGAAATACTCATGCTTAGATAATAATTTGCAATAATTTTTGTATGTATTTGTCAGCGGTTGTTTAGCAAAGTACCATCCTTCGAATCAGTTGTGCTCATATTATTTGATCGCTTGAGCAAGTTTCTGCAATGCTATACAGCAAATCACCTTTGAAACACAATAGCTTCTTAGTGGCAGTCTCCTGTTCAAAGAGTCATAACACATTCTCCTATGAAAAATTGAACATTTTAATAGCTAATTTCATTTTTTAAATAAAACTGAGGAAATACACTAAATTAATCAGACATGATTTACAACAAAGGATTTTTCCATACATGCTGTAAAAATGCTAGATGTCAAAGTGTGGTTCAGAAAAGAAAGAGGCACTATGGATCATGTTAAAAATGCATGTTGGTATAAATGCATGTTGATATAAATCAACCTTTGCTTCATAGATTATAGCAAAGCCTTTGCTTAGGTAGATCATGATAAATTATGGATAATTTTAATTGTCCCAGTGCCTAAACTGTACTCTGGAGAAGAAGCCACTGTCAGGACAGAAAGAGGAGAAATCGAATGATTTCCATTTGGCAAGTGGTTCAGAGGATGCTGCATTATACAATCATATCTGTTTAATTTGTACAGAGAACATATAAGGAAACTCAGATTAGATTTAGAAGGAAAGGTTGTTGAATTAGAGGAAGAACTATCAACAAAATTTGAAATTACCAAAGTTAAGAAAGTGCAAAAGCAGCATTATAGTTGAAAATTAGGAAAACAAATTAAGTTCAATAAATTTAGTCAGGATCCAACCGTATATCCATAGATAATACCAGCATTGACATTTCAAACCTTTCTTTATTGGAAAACATTTTGAAATATAATTTTGAAACAATGGAAAAAGTACTGTAGCCAACAATTGAATCTTAAACCTCAAACCAGCTATCTAGAGGGGGTTAGATCAGCATAAAAATCTGCCCGTGGAGAAGTGGACTTAGCCACCAGAGAAGGAAGCCACATTGACTCCTGTGCTGAGAGAAAGATGGGAAATAAATAATTAATAGCCCAACATAGAGATTCCTTCTATACTCAGATAGGTGTGAGTCTGATGTTATGGCTATCACAGTCCTGGTGTGGTGGCAGAACAAAAATGACCTTGGCTTTGCTAGGTCTAAGACCCATTTCATCATCACAATGGCCCCAGAATCAACACTCTGTCAATTTCAGCTTGAATTGGTATTCAGCTGGTTCATACATGAAGATGCGGTCTGCCCAGTAGACTGGACCTGACCCATATAGGGCTTTATAGGTCATAACCAGAACATTGAATTGTGCCAGGAAACAAACTGGCAGCGAATGGAGACGTTTCAAGAGGGGCATTATGTGGTCTCTGTAAATTGCCGCCATTAACAGCCTGGCTGCTGCTTTTTGAACCAGCTGACTTTTCTGAACATTCTTCAAAGGCAGCCCCAAGTAGAGCACTGCTGTTACGGTAGTCTAAACAGGATGTAACCAAGGCATGTACCACTGAGACCAGATCTGGCATCTCAAGGAACGGGCACAGCTGGTGCACAAGTTTTAAATGTACAAAAGCACTCCTGGTCACTGCAGAGACCTGGGCTTCCAAGTTCAGATCTGAGTCCAGGAATATCCCAAACTGCAAACCTGTGTCTTCAGGAGGAGTGTAACTCCATCTAACACAAGCTGTATCCCTATTTCCTGGTCTGCATTCCAACTGACCAGAATCACTTCTGTCTTGTCTGTATTAAATTTCAATTTGTTTGCCCTCATCTAGTCCAGTGTTGATGACAAACACTGGTTTAGGACCAGGACAGTCTCTTTGGATTGAGGTGGAAAGGAGTAGTAGAGTTGAGTGTCATCCGCATATTGATAGCACCTCACCCCAAAACTCTGTATGACCTCTTCCATCAGCTTCATATATTATGTTAAATAGCATAGGGGACAACCCAGAGCCCTGAGGGACCCCACAGGTCAATGGCCAGGGGGTTGAGCAGGAGTCCCCCAGCACCACCTTCTGAGTTTGCTCCTCAAGGAAGGAATGGAGCCACTGTAAAACAGTACCTTCAAACCCCATCCCAGAGAGATGGTTGATACTATCAAAAGCTCCTGAGAGGTCCTGCAGAAGTAACAGGGACACACTCCCTCTGTCCAGTTTCCTGCATAGGTCATCCACCAAGGTGACGAAGGCTGTCTCTGTTGCATAGCCAGGCCTGAAACCAGATTGAAATGGGTCTAGATAATCAGTTTCATCCAGAAACCCCTGGAGTTAAGAAGCCACCACATGTTTCAATACCTTGCCCAAAAATGGTAGGTTGGACACTGGCATAGGACATAGTTCCTCGCATTGAATCAAGGGATCCCACAAAAGTGCTGTCTTCTTCCTGTCCTGGCTGGTATGAGCCAGCAGAAATTTAGAAAGGATAGAACAACTGCCACTTTGCTCCTACTTAGAATTGCTTTCTATCCTTGTAAGAATAGTAACAGTTTATTTTTGTAATAAAATGCCACATAAGACTGAGAGTAAATAAGAGGGGGTTTGAGGATCAGTTGGCAAGCTGTCTAAACTATACTTCAGTCATCCTATTTTTCTTCTTTGCCATAGATTGGAAACAGATCTTTGTCTTATATTTTCTTCCTCAATATGTATAACCTTTACTTTATTCTGTCATCCAAGACAGCAGTCACTTGTCATATGGGATTGCAACAAATATATTACCAAGCATATTGTGGATATTTTGAGTTTAAAGTTTTAAAAATTCACATTTACAATTAAGTGTATGTCAGGCTGAAGTTTCATATTGCTTCAATAGTAAATAACATTTGATATTTATCAGAGCATCATGTAGTAAACTAAGATGACAGTAGAAGATTGAGTTATCTGCCCTTTGAAGAATTTGTTGCGGTATAAGATCTGTCAGAATCCAAGACAAAATGAGAATATTCAATTATCTTCCAGCTTCAGTTAGCAAATACAATTTAGAATATTAACCAAATTCCCTTAAGGGGAAACCTTAAGTCAATTTTCTAGTAAGCAAACCAAGACCTTTCTCAAATGTGAGATCCTTTAAAAAGAAATTGTTATCTTCATATATTTCAAAAATGTGATACATGTCTAGGCAGTATAAACATAGCATTTTAACAAATATTAAGGACAGGTTCTAAATAGACACAAGTAGAGATTTTATCTATGCATCTGGCCGTTTGAAATGCCTTATTCCTCAGCAGTCATTGTGGCCTCAATTATGTTGTTCCAGAAAGACACATATATCTTGATTCACATACACATAATTCTTGGTATTTCTGGATAAATGGGCAGGCATACAATTGTCTGACCTGAAAGTGCACTCTTACTTTGCATACTTTTGAATCGTCTTTGTGTGTCTACTTTCTGCATTCATCTTGCTTGCCTTTTGATGGCAACAAAGGAAATAATCTAGATATGTAAAATTTACTTAATTACTTTGCTTCTCAAACTATCATTTTCATCATAAAAAAGCCTTTAGCCAATATACAAAAGAAATTACCATATATATCCCCTCCCGGATAACCTTCTTGTTTAATGCTGGATTAGTTGTAAAGGTACACAATCTCTCTGTGTTTATGTTACATAACGTCTGATTTTTTTGCACAAATGTTATTGAGAAAAGTCCAGTTATTCAATAAGCTCTGTTTCACAATTAACAGCCATTCATTCTGTTAGTTGCTCAGAATGAAAAATGAAAATCTGATTTAACTGTCCAATGAGCTGATGAAATATTAACCTCATTACTGAAGAAGATCATTGTACTAATTGGTGCTTCTTGGTACAAGAAGATAAATTGAACAATTAATTAACCCCATAATGACTGTATTCTTACAATAAATTTAACTACAGTTGTGTATGTCTGAATGGGTTAAATATGCTGTATTGGTTCATAATGCAAAGATGCCATTTTTCTACTTGATATACTATAAATTCAAGTAAATTAAAAACTATTAAGATGAAAAAATAGAATAAAAACTACTTTTAATTTACCCTATAAGTTATCAAATAAGAGTTGTGGACATTTTATTTGTCAAGGGGCATTCCCTCAGGGACAGTCTGTCAGGTTTGCACAGTGACCCTGGATAGTGCCCAAGACAGAACTGGATGGGACCTAAGGATATAAAAATACTCATGAATTTTCTCATCTCCAACAACCAGTTTTTTCACACAGTGATTTGAATTCACATTTTTCCCCCTGTCTTGTTTTCATTGAAAAGAAGCCAATTGATCAAAACAGGATTTTTTTTAATTCTGTGTAAATCTACCAGTAATCATCTCTCTCTCTCTCTCTCTCTCTCTCTCTCTCCCCACAATCCAAAACTTTTTAGTTGAGTGTGTACTTCTAGTTTAGAGTATGATAACATTCACACCGTAGTGAATCTTTTGTGCATAAATATAGGTTTAGAGCCTAACATCTGAAATGTGAGATACCCGTTTCCTGTAGTCCTCCCTATATACAACAAACTCTTAAGAGTTGGTGCCAACAGGGACTGCATGAAATCTGGTGCATAGGGCAATAGAGAATGGCCACATGTGTCACCCAAGGAGAGGAAATAGGACTTCTATCAAGAAGGAAAAGAAGGAAGGAAGGAAGGAAGGAAGGAAGGAAAGAAAGAAAGACAAGATGACAGATTTGCTTAAATTTTACATGTTTTAATATATACATACAGATGCAGTGTAGACACAATTACTGTCATTTAAATAGAAAATAATACATCTCTCACCAAGCTAGGGAACCAGGTGATCTGTTTGCCTGCTTAGTCTACTATCCTAGCCTACTGCTTGCTCAATTTTTTATATTTCTTTATATTAAGGTGGATTTTGATTTCGCACCTATTCTTGATAGAAAATGACTTCTAATAGAGAGAGGACTGCCATCTGACAGTGCTTGGAGATAGCTATCTTCTATATAGGATGGTACATGATCACTACAGATATCACAGTCACAAACACATAATTATGAATTTAAAATGTAGAATAGTAAAAATGGGGGAGATATTAGGTAAGCAGCAACAACAAGAAGATAATTTTGAGCAACTTTCTAAATCTCTATACAGAAAAATAATCATATTTTTTTCCTTCCAGTCACAGTGTGCCCAATATGCTGCTGACAGAAGGGAAGAGGAGAAGATGTGTGACCACCTTATCAGTGCAGCCAAGCATCGAGATCATGTTACAGCGAATCAGCTAAAGCAGAAAATACTGAATATCCTAACAAACAAGCATGGTGCCTGGGGAGCTGTATCTCATAGGTATGTTGTTAATCATCATAACATTACATGCTTCTGATCAAATATTTTAAATGTATCTGTCGTGTCTTTAGGTATGACTATTCAAAATGGTAAAATATAATAATAATAATAATAATAATAATAATAATAATAATAATAATAATAATAATTTATTTATTTATTTCCCGCCTCATCCGCTTTGAGGATCAAGGCGGGTAACAGCAAAGTGAATACAATACACAACAAGAAAAACAACAGGTCCCACAAGACCCTGACCCAATCCTCCCTCCCAACTATAAAATTAAACAGTAAAAAATGTTTAAAAAGTACATAACAACACATCAAGGTTAAAAAAACAAATCACAAATAAGAAAAATAATAAAAGGAGGGGGATTCAATTGGTTCTGGACATTATCAATTGGGGAAGGCCTGCTGGAAGAGAAATAGTGTTCATGATCATGTGTCTTAGACATTGTTAAACCCTGTACATATTATAGTCTTGAACCATTCTAGTCTAGTATTATGAAATGGGTCTGTTGTCAGTTGTTGGGTTTGAGTTTCAGAAGTTTTTAAAAAGCAAAATGTATGTGTATTCTTTCTGGAATACACATAGCAATAGCAATAGCAAATACATTTCTATACCGCTTATCAGTGCACTTAAGCACTCCCTAAGCAGTTTACAAAGTGTAATCTAATTGCCCCCAAGAAGCTGGGTACTCATTTTAGCGACCTCAGAAGAATGCAAGCCTGAGTCAAGCTTGAGCCCTTTTGTTGGTATTGAACCTGCAAACTAATGGTTTGTGAGTGAGTGGCTGCAGTACAGGCGTTTAACCACTGCGCCATCAATTTGGACAATTGGATATCAAATTTGGACGATTGGCTATTTTGGTATCTTAAACATCTTTTCATCTTACCTCAAAAAATTTCACCTCTCCAGGTCTTCTGTATGTTGGCCAAGACTTGGTATTTTAGGAGAGCTTTTAAAGTGGCATTTAAAGTGAACTGTCAAAGTGTTCTGCTACTGTAACTTTTGTTTTTGTGATGATTGATTCATGTGTTCTGATACTGTAAGCTACCTTGAGTATTTTTGCCAAAAGGGAATGATATGATTCCTGTTCCCATTTTTAATTCTGCAGAATGAAATTATTTTCTTCATTCTGCTGACCATCTCTACAGTTTTAAACAATGTATGCAACAGAAACTGATAACAGAACAATAGCAGAAAAGGCTATTAAATATAATATGTTAGCCAACCCTAATATATAATAGTGTTCAAATGCTACCTTATGTGCAACATTTAGGTGTGTCAGCTTTTTGAAATCTATGATTTGCCAAAGATATGCTGCTTCACTTATGTTTGGGCTAGTAAACACATCCCACATCAGAATCCCTGGTTTACTATAAAGTGCCTTACATCTTTTGGACTCTGAGTGGTTTGTAAAAGATTTTACAAAATGTTAATTCCTTTTTTGAGAAATGTAGAACTGCCACTGAGTGCATAGCTCATCCTAGGAATACAATTCTGTTATCATCTTCAAGAGGCTTCTTTAATCTCACAATTGAAAAGTTATTTGTAATTACAGCTGTAATGATATCAGTAGGACTGATATATTCTCCCCAGATGCTCAGTTTTTCATTTATGGCCAATACAGAAATTGTCTTGACTCTAGGAATTATTATCTTCTCTCATATATGTATATATGTTGAGGTTATCCTTGAACTTGAGGCTATCCTGGAACAAGATTTGAAATACAAGGCACCCTTCCCTTATGTAGGGATCAGTTCCGGACACACACACCCCGCATGTAAAGGAAGTTCTGAGAATGCTCGAGCCCCATTTAAAACAATGGGGCTTGTGCACACAGCGACAGTATGGTGTGTGTGCTGCGGCACACACGTCATTGACTTTTATGACAAGCAGCTTTCAGCATAAGCTGAAAGCCACGTAAAGCGTGCCCACATATGATGTGGGCACACTGTACTACAAATTTAAGATACAGATAACTCACAAATCATCTCTTTCCCTGTGGACTTTTAAAAGATAGCCTGAGATTTTCTATTTTGAGATGGATGGACACTGATATTCTTGGATATGCCCCACCTTTTATCAATTGAAAAACATTACAATATAGCATAAAATCTTCACAGACTATGCATAGCTGTATTTCTTTTTTCTAATTTCTTAAAATGCTTTCAAATCATTTCCACCTTATGGTGACCTTAATACAAACCTATCACACAAATGTTCCTGTTATCAGCCCTGCCTCTGCTAAGTAATTTTTTTATTCTGTGGAATTGCAAAGAGAAAAAGGGAGGTTGTTTATCCGTACAAAAGTTACTTAAGTGGGGAGTGATCTTCACACCTCACTTCAGGTGCTATTATACTTTCCTCTGCTTTGCTTCTGTTTTTATAAACCACTATAATAGTCAGAAGGTTGATTGGAGCAGGAAAATGAGTCTGTTGAACAGGTAGTTGAAGGGTGGGAGCTGTTTTCAAAATGGAGCTCAGTGTAGGTATCAATCCACATATATGACTACACAGATGATCACTTGAAGAACTACAGCTGCAAGTAAGCAGTCTTGTCTTTCTTTTGCTAATGTTGTAAATTTATTCAGAATTCTTCTAGATGTAGTGTTGAAAATATTAATGATTCCCAAAACAACATTGCCTGATTACAGAGTATCTACCTGGTAGATAGTAAGATCCTGTTTGTTTTACTTGGTTTGTTTTCACACAAAGATATCCCACAAAGGAAAGGAGGATGGCAGAGGTAATTGGGTTGGTTGTCTGGAGGGAGCCCCAAGACTAAGGGAGCAAGGGTGAAATGGAGGAGTAATTTCAGAGAATAGACCTTTCCATGGTTGCAGGAGGCTGTGGTGAACAAATTAATGATCAAGATATCAGTATTGTGACAACAGGTCAAGTCCATGAAGAGTGTTGAAAATAAGGTGATGATGCTTCTGTGGGATTTGAAAGTGGACTGAAAGGCAGTATAAAGGTTTTAGGAGGATATTACAAAGTTAGGGAAATAGAGGTGCATTACAGACCGCGTAAAAGCGGCGGTCTGCCGGCGCTGCTGGTTTTTCCGCGAGGGAGCCGTAGCGGCCAAGCCGCGCAGCTCCCGCGCGGAACAAAAAAGAAGCCCCAAAATGGCGCTTCTTCCCTCGGCGCGGTTATGATGCTGCGAGGTGCCAATGGTGCTCTCGCGACATCATAAGCGACGCACGACGTGTGGACGCTATGTGTCCGACACGTAATAATGGCGGTGCCTGTGTGTATAGGGCGCCGCCATTATTATGCCCCCATCACGTGCTGGGGTGAGGCCGGTGTGGACGCTAGGTCCCCGGCCAACCCCTAGCACGTGATGAGGGTGCCTCAAGAGCCCATCTGTAATGGGCCAGAGTGTAGTTAATGAAGGTAAGATAATAGAGAAGTAATAAGAGAGATATTCAGAGATAGACAGAGGGATATCATAGAGAGATATACAGGGATGCAGTGGCTTAGTGGTTAAGATGCCAATTTTAACGAGTGGAAGTTCAGAAGGTTGGCAGTTCAAGGCCCGAGTGCTGCACATTAGCTGAACCCCTGCCACTAGTCCCGGCTTCTGCCAACCTAGCAGTTCGAAAGGATGCAAATGCAAGTAGATAGATAGGTACCAGTTCGGTGGGAAGGTAACAGCATTCAGTGAAGTTATGCTGGCCACATGACTATCAGAGTCATCTTCAGATAATGCTGGCTCTTCTGCTTAGTAATGGAAATGAGCACCACCTCCTGCAGTCAGTTACGACTAGACATTCATAAAGGGACTACCTTTACCTTTAATGAAAGAGAGAGGGTGGTAATTTTGTACAAGTGTAAAAGGAAAAGTGACACAGTGAAATGAGAGCAAGGAACCACAGAGAAATCTTGTTGAACTTATTAATGCAGCGTGTGGTTATGCTATCATGGTATAAGGCAGAGGAGACCTTGGGAGGAAAAATGTGGTTTGAGCTTGGTCAATTTGAGCTTGGTCAGACTGAGCTTGAGATGCAAATGAGAGGCATCCAGCCAAAAATATCAGAGACGCACTTGGAGATATGAGTGTAAATTAGTGTCAAAATTCAAGTGTCCTTTGGGCTACTTGGACTCTGCTGGTTTTGACCCTATATATTATATTATAAGCTGAAAACAAAAACTGCTGCTCCTGTAGGCCTATAGAAGTAGCAATTCTTCTCCATAGCAAGGTGTGGGAGCTACACCTTATTTTGTTAGATTTTTTTTTAACTAGAAGCGATTTTTTTTC
This sequence comes from Sceloporus undulatus, assembly GCF_019175285.1. NCBI lineage: Eukaryota > Metazoa > Chordata > Lepidosauria > Squamata > Phrynosomatidae > Sceloporus > Sceloporus undulatus. The sequence goes on from NC_056524.1 coordinate 35,559,295, forward strand.
CTAAATGGAAGTGGCCAGCTGGGAAATAAACAGGATGAAGTTAGTGAAGGTGAGATAAGGGTTGCTCTTACGTTGAGTGGTTGCTGTGCCTCCCAGAGGATGGTGAGACCAGAAAAAAAATGGCCTGTGGAACTCTGGAGCTTGCCCCCTACAATCAAAATGCAGGTGTTCTAGAGAACTTGGAAATGAATACATAGTAGGGTATAAAAGCTGAGTGCCGTAGTCCAAAGCACAGGCAGCAAATACACACATAAAAGTCTTTACAGTATATACAATGTACAGTATAATTGTTTAGACAGTATCAAAAGCTAAATTTATTAATAGCTTACCTATTGCATGTCTCAGTGGTGGCTCTGTCATGTAACTCCAGCCTTTTCCTAAAGGCACAAACAAGTTGTTCCCTTCATGAATCTGTGTAGCATTCTCAGATGGGAAACATTCTACCAATCCTCTCCTTCTTGTGATGGAAAGTATTAATTAATTGCTCATTTTGTGTGCCATCTGTCTGGTTGGTGGGATGCCCTTAACCAGTCAAATCACCTCTCTGCATATATGCACTAAATGGTTTCTTGTTTCCCTGGAAACCTTTGAGGACCTGTGTCTCTGTTTTGAGGAACATAATTTTATAGGTTTAATATAGACTATGCATATATTTCTCTCTCTCTCTCTCTCTCTCTCTATATATATATATATATATATATATATGCGCCAAGCTGTATAATAGTCAGTTGGACAGTTCCCTATTTTCTAAGCCTAAAGCAACTTTGCTGTGATAACAACCCCAACTGGATGCCCTGATTAAAATGGATTTTAAAGTATCTATGTTAATAATTTTAGTTTAAATTTTTAACTTTGTATGATGTTTTTATTTGAGATGCCTAATAAAGGTTATGGTATGGTATGGATTAAAATGGCAACATGAAGCAAGCAACTCCCTCTACTTCCCCATGCTTGTGAGCCTTGTAAGGGAGATTCAAGGGGATCAAGCTGAATTTAAGAGTGTATAAAAGTATAATAATATAAACTCAGCTAGAATGGGAAAGTAAAGAAAGTTACTATCAGGTCCAGAAGAATTAGTAAGCATAGTCAATGAAGCTATAAAAGACAAGACATTTTTCTACTGAAATTGAAAGTCTCACCCAAATGAGGAATATAAAAAGGAACAACAAGTCTGGCAAAAGAAATGATAATACGGATGATGAATGAGTGGATACAAATTATGTCAAGTATGTGGTGTTTTTTTTTAATTCCCAGATACCTCTGCTGAAATTCAAAGATTTATGGAAGCTCAAATATGCTGGTTCCTTTAACTACATCTGTTTACTGATAAGGGCTACTATGAATCCAGATAGATAGAGAATGAAAGGCAAATTATTAAACGGAAGTTATTAGAGGCAGCTCAGCTGAAAGCAAAGGAAGTAGTGATCAAGAAAAGCCTAAATGAACAGTTATCATAAAAACACACAATAATAAAAAAGGAGACAAAGCTATTCTAAGCAGGACTATATGCTGGATGGAGAAAAATCTGTCAAATAAAATGTCAGATGAAAAGCATACTGGCAGATAAAAAGAAGGGGGAAAAACCTGAAGGAATAGGAAGGAGTCTCACAAAAAAGGATGAGGTTAAGTAAATCCTAGCTCAAAATGAATTTGAATATTGAGCAGAGTACTGAAAGAAAATTATAGGAAAAAGAGGAAACAAAAGTGGGGCAAGGGAGGAGAAAAGATTTAATAAAAGGAATAAATCCATAAAGTAAGAAACCAACATTTCCAGCAGTTTAAACATTTTTAAAGAAAAAGATACACATACATACACATAGGTGTATACATTAAGAACATGGATTAATTGTGACCATTGAGTTCAGTATGGCATTATTTAAATTGATGGAAGTAGCACATGAGATGACTGGAACAATATATAATTGTATTTTTTACAAAAAGTTTTATATCTAGTATGTTTCTTCTTTGTGTTGCCATTTAAGGTGTTATCTGGAATCCTTCCAGAATACATCCAGTAGACATCAGAACAAAAGCCTTATAAAACAGAAAATTACAAAGGGCCAAAACACACTACAGAAATAATCCAGTTTGAGCCCTGGCTGAGTGCTAGGGAATCCTAGGAACATTAGTTTATTGTGGTACCCAAGCATTCTGACAGAGTAGGCTAAATGTCTCACAAAACTACAATTCCCAGAATTCCCTAGCATTGAGCCAGGGCAGTTAAAGTGGTCTCAAACTGGGCTATTTCTACAATGTGCTTTAGAACTGTATCAATAGCCCTGGTTAGATTTGGATTCCACTTACTGGTCAGGACTTCAACAGGATTGTCCGTGATACTTGCCATAAAGCCCTCTATGGCCTCCTGGAATTTCAAGGGATCTATTAGCCTTTGAGGGCACACTATTTTAATAAGTCCTTCACCCCTGCAGGGATCGGTTATAGCTGACCAGAAAATGATCTTTCCATGACAACTCAGATGTGTTAAGTCACTTCTTCCCACAGATCCATATGTTCTGAGCTGAAAACTATCATCACAGTACACCCATTGGTCACTGATAAGTAGATTGCAGTACTGAATATCATAAGAACTATTGCTGTGGACTGACAAATTGATACAGTAAAGTATGAATTCCACAGTCAAACCGTAGCTTCCATAAAAATTTAATGTGTCACAATCTTCTATTTAGGATTATGCCACAGGTTTAATTTTGTGTGAACATATAATTAAATGGAATTATAGTTCTAAAAATCCAATGATTTTTTTAAAACGGTAGTTCTGTGCTTACCTACCTGGACATAGGCCCCATTGAAGTCAACAAGGCTTACTTCTAACCAGACATAATAAGATTATACAGGCAGGTTACAGACCGCCCGTTTGGGGCGGCCTGCACCCGCCCCTTTCCCCGCTGTATCGGGGCCTCAGCTGCCAGACCAGCAGCCTCCGAGGCCCCGATCCGCCACTTTCCAGGCCACAGGGAAGCGGCAAAAGGCCGCTTCCCCGCGGCCTGGAAAGGGGTGTCCTTGGGGCTTCAAGCCCCAAGGACACCCGGCAATGGCGGGGAGGAGGAGAAAGGGGCCGCTTGGCCCCTTTCTCTTCTGCGTCGCTGGGTGCAGCCATGTAAAGGCTGCGCCCAGCAATGCAAACCCCAGAAGGAGCTCCGTTTCGGAGCTCCTTCTTACGCCACAAAAAGGGCACTCTAGGTGCCCTCGCGCGGTGCAAAGACGCCACGTCCGTGCCACCTCGTTTGGAGGTGGCGCGGTCGTGACATCGTAATGGCAGCGGCCATGTGGAACGGCCGCCACCATTTTGTGCACGCTCTGCGCGTGCTAGGGTCAGGAGCATCCGGAAAGGACGCTCCTTTCTAACCCTAGTACACGTGGAGCGCATACTTTTAAACCCGTCTGTAACGGGCCAATGTAAGGCTTTTTGTTTATTGTCAGCTTCTTTGTGTTATTTTGAATTCCACTGTATAATGAAAACAATTAGAAAATAAGAAAATAAATACATAAACTATATCAATTTGATGTTCAGATTCTTAAATGAGCAGATGAAATGAGGGTGTGTGTCCCACATTCTGAGATGAGGCATATGGCGACCGAGATTAGTGCCTTTTTTCCCCTTCTCATCTTTGCTTTTGCTTCCACATACGATTTACCATGGCACCTGTCTTGATGACTTTCAAATGTCAGATATGTCTCTTTATTCGGGCATGATGTGTTTCCACACAACCATGTGGTGAAAACCAAAATCACAACAATTCTAATCTTATTGTAGGCATCCCTACTTTCTGATCATTTGTTTTTGATGTCCCACAGTTTAAACAGTTCTACATTATAGACATGTACTGCATTTTCAACCCCTGGACTGATCTTTCAACCACTACTCAATGCGCTGGCTTTTATTTCCCTCAGTAAATTTGGCACCTTCTAGTGTTCAGTCTTGCATATGGAAGCTTAAAAAAAAAGACTGGTTTCCACCTTTCAAGAGATCCCACCTTTTCACAGTGCTCTGGTCCCTAGCCTGTCAGGTAAGCAGGGCTTCCTGTGTAGACTGGAACATCCAGAACTCAATCCTGCAGATCTACCTAATTGCTCAACCACATGTTTCTAAATATTCCCTTTAACTGAGATGTTGCAACAAGGAATTTTCTTCTTTTGGCACTTACCCTGTCTATTATGTTCTCAATGTGCACAGCTTGATTTCATTATGGAATGATTAATATAAACTTTATTAGATATTTACAGAATTATTGATTTTGATTCATAAAGACTATTGTGCTAAATCTGTGGAATTTCTGTAAATATCATTAGAGCTCACAAACCTTTTCTCATTGTTAGATATAAAATCCATAAGCACATAAATAAGCAAAGGTATTCCTTACCTCTGTTGTTGGACCATATATAAATTTGAACAGGTTTAAAATCATTTTTTAAAAAACACTTATACTCCTCCTCAGATGTATTGGAGTAAGAAATGATCAAGAGCCAGCGTGGTTTAATGGCTTAAGCATTGGGTTGCAACCCTGGTGAGCAGAGTTTGATTCCTTGCTCAGCCCTGGAAACCCACTATGTGTTCTTTGGCAAGTTGCATACTCTCAGCCTCCGAAAACCCTTTGATAGATTGACCTTAGCGTTGCCATAAGTTGGAAATGACTTGAAGGCACACAATGACAGCAGCAACAAGAAATGGCTAAAGAGCTATTTCTTACTCGTCTGTGGCATACCATTATAAACTGGAATTTTGCATGCATGCATTTTTATGTTTATATTTCAGGCAGAAGGGCTTTCATTTACCTTACTTGGTTTCTACGTATTTTTTTGTCAAAGAAAAGCTAAAACAGAATGATATGAACATATGAGAAAATGTAAAATTTTGGCATTAGGTGAACTTCTGTTTTGTGGTGTTTAATCCTAAGCATGTTGATATTTTGGGCTATAACAAAAGCTGTTTGGTTAGACTGTAAAGCTCCATTACTCTTGGGTGCTATGTTTCAGAATAGTCTGTCACAAATGTATTGTATCAATAGCAGAATATTTATGTTTATGGCACTTTAAGTAACTCAGTAAAATCCTTTTGAATATGCAGAAAATGGTTTACTGTCATTCATCCTCATTTAAGCCTTGGCATAATTGCACTCTCATAAAGATATTTGTGGGAAGATCAATAAATAGATGACCTCTGAATTACAATGACTGATTCCATTTCAGGAATGAACATTATTTCTTAATGCAATTTTATAGTAAATGTTTGTTTCAGTTTTAAATAAAATTTTCAAATTGATTAACATACAAAATAGAACAAACAATAAAAGTAACAGCAAGTAGAAAGAAACAGCAAGTAAAAAATAAACAGTGGGGAACTCCAGACTGGCCAAACAAAGCTGCAGTTTTGACATAGCTCTTTAATTTTCTCAAGCATTCCTAGGCAAAATTCTAGTGCATAGCACTTACAGAGTGCTCTTCTCAAAAGAGCATTAAGATAGATCAACAAATCATAATGCAAATATTAGAATCTTTAGAGAAGCAGATCTCAGCTATACCATGAAAATTCCATAAAACACATTAAATCAGCTCAGAATATCAAATAATAGCACCATCCAGTGTGTATGTGTGTGTGTGTGTGGGGGGGGGCAACCCGGAACAAATAAGTGTTTCAAACCTCTTTGAAAGCCAGCATTGTAAGGGCTGTGCACAATTCAGCACAAAATGGTGGGGCCACTATTCAGAAGGCACCCTCCCTTGTTCCTGCCAACAAACATGTGGATAACATATTGGGGTAACAGGAAGGGAAATGAGAAAGATCCCTGAACTTAGCATGTGGATGGGATCTTGAATGAGAAAGTACTCATTCATATAACCTACATCATTTAAGGTGGGTTTTTTTAATGCAAAAGTTCATATTTTCAGTTTAAACTGCAGGTGGAAATTCACTAGTAGCCATCACAACATGTGCAAAATTGGGACCACATTTTCTGGATTCACCCCAGAAAGCTGGTGGCCTGTTAGCCAAGATGGATTTGGAAGGTAAACACATACATAGTGGACATAAGAAAACCCAAGAAGGTTAGGGAGAATCAGTGGGAGATAAAGTCACAGTCGGCCCTTCTTATACACGGATTTTTTAATACAGGGATTCAAGCATAAATGGTTTGAAAATGTTCAAAAAATGTATAAATTTCAAATATCAAACCTTGATTTTCCATTTTTTATAAGGAACACCATTTTGCTATGTCATTATATGTAATGGGACTTGAACGTCCACAGATTTTGTTATACACGGGGGATCTTGAAACCAAACCCCAGCGTATAACAAGGGTCCACTGTATTGGTTTGCAAATACTGTAGTAATATGAATGCAAACTCTTTAGGAAAATGAGCTTTTTGTGACCAGTGGAATTCTGCCATTTTCTAGCATTAGTCTGTTCTGTAATACATTAGTCCTAGGTTCAAGTCTTTCTTTTTTGTTGGTTTTTTTTCAACTGCAGTGGCTACTGTAGTTAGAGGAATGCTTGTTGTAATGAGTTTGGTGTCTGAGCAGATACAATTGTATTGGAGGGATTGACTGTAAAGTAGAGATTTAGTAATGTGTTAAGGGTAGAAATTGGAGGCATGTAAATTTGTGTAGCAGTCAGTGGGTTTGTGTTATAGCGTGGTGCTTAGATGTCCATTACGTAGCTGTACATTGGTGTTCAGAAAGTGAACTTATTCTGGTGATAATTCCAGGCATAGGTTGATGATAGGTTGAACTGAGTGGCTGCATGCTAACAGTTCTGTTTGGATATAAAATTTACAGCGCTTTATAAATAAAAGTTAATAATAATAATAATAATAATAATAATAATAATAATAAAATGGTCAATGTATCCAAGAGATCCAACACAGTCACAATTGGCTGCAAATGAGTAAATTTTTCATAAAAGAGGATACTGATAACGTGGAAACTGAAAGAGAAAGTTATTATTTCTGTGTCACTTGAGAGATATTTAAGACCACAATAATAGAAGCTCAGCTAGAATCCATAGAAGAGATCAGAAAAGCTCCAAAAAGTCCAAAAAAGACACCAATGTAGCTAAAGAAATGGAAATTTCTAGAAGCAAAAATGCTTTATTCTGAAAATTCAAGTCCTGGTCAAATGAAGAGAAGAGATGATAGTTTTTGGCAGGGATACAAAAAAAAGTTTGAAGAGAATGTTTCTAAAAATATTAAGACTAATAGCTAAATTTTTTAAAAGACATCAGAATTAGGAAACTAAGTGATAAAAGAGTGTATACCAAAGAGGGATAAGGAGATTGCAGATAAATTGAATGAATTATTTGTTCTTGTCTTTGCTGCAGAACTTTAAAACACCATATTTGAACTAGATTTTCAGGAAGGGAGACTAGAGAACTGAGACAAATACTAGTGACAAGAACTCTGAATAGAATTATTTACAAAAATGAATCAAATTGTTAATAGAAAACTACAGAATGTTCTGGCTCGCCATCTCAAGAATTCTGGCAAAGAATACCACATGCAACATGGAAAAGCATTGCCATTCTGCTCTATTTCGAGATGAAGGGAGCAGAGGAGTACTCCCTCTTGGTTGAGGTTATTATCATACAGCAGACATGGGCCTGAATCAGTGGTTCCAACTAGAATAAGCCATTGAATGAGAGGGATTTACATAAGTGTGGACTTATCATACAACAATTTAATTCAGCAGGTTTACTTCTGAGTGACTTTTCATGTTGTGCTATTCACAGTAGACTAGATTTAGGTACACATGTGAGTGCAAATATGGCCCCTCAATACTTGTTCCAAGCAGTTAGCCACAGCAGCTGGTGGTGTGTAGTACAGAACACAAGTCTGAACAGCCACATTTGTGATAAGGATTAAATTGTCAAGCAAATTATATAGATATTACCAGCGTCTATGAGCTTAGGATCACAATTCACACAAAATATATCACTAGTCATTGTGATGTCCTTACTTCAAATCATTACAAAACATAATCTGTATTGCAAACCTATAAGAAATTTTGAATCAGTGTCTAATGGCTCTGTATCATATGTAAAATGGACAAATGTCCAGAATTTACACCATCTTACATATATTCAACAGCAATGCTGGACTGTGGCCAATATGTGCTGTGTGTCGTGAGCAGTAATATGGTTGTAGACTAGATGTTAAATATGTTTAATCTATGTGCTTTGTTGACATGTGCATGCTTTTATTGTAAAACTTCAGTTCTAAACTGAAACAGAAGAGGTGGAGATGTATTGAAAAAAGTTCAGACAATATCTGAGAAACCACCTGAGCAGTTCCAGATTGAATTACTGAGCTAGAAATCTATCAGAATAGATTTACTGAACACCAACAGTGTTGGTGATTACCTATAAAGCCCTACATGGCTTGGGCCCAGGATACCTTGAGGACCGCCTCTCCCCATACATTCCGCCCCGCACCCTCAGAACTTCTGGGCAGCAATTACTCAGGGTTCCAGGGGCCAGACTCACCTCCACAATGAGGAGGACGTATTCCATCGTTGCCCCTGCCCTTTGGAACACGCTGCCCACAGAGCTCCGCTCGGCTACCTCCCTAGCTCAGTTTAGAAGGGATTTGAAAACCTTCCTATTTCGAGCCGCATTCCCCGAATGAAGCTCCAGATGGCCTTCCTCCCTCTTTAGTCGGCAAGATGGTTGGCTGATTGGGTTTTAACTTGTTTTTAATATGTGTATACTGTTATATGGTTTGTGTTATTATTGTATTTGATTTTATTATGATGTTCACTGCCCTGATTGATGGAAGGGCGGTATATAAATAAAATTTTTATTATTATTATTATTATTTAAAAAACCCAGCCATAAGCATGGTGGTATGGGTCAACCAAAAGCAAAATTGATTCTGTTTTCTTTACATATTTGGGTCATGATGGCTGTCATTGAGATGGATGGGGAAGACAATAGTGGTTCTGTAACTACATTGATAACTGTACCAGTTGCAGAAAAACTTGTGTCTAGAAAAATTATTCTTCAGCATAGCCTTTCCAGTTGATGTAACACCCACATTACATTCTTTGCAGGGTGTGTGTGGCAAATTTATGCTGTCATCTGTGAGACTAGATGAAATATGATCTTTTAAACCATTAATTTTCCCCCAGATAAAGCAGTCACCTGATTCCATTCAGTTTTAATTGGCCATGAAGAAGTATCTTTTTAATTATAACAACCAATTTTTGTGATTTTGTCCAAAAGGAGAGATTGCGATGACAGTAAGGAAGGAAAAGGTTTTAGTTAATTAGTTAGTTAGGTAGTTAGTTTCAACAGGTTTTTATGGATTAGTTTGTTGGATTTTGTGTTTTGGTTTTATAATCCCTGCTGAGCTATTTTAATTAATACAATAAGTCATTTTCTGCTTTTCAAAGGGAGGAGAAAATAGGTCACCATGCAAATAGATAGTTGTTGACTGGTTTGTGGCTCGTACTGATGTTAGCAGTCTTTAAGGTTGCATGCAATTAAAATACTCACTTAGCAACTGTATACAGATTGCATCTCCATTATCCAAAATCCTTGCAACCAGAAGTGTTTTGGATTTTGGATTTTTCCAGATTTTGGAATATTTGCATAAACAAGCTCGTGTTAATGTGGTTTGAGAGTTGGGCTATGACTCTGCAGATCAGGGTTCGATTCGCTGCTCGATTCCCATGCCATACAAACCCAGAGAGTGACATTGGACAAGTCACACTCACTACGCCATTGTGGATGGCATTGGCAAACCCCCTCTGAACAAATCGTACCAAGAAAATCCCATGATAGTGTCACCTTAGGGTCACCAAAAGTCAAAAATGGTTGGGGACACACAACAACCAAAATGAGATATCTCAGAGATGGGACACAAGTCTAAACACAAAATTAATATATGTTTCATATACAGTCCACCCGCGCCATACGCGGGCGCGCCATACGTGGCCTTGAGCATACGCGCTCAAGCCGCGGGGCGCGCACGGGGCGGAAGGGGTGGCGCGTCCCATTCAATTGAATGGGCGCTTGCCCGTTGTGCCCCACGCGCGCCCGCGCCGCCGCGCACGAGCCCCATTGTTTCCAATGGGGCTCGAGCATAGGTGGAATTCGCCTTACGCGGAGGGATCTGGAACGGATCCCCCGTGTAAGGCGAGGACGCACTGTACACCTTATAAACATAGCCTTAAGGTGATTTTATACATAATATTTTAATAATTTTGTGCATTAAACAAAGTTTATGTACAATAAACCTTCAGAAAGCAAAGTTGTCACTATCTCAGCTACACACGTGAGCAATTTTCGATTTTTGGTGTATTTCAAATTTTAGAATTCTGGATAAGGAATACTCAACCTGAACTTGGCATGATAGGAATTGATGTACTATAGTTTTCTCTCCTGGGTTGGGGGGTCAGGATGTAAAGTCAGAAATTTATCTTTGATACAATGAATGTGGAAAGTAACTACATCTCTTACTCATTGTGCTGTAGAAATAATGGAACATTTAAAGAAACCTAGACAGCCTTTATGGTAGTTTAGCAGCCTTTAATTAATGTATCCTAACCTCCAAATTGCTTATTTAAATGTGGTGTGTTATGTCTGTATGTTTAATAATAGATTCTGTCTCCTTTGAAAACTATGTGATGTGGAAAAATTTTAAAACTGTAAGAATAGCAAAAAGTGATGCATTATTTCCATGATCTAAGTGCTATGTGGTAGCAGCTGAGCTGTATACTGTTTTCAATGCTACATTAATTTTTCCATTAATGCTGCTCCTGTAAAATATTAAGCCCTTAAGCAATATAAATCTGCTGTCTGGTTTTTGTAGCGAGATATATTTTCTTTAGTTGCTTGTTAGAAGAATCATTAGAAGACGGCTTTTCTTTTTCTTGCTGTATTAGCTTAGGGGGATGTCAGGAGAAATGATGCTTTATTAGTACCTTCAGAATAAGTGTTATTACTTCCTAAGTGTAAATTTAGGATATGTGTAACCAAAGAATTTGCTGCATAAACTTGCATGATGGTCACTATTAAGCTATTCTCACATATGGAAAATGTAAGATCCATTATATAGAGGTCATATGTTATATTGTACATTCTGTTCTCTACAGCCAAATATTGTCATTGCCATTGACATACAAGAGTAGTGAAACTCCATTTTCTTTCCTACAAAAAGGACAGGTACTACCTGTATAGTATAGTGGTTTGAGCATTGGGCTTTGACTCTGGAGAAGAGAGTTTGAATCCCTGCTCGGCCATGAAAGCCACTGGGTGACCTTGGACAAGTAAGTCTCTGTCAGTCTCAGAGGAGTTTTCTCTTCAGGCAAACAAAGTGTTAATGATGTGATAGTGTAAGTTGCATTTATTGGGGTCAGTGCCAAGAAATAGTCACTGGCCAGGAGAGACATTTGCCCAATGTGATGGTCATTTGGGCAAAAAAAAATCTTCTGAGATCCTTCTCAGTAGTGGTTATATTTTTAACAAGCTTGCTTCAATCAGCCTGGAAAGGTGTTTTGGTTCCTCAAAAGGCATTTGAGGTATGTTTCTCAAATTAAATAATAGATTAAATAAATACAAACAAAATACAAATTAATTTTGTAAATGTAACATTACATTCATTGCATTACATTCATGAAAGGCACATTCTCCACAGGCACACCTAGAGAAGTTATAAGTTACAGAATAGTCTAAATCATATTCTGCCAAGATCACACACACACACACACGCCATGACATATCTAAACTAAACATTCCCTAGGTACTCATGACTACAGATGGGATTTTCAGTCCTTGATGTTCATGGAGAAAGTTAGGAGTCTAGCTGCTTTTGGCCAGTCTCAGTTTTCTTGTGATGGTCAGAAGCTCCTGTCCCTAAGCATCCCTTTCTTCTTCAGTTACATCCAATTACATTACATTTCCCAAGTAAAATATTAAAAACACATTGTAAACCTAACTCATTTTCTAAGGTCCAAAAGAAATAATCTGCTTTAACTGGCCTAGCTCAGTAATAGGGAATCCTGGGAATTGTAGTTTATTGTGGCACCAGAGCTGTCTGATACAGATGGTTAAATGTCTTACAAAACTACAGTTCCCAGAATTTCCTAGCAGTGATCCAGGGCAGTTAAAGTGGACTCAAATTGGATTATTTCTGCAGTATGTTTTGGACATAAGAAGAGAAACCCCTGAATGAAACAACTGAACTATCTGTCAATTTTGTTTGCCACAGAAATTTTAGGTTTTAATGTTAATTGAAAGACAAGGCTGTGTTAGTGCCGGTCAGTATGCAAACCGAACTTGTAGAAACGTTGAAACTAAGGCCCAAAGCAGAGAGGCTAAAATATGCAGCTAGGCTTTGAGGGCGTAGCATGCAGATGACACATGCCCATGGATCGGCTGGTAGCTATTCCAAGGCTGCCAAAGGTGGCCCTAAGCCACCAACAAAAGGAGTGGTAAAAAAAAGCTCCTGTGAGCGACTCATTGGTGATCCACTTTCAGAGCAGGCTGTTGAGTCAGCATGGTCCCCGGCGATCTGGGCTGGAGCCACCAGAGGCCACTCCAAGCTGCTGGTCTGCTTCTCCCCTAAGAGTAAGAAGTTTGTACTACTTCACATCAAATACATGCAGTGAAGTATCAATAGAAATAGACCTTTATAGATGTGAATAAGCAGGTTGAATGTGTGCATAACAATAGAAATGCAAAACCTATGGGTATGCTGTTGAGATGACAAGTTCAATTTTAATGATGATTATTGCAGGGCTGAGGCAAGAGGCAAGTAGTTGCCCAAAGCCAAAAAGAGTCAATAACCATATGAATGGTGGAGGGAATTATTGGAATATAGTTTGATGCTGACTTGAAACCAGAATGGATATATGATAAAAACCTGAGATAGCCCTCAGGAGATTGGGGTGTTAACTAGTGTTATGATATATGTAGTATACCAGGAAAACACTGGATTCTATCACATGGGAAGCAAGCATCATGAAAACGTGACTATAATGTGGTAGTAGTGTGATCGGGGAGAAGATTATCACACCCATATGCTTCTCCTATTCATATCCCATGCGTAAACTGTAATGGATATATCTTTGGGTAATAACAGAAACCTCTGTTATTACCCAAACACACGTCCATTACAGTTTACGCATGGGACACGAATGGGAGAAGCGCATGGGGGTGTGATAATCTTCCTCCGATCGTGCTATTACCATGCTTTAATCATGCTTTCATGGTGCTTGCCTCCTCCGCGTGATAGCGTCCCTCGTCTCTGTTCAACCCACTATCAATGGACTGGAGTTTGTGGATATATTCCAATTCTGCTGTTTCAATTTCCAGTCTTCCTTTGTAGAGCGTTTTTGTTTTTTGTTTAGTTCAAGGACTGTTGTTCTCAAGTCCAAGATGGAATGCCCAGGACTGATTTTTGTGTGTTCTCAGTTGCAAATAATTTCAGTGTTCCTGGGCATTACATAAAAGCAAATTGGTAGGGCTAGACTTCATGCACAACTATGTCCTGCTGGAAATTTTCCATGTAAATGTTGCTCGGTTTTTTGCCTTACAGTGACCCTAAGGCTTTATCGTGTGGTTATCCTGGCAAGGTTTGTTCATAGGGTATTTGCCTTTGTCTTCATCTAAGGCTGAGATAGTATCACTTGTCTCAGGTCACCCAGTGGGTTTCCATGGCCAAGCAGGTATTCGAACTCTGGTCTCCAAAGTCCTAGTCCAGCATTCAGACTACTCTGCCTATGTGCAAATTTCCTGAGTTTTCTTGAATTGAGAAAATACAAGTGGGATGAAAAGTGAGGATAGTGTCTTCCTCTTTGTTTAAGTATTGTTTCTTTTCCATGCCTTGCTTTTAAAAAGAAGTTTATATATTGCTACTGGTCTTGTTTTCATTTTCTAATTATGGAAAGGCTTCAATAAATGAAAAGCTTTGTCTGTTAAGATAATGAAGATTTAGTTTATATTCTGATTTTGAGTCATTGTGCTAAAGCTAAAAAAGCTTTGGTTTACAATGAAATAAGCAGATGTATTTTTTCTAAAAAAATTTAGCTTGCATAAAATGCCAGTGTCCATATTAAAAATAATTTTTAAAAATTTTCTATGTTTTAATTGTACTGTTTTAATATTGTAAGCTGCTCTGAGTCCCAGTTTTGGGGAAAGAGCGGAATATAAATAAATATATATATATATATTTTCTAAAATCACCTAGTCCTGTTTTTTGAGTACTGCTTTGGCAGTGGTTATTTTCCTCTGTCATCTAAACTGTATATCACTAGACCTTCTGGTACCTTTTGTTGAACGAAACAAAGTTTATATAATAAATTTCAGGATTATTTTCAGCAAAGCTGATGATATATGTTCTCATACTGAGGTTATATCAGAAAATCAATATTTGTAAAATTGAAACAGTATAGGTTTGTATTGATCTATATGGCTAAATCAAAACTAAAGGCTTTGTTACAGCTTTCTTAGACAGCCAGCTACCTACTAGTGGCAAACTATCAATTTTAGCTTTCTACTGATAAATCAGCTTGAAAATTGGATGTCAAATTTTTTCATTGAAGTAGTGATTTTTCCTTGCCCTTTAACCTTTCCTTATATATTAGATTGGTTTATAAGGCTAAGCTTACCTTCTGTAGCCCAGTTGTCTTTTTTTCCAAAAGGCATTTACTTCGAATTGTTTGAAAAAATAATGCAAAGTTCTTACAACTAAATTCCACTGTCCTCTTTCCATTTGATTATGGACTTGGAGAATATCCCACCAATTGGATATGATATTTTAAATTGATTTGTGTTTTATCTTTCTTGTTGAGCAAAGATTCTGTCTTAATACACTCGAAGGATTTTCTTTTATGATAGAGGTCTAACCATTTGCACTATATGTTATATTCCTTGTTGGGGTGTTAAGATGTTTATCCATTTTATAGCCCCCAATTACAACTGTAAGAAGTTAGACTGTAAGCATGTATATGTGGTATTTCTGGCCACTTCACCTTTTCATAAATTAAGGTAGATGTTAAGTGTCATTTCAGAAAGTACCCCAGTATGTTACATTCTAAAATAGGCTATAAACACTTTGACTGTCAATATGGACTTCTTCTGCATGTAATGTTATAGTGCTTGTTGATGTTTGACAGTACTATACCTTTATGCTTCTACTCCAGAGTCTTATTGATTGTGAAGTTTTCTGTTGGATAATTACTTCTTGCTGGAAAAATGTGGCATGTATTGATCTGGTTGGAAACATTTCAGTAGCAGTTTCCCTTGGTTAGCAGTGAGTGTCATCTTTCAGCCATGATAAATAGTAACATTCTAGCTCAGTATGATTACTTCATGGTGAAATGTACCACTTGTATTCTTCTTCTAACCTCATTCTTCCATATCAAGGGGCGAGCACAATCTCGGTTCAGAGGCCATGATTTACTGAACTAATCATTCTCTTAATAGAACATAGTCTTCCCCAGTACATTCCTAGTGTACTTTTAAGAGAAAAAAAATTGGTGTGTGTGTGTGAATTGTTTTATTGGTACTCTGTGGCTGCTATTTTTTCCTAGGTCTTATCAGTTGATCTTGACCCAGAAGAGGCTGCCATCTAAAGATCATCATTTGGTTTGAGTGATTGGTATTTTAAGTAGATAGAAGGAAGAAATTTGAATGTTTAACATTTCATCATGATTTTATAAGTGCAGAACTAATTCTCTACCATTTTATAACATTCAGTAGTTGAAAAGGATATTATGTCAATATTGCATAATTGTCACTTACTATCTGATGTTCTTTTGTTGCCTGTTTATCGATCCATTTCCTGTATTGCTATGTATTGTATATATTATCCTACTTGAGAGTATGTATTTTCCCTGGAAAAGGATTAACCTTCCATTTTGAAGCCAAGCCCTCCCTCCAGTCCATCTGCCTTGGTCCAGGCCTCGGAGGTAGAGAGGAACTGCTGGACCTCTTACCCTTTCCCTCCACCACTCCCTTCTCCTTCTGTGTCATGTCTTTTTAGATTGTAAGCCTGAGGGCAGGGAATCGTCTAACTGAAAAGATTGTATGTACAGCGCTGTGTAAATTTACAGCGCTTCATAAATAAAGGTTAATAATAATAATAATAATAGTAATAATAATATGGATTAAAACATTAGTTTCATATATTTTTACTGTTGGGAAAATAGCTCCCGTTAATCACTTTTTTCATATATTATACTTACTATGTTATAATTATTACTACATCTTTAGACTTATTCAAGAATGGTCTTATTGTTGCCTTAGACTTATTTCTAAAAAGCCAATTCTTTTCTGTGTCTAATTCTAAATCAATGACGTTACTCACATACAAAAGCAGATTACATACCAGGGACAGTGTCTGTTCGACTGCCAGTTGGTCCCAATGTTAATTTTTCTTAATGTCTAACTTTAACTTAGCTTGAGGCTATAGCTCTTTCCCTTCTTATTAGTTGGCTGAATAATTCAGTTCACATATTGTTCAAAGATATTTATAGACAATATTTTGACCTCAAGGCTTGCTCCTCATAGTCTATCTAAATTTAGCTGATTTAGTCATTTTCATAAATCATGCTGCATTCTGTTTAGGTCTTTAGTTGACACTAGTCATGTTCATGTTTCCACAACCTCTTTAGGCTGTTTGATATACTACTATAAGCATCCCTTTAATTTCATAACTTGTATTTTTAAATGTAATTTAACATATACTGTACATATAATACTAGTTGGGATTTTTTGTTAGATGCAAAGGGTAATGTTATATTATGTTCTTAGTGCCTGGCAAAGGTGAATTCAGTTTAATCTGTATGTAAAGTAATATTTATTTATTTATTTTTGTTTATACCCCATCCTTCATCCAGAGTTTTTTGAAATGCTCTACGAATTTGATTAATTGTTATTTAGAAATATTAATTTCATTAATAACAAATATATCTCCACTTATTATTAACAAATACAGTCCTCCCATTCATTTAATATAAATTGGCTTTAGTATGGTACTGACTAGCTTATCGACTAGTCAATGGAACAGAGAATATCATTCCTTTCCTCATTGAATATAGTGTATTTAGTGGTTTGCCATGAATTTTTGTGGTGAGCCACAATGTTGGTTTTAAAGAAATCTGAGAAGTACTAGGGACACTGTGAGTGATTTAAAAATGCTTGTGGTGCTGATGTATACTGTTGCCTTTTGAGAAAGGAATGTTTGGATTTTTATTTATTTTATTTAATTTTTTTATTTCTCTTATTGTGGGACCCAAGGTGGCCCACAACACTTTAAAAATGCAAAATAATTAAAACATTCTTAATATAAAACTTAAAATACAATGAAATTAATTAATTCAAAAACACAAACACGATTAAAAGGCATTCAGAATATGATGAAATAAAAAAGTGCACCCCTCCCCCTTGAAAGCTCCATCTGCTGTTACTAGATACAGCGCACCCGCGCCATACGCGGCCTTGAGAATACGCGCTCAAGCCGCGGGACGGGGCAGGGCGGGGCGGAAGGGGTGGCGCGTCCCATTCAATTGAATGGGCGCGCACACCCATTGCGCCCTGTGCACGCCTGCGCCGCCGCGCATCAGCACCCGAGCCCCATTGTTTCCAATGGGGCTCAAGCATAGGCGGAATTTGCCTTACGCAGAGGGATCCGGAACGGATCCCCTGCGTAAGGCGAGGACGGACTGTACCTCCTTAAATAAAATGTCTTTGGCGCGATACAGACCTCCCAAAACGGGTGGTCTGCCGGCACCGTCATTTGCTGCGCCGAGGAACCCCAGTGGCCAAACCACGCAACTCCTTGGCGCAGCAAAAAAGAAGCCGCAAAAAGCGGCTTCTTTTTGTGACCCGGAAGTGGCGCCGCAAGTGGCCAATGGTGCACTCACGGCATCACTTCTGCTGTGCGACGTGCGGACGCCAGGCATCCACAACGTCAATATGGCAGCACCCGTGTAGAATGGGTGCCACCATTTTGTACACGCTCCGCGCGTACTAGGGTTAGGGGCGTCTGGAAAGAACGCCCCTTTCTAACCCTAGTACGCACGGAGTGTGTACTTTCCGCCCGTGCGGAACAGGCCTTTAAGATATGAAAGAACTACTCTATCTATCTATCTATCTATCTGGAACGCTGATGCTGTCACAAACTACAGTTCCCAGAATTCCATAGCATTGAGCCATAGCAGTTAAAGTGGTGTTGAATTGGATTCTTTATGCAATGTGAATGCAGCATTAGTGGGCTTCCATTTATGAGTGGGAATTTGAATCCTGTTCTCCCAGTCCTAGTCCAACACTCAAACCATTTATCATTATTGTTGTTGCCAGTATAGGGGCTCAAGGCAACTAATAGCAAATTTAAAGAAGTACTACAGTGGACCCTTGTTATACGCTGGGGTTTGGTTCCAAGATCCCCCGTGTATAACAAAATACGTGTATGCTCAAGTCCCATTAAATATAATGACATAGCAAAATGGTGTCCCTTATAAAAAATGGAAAATCAAGGTAAATTTATACTTTTTTGGAACGTTTTCAAACCGTGTATGCTTGAATCCGTGTATAAAAAATCCGTGTATAAGAAGGGCCGACTGTATTTCAAACCAATACAAAAACATATAGCCTTGTTAATACACTGAGCCAGTGAAGGTACACATGTAGACTGTGTCTTCTCAGACAACAACTCCATAAACATCCATGCCATCCATATCTCACAACCATTGAAGCCAGAGAGCCTCAGGACTCCCTGAAAAAACTATTCAATATGTAGATTCTCTTTTCTCAAGTTATGAGTGAAAAGAACTAAATGCAGCAAAGAAACCTAGGAAACGCCTGGAGAGTAATATTATACTTGCTTGATAAGTGTACTAACAAAGCAGTAATTACTTGTGGCATCAAACAACCTAGGAAAGTGTAGAAAATCTGTGGATTATGCTAATACTAAATAGAGTTCCAAGAGTATTCATGGTGTAGTGGTTTGGGTGTTCGACTACAACTCTGGGGACCAGACTTCGAATCCCTGCTCAGCCATGGAAATGCATTGGGTGACTGTGAGCATCACCCTTTCACTGTCTTAGAAGACAGTAATGGCAAATCTCCTCTGCACAAATCTTGCCAAGAAAACCCCATGACAGGATTACCATACAGTTACCATACGTCAAAAATGACTTCAAGACACACAGCAAACAAAATGGAAGTCCTGCATAAAACAATGATTTCTGAACTTTCCAGAAAGGGAAATGTATGGTACTTCCTCTTGTTTAAACATTTAAATAAAATGTTTTATCTATGTTTAAATTTCTCACTTGGCCTAAAGCTCATCAAAGGTGATTTTCCAGTACCTAAACACACTATTATTTTTGATGGGATTATGCAGAAAGTTATTAACCATATAAAATTATCATATCCATGGCCTGATTTTAAACCTGATTTTCTGTGTTAAAGGAAAACAAAACTAATTGAAAGAAAACAAAATAAAAACAGCATATTTAACAAGCAGTTGATTCTTTTGTAAAGGAAACGACTTTTATCCATTCTCTGTACCCTTACAAAATCCAATAAACTGCTATTATATTCCTTTTAAATGGTTCCATTACTAAGATTCTGTAACGGACTAATCTCTTGATAATTATAATAAATTCCTATAATTAAAGCAGGAACCATTTAAAATAAGAGGAAAGGCTGTTTTCCATCAAACACATTGTTGTTCTCTGACCTTTGAAACATTAAGCTTCATCATACACCACTATCTATACCTATAATGTAGCTTTGCTAACTTAGCTTGCTCAGATAAAAATAAGTGGTTGAAATCAATGAAGATGTGGATTGATATATTAAGAATTGTTATTTTCAACTGTTCTTCAAAGTAGGTAGAATTAAATGGATAACAATACTAGATTCTAACTGGTTGAGAAACTTATGGAATTTAGAATAGGACCGTTGCAATTTAGTTAAAGATTCCATTTTTAAAAGGGATATGTTAGGGGAAAATGTCTAAATACTGCTGAGCCATATGAAAGTTTTGTTTTCCTTAACACAAAAACTGGTATTGTATTGAGATGAACAAACAATCATTTCCAGAGTTCATTTAAGTAACTGAATGCTGATAAAATTACGGGAAATGACTGTATGTGATCAGAATGGCTTTCATCTGCATTTCGTTAGAGCAAGCATTGATTTCACTTTTCAGCTGTGAACAGCAAGAGGCCAGCTGTGGCCAAAGGAGGGAGCAAACAGTGAAAAGGGTTATAGTAGAGACAGAGTTGTCAGAAAATGCAACACTTTAATGATTAGGATTTAACAACAATGACAGCAACAACAACAATAACCTTCATGTTACAACCATTTGAAAATTATATCTAGTGATCTCCCCAGACTGTCAAAAACAGTGGATTACGTTGTGGCAAGTTAAACCTTTGAACTGTACTTAACAAGATAGATAGAATTATAAGGCATCAAAGTCTTTCAAATACAGTACAACTTTAAGGAAGAAACAACTACATTTTACTTAATGCTTCTTAGTATTCCCAGATGTTTTAAGGAAAATTAATAGAAATATTCTGGAAAGTAAATTCACATGTTAAAACCTTTCACAATCAATAAAATCAACCTTTTCTTCACAGCTGTCCTAAAATATCCTCAACCAGATAGGATTGTTTCTTTATAAAAAAATTTTTTTAGCATTTCTTTAGCGTTACTTAGCAAACAGTCATTTCTCTGGGGCCATATTAAACTACTGGAGAGCAAACATGAGTCCATTGCAGACAGTGTAAAATAACATTTCTGTTGAAATACTTACAGATCTTGACCACATATGAATGAATGAATGCATATAGCATCTTGGTGTATAATACATTCATATTTGAATGTTTTTGTTTCTAACAATGTATTATTTGTTGTTCTATCTAAAGATGAATATTTACCATTTATTTTGATTTAAAACAATTTAGCTTCCCCCCCCCCCATGGTTATGGTTGTATGAAAAATATTTAAAAGCTGACAAAAATTATCAAGTCACTAAAATACCAGAAACTGAACAATACCATTAAAATGTTATGTCCCATTCTCATACAAGAGACCTAACAGAAAGAAATGCCAGCATAATTCTTTCTTCCCAAATATCCATTTGGCTTTAAAATACTACCTAAATTTCAGCAAGAATACACATTGTTGTACAGTTTCTCTAGACACCCATACAAGAGGCTTGGATGGATGTGTGTGTGTGTGTGTACAGTCCTTTCCTGATCTCTGTGGGTTTTGGCACCCTTAAATCAATCTTACTTAATGTCAGAGGAGGCAGCAGCTACATCTTGAACAGGGCTTGCAAACTCCAAGCCAACCTCTGTAATTGTTAAAGTTAACACAAGTTACTTCCTTCTCACTCTACTAAGAAGTGCTTTACTTTCAGCTTCCAAACCCTCAGCCAGGCTTTCCAAACGTACAGTACTGTACGTTCAGCAGCTGAGATACATCCTGGGATCTAAACCTTTCCCCCTTTTATTCAAATGCATAATAATATATTTTTAAAATGTTGTTCAATGTTTACTAACTTTCAGTAGAAGGGATTTCTTTTAAAATAAATATTAGGGTATAATTAGCATCCCACCAAACTTGAGATTTACATTATTCTTATCTTCAAATAGGGACTGCATTGAACACTAAGGGTGTTTTTCCAAAAACCAACTCTTTGATGTGTGAGAGTGTTTTGTGTAGTGCTAAATTTTCACTACTAGGAATGCACGTATTGTAAACATGGAGTAAAACTCTATCTGCCTGGTAACATATCTGTGGAACAGACACAAGATTGGGGGGGGGAGGGTTTCTCTTAATAGTAAATTTTGGGCACTGTACCAGTCAGGTCCACCAAAAAATAACATAGTGGACCCCAATATCTGTGTACTGTCAGGGTACATAGATATATGCAAGCTTGAAAATTAAATTAATTTTTAAAGCAGTAACAATGGATCCTGTGAACTCTTAGGAACTTTTGGGGTGATGACAGAGAGACAACAAAATTGTCAGGTAACTTATTTCATTGTCTAAAAAGAGTTCTAGTTTCAGGCTAAGTACCAAAGACAGGTATTTCTGTCTATATTGTTACCTCTTGGTGTATGCAAGGTATCTACCCAATTACATTTTAAAAACCCCACATTTCTCCATTGTTTTATATAGACAAAAGTTGGGATGTGAGAAGTTGTCTAAATGAGACAGATGCCAGGTGGATTAGGTGCATCTAGAAATTCTATGTCTGTAGGTGGTTGAATCCCCTAAAAGGCTAAAAGTGTCCCAAAAGAAAGAAAGAAAAGATGAAAATAGGGATGGGGATGTGCTTGGATTCCTAATCGTAAGATTAAACAAAATATAACAAAACACCTCTTAGCCACCATATGTTTTGCCCTATACTTCTGACTTCTATAGAAATAAAGAGCTGTCAGCCCTGTTCCAAAACATTTTAACATGATTATAGCCCAACAGAGGAACAGCAGGGAAAAATAATGGTCTCCTTTGTAATCCCAAACAACACTGCATACTCTTTCAGGCTGTGTAGAGTCTTAGGTAGGAACCTTTATGATAAGGACAGGGACTGTGCTCTACTCTAGCATTGTGGATTTTCTGTTCTTGACCCTCTCTTTCAGATTTAGAACCTGGGAATTTATTTTATCTGGAGCTGTTGTCATAGTATGTGGTGAATTACTGTAATGTATAACTATTTATTACTAATGTTTGTAATATCTAGCATTCACAAAATAACTTTAAGTTTATAAACAAATCACATTAGAGCTCTGTGTAGGTGCTTGCTTTCTTTATAAAACATATGGGTGGCAATTATAAACTGCCAGAGTTGCATTGGACTGTTTTGTATAAACTAAACTGTAGAGAATATTTTCTTACAAGGCAGTGCATCAGAACGCAGTGATAGATTTTCCACTGTGTGCAGTAGTATAATCAATTTCATAGCTCTCTGCAAAAAGAAAGGGTTTCTCTGCATTTCTATCAATAACAGCAGGAAATGGATAGAAAATCAAAAGGTCAAAGTTCAGGATTCCTGAGTTCAGACTCTTAACAGCTTAGAATCTAGTAGTTTGACCTTGAACAGAGATTCTCTTAAATCTTCATATAAATAATGAGCATAAAATGTTGTACACTTTCTGACTAACACTGCCCTTTAAACACCTTAAACTAGGTTTAACGTACTAGACAAGCAGGGCTAAATTGCTAGCTTGAAACCCAATAGATGAAAAGTTAAGTGCTATGTTCAATAGTGGGCAAAACTGTATGTGTGGTTTTATCTTATTTATGTGCAGAGAGAGTGAATTATTTTCTTTCACTGGCCAAAATAAATTTTACTGTATGATTAAAATGTATGTTATCCTACACAGAGTGCCAAACAGAATGTAATATTTATCATTCAGTTTGCCCTTGTATAGTTGATTTTTTAAAAATAAATAACCATGCAAGTGATTGTGATGCTGAGAGAGAGAGAGAGAGAGAGAGAGAGAAAGAGAAAGAGAAAGAGAGGGAGGAGGGGAAGTGATCTTTCTTCTTTACTGAATATTAAAAGCAGGGACTGGACTGCTTGTGATTATTTGGGGGAAGGCTTACTTGTGACTCTTTTGGGGGACCCCATGCTTGGTTCTTCATTTAGTTGTCCCTATTCCTTGTGTCACTTACATCAGTGACATGAAGGCAAGCTACATTAATCAGTCAGCCAGTCATAATTTATTATGATCCATAGACACAAAATAGATATCCTATCAAGATATACAAGTTCACAACATTAATTGTTGTTTTCTGCCTTCATGTTGTTTCTGACATATGGCGATCCTAAAGCAAATTATGACAGGGTTTTCTTAGCAAGATTTGTTCAGAGGGGTTGTCCTTGTCTTTCTCTGAGGCTGAGAGTGTGTGATATGTCCAAGGTTATCCAGTGGATTTCCATGGCTGAGCAGGGATTTGAACCTTGCTCTCTAGAAAACCATAGACCAATGCTGAAACCACCACACTGGTTCTTGGCCTACATTAAACAGACATCTAATTACACTTAATATGACCTTATTTTGTTGCTTTGCTTTTGGAGCAATCTTTTATAGGATTACTAAGTTTCTTATTACTAGCCATATCTTATATATATATATATTCTGTGTGGTAGACATTTTCGTTTAGCTTTTCCATATAATGTTCCATAACCATTAGTCTAATTCCAGGGTCTTTTGTCTTGTCCTCCTGGTTAGCTCTGTATACCCAATAGAAGTATTCTCATAGAAATGACACTAGGGAAGAAATATTATCTGTTATCTTTTTCTGGGGAGAAAGGCCTTCCACAGATACTCTGTCATAAGAACTACATAAGAGGAAGGGAAGGCACAATAACAGAAGAAGTGTGCACTGAGTACCTTTGTGACAGCAGCAGCCAGTATATTATTCCTGTTCTTTCCCTGCCTCTACCTGCATGGCTTTCCCCATGAGAATGTGTGTAGGCTTAATAAGCAAAGGGCTGGACTTCTGAATTGTTCTTAATGAAAGGACAGGATATGAGTCTCAGAAAAGAGGGTAGAGTCTCAGAAAAGAGGGAGGGAAAGAGGAGATAATAGAGAAATTTGGGGAAATGGCAGAAAGGAGGGAAATTAAATTAGAACAGAAATGTATTAATATTCTCCAACATGATTTATGGTGGGATTGTGGTGATATCCCAAATGAATACTAAATAAATTCATGAGGAAGAGAGGAAGTTAATGACCTAAATCATATTCTAGGCTCATTGAATACACTAGACTTAGCTGTATGTTCACTCATCATTCAGCAACTCATTGGATGTGTCTACTGAGTTTGGACTAACTAACAGTATGCCAGACACTGACCATTTCTCCATTACAACATATTCACTTGTCAAACAGAGAAAACATGCTTGATTCATCTTCAATATGATACCCTTTAAGATATTTAAACATGGCTATCATGCCTCTTCCTAACTTCTCCTTCTCTAGGCTAAATATACCCAATTGAGAGTTCCTGCATGGCAGGGGGTTGGACTGGATGGCCCTTGTGGTCTCTTCCAACTCTTCAATTCTATGATTCTATAATTCTCTAAGCTGCTCCTCATGGTCATGGTTTGCAGACCATTTACCAGTTTAGTCACCCTCCTCTGGAAATGTCCAATCCTATCAATATTTTTTCTTGAGTTGTGGTGCCCAGAACTGGAGACAATTTTCTAGGTAAGGTCTGACTAAAGCAGAATAGAATGGCACTTTTACTTCCCTCAGTGTAGATATTAGGGTCCTGTTGATGCAGCCTAGAAACACATTGGCTTTTTTAGCTGCCACATCACCCTGGTAACTCATTTGTTCAGCATGCAGTATACTAACAGTCCTAGATCCCTTTCGCATGCACTGTTATCAAGCCAGGTGTCCTCATATATGTGGGCATTTCATTTTTTCATTCTAAGTGTAGCACCTTACATTTCTCACTGTGGAAATTTGTTTGACTAGTTTTGGCCCAGATTTTTAATCTGTTAAATTCATGTTTAATTCTGATCCTGTCCTCTGGGGCATTGACTAGCCATCCTAATTTGGTGCCATCTGCTTATTTGAATAGCACACCCTCTTTTCCAGCACCCAAATACTTTGAATAAATGAATGAATTGACAAAAATGTTATATAGCACTGGGCCCAGGAGATTTCGCCTGCCAGATCTTTCAATACTCTTGCATGTAGTTCATTTGGTCTGGGAGATCTGAATTCATTTAGAGTAGCCAGGTACAGTTGGCCCTTCTTATATACAGATTCAAGCATCCATGGTTTGAAAATGTTCAAAAAAATATATAAATTTCAAATATCAAACCTTGATTTTCCATTTTCATTTAAACTGAATTTTTGAGCTTACGATGTTGCAACTGTGGCAATCTGCAAAGTAGATGTTCCTCTTTTTTTAGTAGTAAACAAAAACAAAATAATATTGCACACTGTTATTCTGTTATTCTTTCTGCTATTTGTATCATACAGTATTTAGAAAGAAATTTCTAAAGTGGGTCTGTAATGAGTAGCATCATAGAGAAGCTGCACACTGAGATTATCCAGGTATGAGTACCCACACAGAAATTTTTAGCATCATTCATGATGATTAGGATATGACAAAAATTAGTACAAATGGAAGACAAAAATCTTAAAGATTTCCATGGTCCATAATTAATCAATTGAAACTATCTCAGCATAATGTTGAAATAAAAAGAATGGTTACAATTAAAGATTTATATGTGTGAGATGTCCCTTGATAAGATTGGATAATTTTTCTGAAGAAATATTAAACCCTCATGCTTCACCGTATAAGACAAGAGCTAACTGATGGAGGTTAAGTGCAGCCTATCCCTGGTGTGACATTTATTCCATAAATGTCAACTACAAAGTTTCTTGCACCTTCATTAAAACATCTGGGTTTTGCCCGATTTCAGACTGACCTACTCAAACCAGTTGTCTAGTCAAATATCTTGCTTTGGTTTTAAAAAAGCCCAATTTAAAGATTGTATCCAGTATTTCATTATCAATAACAGATTTAGCTTTTTGTAATGTGAGTTTCACAAAAATGTAATGTAGATATATAATTTATTTTTGCAAAAAAAGCTCTGGACAGGTATTTTCTTAAAAAGACTTGCCATTTTCCCACTTGTATGTCAACACCTGTGAATTTTTACCCAATAACAGGTTTCCTGATCTGATTGCTTAGAGTAAGCTTTATACATGAATGTAATGAACAATGAAGGGCCAAGGTATGCTTCAAATTACTACTTTGGTTCCCTCTAAATCAAAACTGTTAGGCTTGGTACATCTTTGTTTCAAGATTGTTGTTGTTTTTAAATCCTTTGTAATTGGAGAAAAGACTTTGGTACACTTTGTTTTCTATGGAAAATTTCTTACTGTAAAGGAATACTGGGTAATCATTGGTTGACTCTTTATTTACAGAAACCAATAATGGTCAAGATCTTGTTGGGTAATGACACTAGTATAACCACGCTTGTGTAGGACATTGTGCAGTGGCAAGAAAATAAGGGCATAGCAGCAGCAATGGAAGGAAGATGGGGATGAAGCTGTTGTCAGGAGGGGAAGCCTCCTGGGTCTAAGTACCCTGTTTCTTCAAGCCCTGGTTTCTATAGTTCAGAGGAGATCCTTGCAACCAGCTGCTTTGTGAGGGCTGGCTTCAACAATCCCTTATCCATTTCTCCAGTCCTGGAAGACAGGCATAAGATAAGTAGGCTGCTCAGAGCTGAGAGCTTTCCCCTCCAGATGAAAATGATAATGGCTTTGTATTTCATTCCTCAGTGTTGTGTTGACCCCTCTCCATTGCTCATATTTTTAGTTAGAATCCAGCCAATATTTCCATCCCTATTGGAAATCAAATTGTATTGGTTACCACTTTTAAAAATAATATAGAAAGAACCCACCGTTCTAGGGAGGAGATGAGGATAAATATTCTGTTCACTCTATTTTCTATGTCAGCAATGAAGCTCTTGACATCAGTCTCAGTACAGTGTGTATATACAGTATACATTGTACAGGGAAAGGAATGATAATTGGGGGCATGCTTTCTCTTCTGTTGCTTATTTCACATTTAGAATGAACTGGCGTCCTTATTTCAGAAATCCTGTGTAATCTGTCAAAAAGATGTTGACAAATCCTATGTGTGCAACATCCCTTTAAAAGTTTGTCATTTGACCTATGCAGACATAAGAATGACTTTCAAACCACTGGATCTCTATTGTTGTTCAGCACACAATATGTAAAATAGGCCATATGTAACACTTTTCTCACCACAAAATTCTTAAAGTTGCCTTGAATCCCATTTATGGAGAGAGATGGGGTGGAAATCAAATATATAAATAAATTGTAATGAGAAGGCATGATTTTATAAATGTATCAGGGATAAGATAGATTTGGCTCAGAGCTGAATGAGGGAAGTGGGAACTGTTGGTAGTCTAAGGAAAAAAGTTTTAATCTTTAGCTATAGTGGGAATTCTGAATATCTTAGGCCCAGAACAAGCAGCTTCAAGCCCTTTGGGGGGCATGGTGTTTTGACAGTGCACACCCCCATAATGGCCTGAAGCCACTCCAATGCTGCACTCTGGTCTTTTAGACCAGAGCAAAAAGGAGCTGGGATAATCTGGCTCTTGACAGTGTGAGTTGGGCCAGTGGCAGCAGCCCACTTTCGGAGCAGGCCATGCAGTTGCTGCAGTCCTAAGCTACTTGTAGCTGGAACAGCCTTGGGCTGCTCCTTCCTGCCTGTCTGTCTCAGGCCCTATACTCTATCTTTATTTTCAGAATATTCAGACTGCAATATTTTATGTATTTTAATGTCTATGTCACATGGTGGAAGAGCATTGTATAAGGAAATTAATCAGAAAACCAGATAGTTGTTTAGTTGCAGTAGTCCTTGTACTCAAAATCAGCCAGCTAAGTGTGGCTGGGGGACGGCTTGTGGTCACTCTGCAACAAAGTCCACATTTTTGTGTGCGATAACACCCGTTCAAGGCCATTCAAGCCTGATCCCATCCCGTGCCCAGATCGGGCAAAAATGGCTGTTCAATAAACTCCTTAGATGTTTTGTTGAACTCTTTTAGTGCTCAGTCAATAGTTTGTGAAACATCAGAAATGAATAAACTGTTTCTAATTATGTTTATTTAGACCCAATATAAAACTAGTGTAGTTTGATACTGAAAGTTGCATGAAGAATTACTCATTTAGTTGTAGTCAATAATTTGTCAACATTGTAGAACTATATATAGATGTTAAGCAGAATAGTACTTTTTATAACATGATCACAGTTCTATAAGGGCCAATCTAGTGTATTCAATACTTGATTTTCCCAATACATGAAAGATAATTCACAATCCATTGACATCTAATTTCAGGCTTCAGGTACTAAGACCCATGGTTCCTGTATCAACTGAAAGCTCAAAGTTGACAGATTTATACATCACTAGTTATAAAAAGCAGAAGACAGGATTGTGCTGTTCTAAAACTATTCCAGACACACTGTAAAAGAACAGCGAGAAAAACAGAAGAAATATGTGCTGCAGAGGTCTTCACTAGGAAGACAACACATGCACACAAACAGAATAGCTGCAGTGAAAAAAGAGTTTGGAATTTTAGTTCAGAGGAAAAGGTTATATTTATACCCACTTAGTGCAGTATGATGATGTCTTACGCTTGCTTTTTAAGTGAAGTTGCAAGCTTATCTAATATAGGACATGGACAAAATATATTTACTTTTTTCATGGTTCCTGGAATAGACAGATGAGACCAATTATTTTTGAAAGGAAAACGCTACTTTATTCTCACTTTCCTGAAAGTGTATTGATAACCCTTTTTGAATGACCCATTTAGCACTTAGATAGAATTGCCATGCTGGATCAAACCAAAGGTCTGTGTAACCCAGAATTCATTTCACAGTAGCCAGCTAGATACCTATGGAAGATGAGGATATGAGCTCAGTAGCACCTTCCTTCTCATAGAATCATAGAGTTGGAAGAGACCGCACAGGCCATCCAGTCCAACCCCCTGCCATGCAGGAAATCCAAATCAAAGCATCCCCGACAGATGGCCACCAGCTTCTGCTTAAAGACCTCCAAGGAAGGAGACTCCACTACACTCCGAGGGAGTTTGTTCCACTGTCAAACAACCCTTACTGTCAGGAAGTTCCTCCTAATGTTGAGGTGGAATCTCTTTTCCTGTAGCTTGCATCCATTGTTCTGGGTCCTGTTCTCCGGAGCAGCAGAAAACAAGCCTGCTCCCTCCTCCTCATGTGCTCTATCAATGGTATTCAAAGGCAAATTGCCTCCAATACCAGAGGCAGTAGTCATCATGAACATTAACCATGTCTTTATAACCTTATTCTATTAATATAGCCTCCATTAATTTTGACTGCATTCATTTCAAAGCTGTCCATGTTGGTGTCATCAGTACATCCTGTGGTAAGAAGTTCCATAGGAATTATAATCCAACATAGCTCCGTATATAAATAAATTATTTATTTTTTGTTTGTTTGTTTATAGATTTATTTATTATATTCTACATGTTATCTAATATAGGACCCAAGGCAGCTCACAACTGTAGGGAGCAGTGCTCATTTCCATGAATAAGCCAAACGGTTAGTGTTATGAAAGATGACTCTGTGATCATGTGGCCAACATGACTGCATCGAATGCTGTTACCTTCCTGCCAGAGGGGTACCTATTTATCTACTTGCACTTTCACATGCTTTGGAACTGCTAGGTTGGCAAAAGCTGGGACTAGTGACAGGAGCTCACTCCATCACATGGGGCCTGCCTTGAACTGCCCACCTGCTGATCTTGCAATCATCAGTCAGCATCTTAACCACTGAGCCACTGCATCCCTATAAAATAGTTATTACAGATACAGTGGAGCCTTATCTTATGCGGGGAATCCATTCCACCCCCCCCCCCCGCAATAAGCCAAAAACGTGTGTGCTCGAGCTCCATTCAATATAATGGGGCTCGGGCGCAATGATGTAGCAACGCAACAGTGTGCGCACGCCATGGGCATGCGCACCATTAATTGTATTGCTGTGCGGCTTCAGCATAAGCGGGCACACTGTTCTAATATACAGTTAATTTTTTTTATTTGTTCTAAATTTCCCACCCAGTTTCCTGTCTACTGCTGCCCCTTAAATTTTTATTTAAGCCCATTATGACCAACAGAAATGCCTCTCCAGTGGTCTTGCAGATATAGGTTTCCTGCTACTTACTTTGGCTGTGTGTTTTCTAAAAAAGCCAGTATTAATATGCACTCTAAAGCTGTGCAGTTTCTACAACATTGATAAGTATGTCATGGTATAGGAGATTAAGACTCCAGACCAGGGTTCAAAATCCCTATTCATCCTCAGAAACTGGATATCCTTGTCCAAGTCACATTCATTCAACCTTAGAGAAAGGCAGTGGTGAATCTCAGAATAAATCTTGTTCAAAAAAACTGAAATAAACTATGATAAGGTGGCCATGAGTTGGAATCCGCTTGAAGGAACATAACATTAGCATGGTAAACATGAAGACATTTTCTCTCCTTTCCATATTTTGATTTACTGAAATAGTAGGGCAGAGATGTAAGACATAATGTGATACTGATCATCCATGATGCTGCTGCTGCTGATGATGATGATGATGATCCTGTATGTAAAATTTAAAAAAGTCAGTGTGGTGTAATGGCTTGAGTGTTGGACTCGGACACTCGGAGAGCAGGGTTCAAATCCCTGCTCAGCCATGGAAACTCATTCTCAGCCTCAAAGGAAAGCCCAGGTAAAACCCCTTTGAACAAATTCTTCCAAGAAAACACCATAATACATTCATTTTAGGATCGCCAGATGTCAGAAATGAAGACACACAACAACACATAAAATAATAACAACGACAACAAACACTTGGACAACTTCAACAGGAAAGAAGAAACCCTCAAGGTAAATAAAGTTTGGCTACCAGTCCTGAAGGACACCAAAACCAGGACTCAGCAAATGCAAATGAGAAACCACTCAGGGTGAGAGGGTTTCTCAGCAAACAATGATCACCAGTTAGCAGACTCTAGTCCTCTTTTGCATATTCTCCTACCCTGAGGAGGCCATCAACAACTGAACAATATACAGATTAATGTGGGAATCACTCCTCCTCCTCAGCCAGGGTCACACATTATATATATATATACCCACTCTCTTCCAGGTCAGTATTCTCTGAAGATGCCAGCCACAAATGCTGGTGAAATGTCAGGAATAAACTCTTATAGAACATGGCCACATGGCCCGAAAAACCCACAAAAAACTAAAATAATAATTGCTTTCATTTTTGGTTAATGTCATATTATAATTTTAATTAATTTTAAGATTCTTAATGATCCCATGTTTATTTAGGAAATTTAATTTCTGACAATGAATGCATGTATTGGCATTTTTAGAAGGATATAGATTAACAGTAGTTTCAGAATCCCTATAAGAAACTTTAGTATTGGTTCTGCATGAAAAACAGGCAACGTAAGATTTAAGATGGCCATGGCTGTTAATGGCTTGTTTTAGCTGGAAGCTAGAAAATCATCTGAGGACTCTGTTGGTGTTGAAATAATAATTTACCTAGACAATTACCACATGGTAGATTTTTTTTTTTTTTTTCAGTTCTAATTCAGTGTTATTAATAATGAATAAAATTGCAATTTTCTCAGGTTGCTGGAGGCAATGGGAAATTATTTCAATGAATATTTCAGCACATTATTTTAATCATAGTTGCACAAACTTCAAGTGGGCAATATTTTATACTTTTAAGTTTAGTCTGCTAAGGGGCCGTAGACATTAAATTGCAGAATATTTGCTCCTAGGTTGCGTCTATGATTTACAATCCTTTTTAAAAACCACTGTAACAGAAAGCAAGCTGTGTCATTAATACTTGTAATTTGATGCTGCATTTGTTAATGGACTTGCTCTGATTAATGTTTTTTTTCCAGTGGGCCTAAGGTTTTGAGAGATGGAGCTGAATCCTTGAATGCTTATATATAAGCATTCAGAGATCTCTGCCTCCATTTTTCTGAATGTAAATAAGCACTAGAAATTTTAATAATGTATAATTTTGTTGCAATTCTACTTCCCTTGAAATCACTGAAATAAAAAAGTAAAATTTATACTCTTTTCCTCTCCAATAAAGATATCTATGCCCAGTTCTTTCTCTCTTCTAAAATGTACAGAGAGGGCATGCATGCAGTCTGGCAGAAGCTAATCTTTTGTTTTGTTTCTTCCTTAGCCAACTGCATGATTTCTGGCGGTTAGATTATTGGGAAGATGATCTACGCCGACGAAGACGGTTTGTTCGCAATGCTTTCGGTTCCACTCATTCAGATGCATTGCTCAAAGCTGCTGTGGAATACGGTCAGTACTCATTTTAAAACATCCACTATCTAAAAGCTTTCCTTTGTATTTCTAAGATAATACTGCAAACCACCTTACATCCCCCTGTTTTGCATTCCTCGTCTTTTTTGGCTTTTCCTGAAGGGCACACACCTATGAAAACATGGCCATAGTTTTCAAGATTTCTGAGACCCTGCTGACCCTGAGGTGTTACCTTATTTAGGAAGTAACAGGACTGTGAATGTGGCAATATTATAATCAAGTGATAAAGGGGCTGTATTATGGAGTGACAATCTATTCAGCATTGGAAAAAGTTTGTGAGGAATTTATTTATTAGTTACTGTATCCCTTGAGGTCAATTTTATTTTAAGCAGTCTTCTGTTGGCAACTTCATGATAGATGTAGCAAGAAGTAGAGATACATATATAGAAGAACCATTCTTGGAGGCTGGTAAAAAAAACTAAAGAGGATTAATATTTTTAAAAAACAGGTAAGTGTGTATTGTACACATCTTTATTTGGTTGCTTGTGTCATTGTGGTACAGATTGATTTAATTACTCACATTCATCACTTTTGTGTGATTTTCTTGGCTGGACAGTGAATTGGAATATTTGAATAGCTTGCAATTTTATCTATTTTTTAAAAGTGAGTGAAAAATGGAAAAGTGTAAAAAAATGAGACTATGTGTACATATAATAGTGAGATAGTGTAGTACTCTGGAGAAAATGTGGTAATCATATGACCCATACTAGACAATCAAGTTTTAATTCCTGTCATCCACAAATTCAGGGGATTTTCTTGAAAAATAGGGTTGGGCCATAGCTCAGTAGTAGAATATAGAGCAAGCCTTAGGAAAGACAAATTCAGTTCCAGTTATATCCATGTACAAAAGGGGAATGTTTTTGCTTAGAAACTCTGGACAGCTGCTGATTTAGGCAGTACTAAAATGATCTTCCTCTGAATAAACATGCCAAGTTAACCTCATGATAGGTTCACCTTGAGGTCTCCATAAGTCAGAAATGATATGAAGGCACACAGCACCAACAACAAAATGTATGGCCTGATGGCTTGATTTGGTATAAGACAGTGTTCATTGCTACTAGTTAAATAATAGCATAAATCTTAAAATAAATAATAACATAAAACCCAATAGCATAATGCACAAAACCCTTAAGAGAGCATTTGTTATTCATCTCAGTTAGGGTTAAAGTGATGTTCATTGCTTCTATCCATACTCCCAAAGGAGAAATACTCAACAGTGGGTGCCATATATCTACTTGGCACTGAGAGAGTGCAGATTATATCTCTCAAATGAAATATTGTAGTTTAACAAAAATATTAGTAATCTTGGATCTAGACCATTAGTTTTCAACTGAAGGTTCAGCACCCAAAACTGGATTATAATTCATTCTAAAATGAAGTCAGTCTAGAAGCAAAACCACCATTTTCATTTGGGATTTCTTCCCTATTTATTTTAAAGGCAGCAGAGGAGTTGGTAAACCAATAATATGCAGGGATAGTAAGATGCACAGAAAATACAGGTGGAAGGAAGAGAACTATAGGAATTATATGCTAGAAAAGAAAAGTGGCCCCTAGTTTGAAGAATATTGAGTTAAAATCCAACATAACATTGGAGGAGGAAAGCAGTGTGCTCCCAAAGAGCTATTTTTTCCAGTTTATTTATGTATTTGTTTTATTTATTTACAGTTTTTCTTTGTCACCTTTCAGGTGCTCTCTACTAGATAACATCCTTATTTAAAACATTAAATATAAATGATTTTAAAAACAGACTAAAGCAATTTCTGAGAGCATAAGTTAAAACACACACATACATAGAGTGAAAGCAGCTGGAGTAGCCACTCCGGCTTGAGGATCAAAGGCCATGCAAATTAACACAGACTTAATTATCTACAAGAAGCTCAAGAGAGATGAAGCCAGCCTGACTAGAATCCAGGGTATCACGGGTGAGGTTCTGCAACAGAGAAAGCCCATCACATGTTCTCAACAACCTAGCCTCTGGGGGTGGCAGGAAACACATAGCAAGGTCTCTGCTGATTTCATATTTGGAGGAAGATCATATGGGAGGAAACGGGGTTTTCCTATCCTGATTGTTTAATCAGGCAACTGGTTGAGTGTCTGGTTGTGCAAATTGAAAACTGAAATGGATCTGCCCTGCCCATCATTGTACATCATTCAGGACTAGATCTTTGTGAGCATAATAGTATTTGCTCTGGTGAAATACTGCTGTTGGATGCTGGCTGTTTTTTGGGCTAGCTATACTTATCAGTCTGGATCTCGTTCTGAGAAGCAAGGCATCTAAAATGAGCAAAGGTGGCAGGAACAAGCATTCCACACCATAATTTGTATATATCTGTATTGAAGCTCTTTGTCTAAGACAGAGAAGAGTCTTCTTAGGGAGTGAAGAATTAAAGGGAATAGAAAAGTCTTTGACTTAAGACACTGCATATACTTCATCTACTGTCGTGTTTTTATACAAAGAGAGTGATGTGTGAGAACAAATGTTGGCTATGTTATCCTTGTTGGTATTTTAAATCACCATTGAAAAAGGTTACCTTTTTTGCAGCACTTCCGTAAATGTTGTGGGAGCTTTCAGTATCAAAATGAATGACACCCTTCTAGGAATTAAAAACAACTTGCATTAAGATTAAATCCCATAGATGATTATTACTATTATTATTATTATTATTATTATTATTATTATTTATCTTGCTAGGTTTTATTTTTTAGCCTTATGCGTGTGGATTTTAATATTAAAACTTTTAGTTGACCTTACTCTATAAAAAACAACATCCTTAACACTGATGTTATTTTTATGCCTCTTGGTTATACTAATGAGTTGAATAATTTATGAGGTTGTCATGAGAAAAGGATTTGGTGCAGTTTGATGTATTTTCAGCCTCTGGTGCTGGAATGTGATTAATAAAGAGCTGGAGGCACAGTATTTTTTTCCATGGGGCTTAACTTTCATTAGGGATTTTTCATTAGTGTTATTTTGATAATTGTATATCTCATTTATATAATAACAAAATTACTCTTCATTTTAAATATGCAAATTACTTAAGAGAAAGGTGTTTGTTTGTTTTTTTAAAAAAATCAGATTATGCAAGGCAATGTGTCCAGTATCTTTTTAGTGGAAAGAGGTAGTGCAGTGGGTTTTACATTAGGAAGAATTTGTTGAATTTAGGGTGGTGGTTTTTTTACCTCTCTGATTGTAGCTTCATAAATATTACTTTGACGGTCTGTATAAAAGTGGAAAATATTTTAGTAGCTTTTTGTTATCTACACTGACTGTCAGTTATCATTTAGAGGGCTTGGGTATAAATATTGCAGCAAAGGAATGTTTAGTCAAAGCCTAAGTCAGCAAGCTCCTCTGTGTCTACGATCAAAGGCATCAGCTTAAATAGGTCTGATCAGGCATTGCAGACGAGGGCAGGCAGCTTCAGCCGAGCAAAAAACACAGAGCAAAGATGACAAAATTAATCAGTCATTTCTTTGGCAATAAATAACAAGATATGCTGAGGTCTGCAGATGAGAGAATTTCTGGGTTCCTTGGAGATGTGTCTGCTTAATACCTGATTTATCTAAGCTTGCACAGCCATCAAGATATGACCTTGATGAAAAAAGAGCACTTTCTAACTAATCCGGGTTTAAATCAGTACTGATAGTGAATGCACAGATACAGTAGCAACAGGATGCTCACAATCATCAAAGAACAGGGAAGGCTTGGAAATGGCAAGTCTGTCTGTGGATTTTGCACCTGTTCCAGGGTAGGAGTGTCAGATTTTAACTAGTGAGCTAAAGCATAAAAAATGTGGGGGAAATTATTCATATGATTCAAAGGTCTATAAATCTAAAGGAACAGGGTTTCCCTCTATTCATTTAGCTGTTTGAATTAGTGATACTTTCTACAACATATCTCATTAAATAGTATGCATGCAAATATTATACAGAAAGTTCTTTTTTGGTAGTTTTAGAAAAATATTTTCTCATTAAATTACTAGTTTTATGGCATATAAGAATTATTTGCATAGTTGCATGTTATGACAGAAATTGTTGTGGCTTTGTTGTTATGAACAGTTAATATAGCCACCCTGACCTGTGTGGGGAAATGTGTACATAAATGATTTGTTAGCAAAGGGTGGGGTGAGAATTCAACTAAGTCTATACTATATGAAGTCCTTCTAATCCCAACCCCCAAACAAATCTGAGTGTTCAAGAAAGGACGCCTAGGAATATGTTGCTGTTGTGTACCTTCAAGTCATTCTGACTTTTCTGACTGATGGCAACCCTAAGACAAGCCTGTTGTGGAGTTTTCTTGACATAATTTATTCAGAGGGAATTTGCCTTTGCCTTCCTCTGAGGCTGTGAGAGTCTGAGCTGACCAAGGTCCTCCAATGGGTTTCCATGGCCAAGCAGGAATTCAAACTCTGGTCTCCTAGTGTCCTAGTCCAACCCTCAAACCACTGCACAACACTGCCTCACTGGTTTATTACAATCTCCTCCTCATATACATTAAGAGTCAGTGAATAAATGCTGCAAGGGTAACACTGAGGATATGGGAGCGACTTGACCTCTTCTGATCCTGAGGATGTCCAAAGTCATCACACCCAGTTTTGCCTTACAACATTTCCCCCATCCTTGTAGGAGCAAGTGATTTCAATAGTTCCTTTTTTTCTAAAACGATCCTGAGAGAAACCACCAGGTTTTATTGGATAACTTACTCACAGTTTTACTTTTTTTGTTTTCCCAAGCAAAGTTTAGGTAAATTCTGGAAGTATGCACACTTCTGTTTGCCATAGAGATATCAACAGACAAGTTCCCATGAAATTACTTGTACAGTTGAACTTCCTTTTTTCCCCTCCTTCCTCTATGGTTCCCTACACTGCCTGAAAATCTGTTTCAGATAATCTCCAAGCCTCCTAGGATAAGTTTGAAGGTGTGGGGCAGATGCAAAGTGGAAGAAGGAGTTGCTCCCTCCCAGTTCTACTGATAGTTCTGTCAGTGGGAATGCTGCATCATTCTTCTTACAAATTCTGAAGATAGCATGTGAGAATACCACTTCCCTTGAAAGTCTAAATCCTGTAGAAGGACTTAGCAAACCCTCTTGAAGAAACTTGCCAAGAAAACCCCATGATAGAGTCGCCTTAGTCACGATAAGTCAGAAACTTGTTGAAGGCAAACAATAACAACATACAAGAATGTTGTATGATAAAGTGGGAAATAGTAACTACTCTGATAAGCAGTCCTCTTCAATTGCCTAAACATTCCCCTCTGTATGTGTGTATTACAGAGTTTCGTTCTAGTGAATAACTGGGAGAAGTTACTTACATATTCTGTTTATTTTTACTTTCAAATGTAGCACATGTACAAAGAACAAGGGAAAGATCATGAAAACTGTAAGATGATATTCTTTGTTGATTCTGTGCTGAGCTTTTACTTCTATATAAGTACAAGATGACAATATATTTCTGGAACTTTTAAGGAGCAGCATCCGCTTCATGGACAGAGATTGTGTAGATACTAATCTAGATATTACAGTGACGAGCTCTTTTAAAATGTGTATTCAGTGGTAAAGGGCTTCCAGATGTCATCATATAACTCTCCTCTGTTCTTCAACCTAAATGTGATGATCTCAGAGGAAGCAATGTAAGACAGGCATGTAAACCATTCGGAATCACTTAAAGAGCAATGTCTTCCCATTTTCCCCCCTGCTTTTGGTTCAATTATTGACTGAGTCTTCATTTTAATCCTAAATCTGTGTTGTCAGAAATTAATTTAACTTCAGTAATTCATGACCATCATTGTTGTACATGGAATACATATATACAGTACTAATTTCCTATACAAAAATAATGTGTCTCCCTTTAAGTGGTGGTTCTATTGAGATGATATCACACTTTCCACGTATGATACTCTGCATGCTGAGAAATGCAATACTTGACCCAAAATGTTTATAATTTTACTGTTATGATTGTTATGCAGAATGCTGTTACGGCAGTATGCAGAAACCTATCTGATACTTTGCCTTACCATTTTGTAATTTTAAAATAATATTTCATTATTTAAAACAGTTCTGGGAGACTCTTTATCTGATTCCCATGTTTGTTTATGCCATTTTATGGATATTTTATTCTTTTAAAATTGGGGAAAACTTATTCTTTCCTTTTCTAGAGTAAGTTTTCATGCCAGTTTTGAGGGGAAAGGGAAGGGGAAGGAACAAAACCTCTAAATTCGTAGCTGCAACATTATTTTTAGAGTTTTCTCTGTTATAAGCATCCTGGTCACACTAGAGTCTTAAGTTGTGTGTGTGTGGTGTGTGTGTGCGCACACACCCACATTGGGATGAATTTGGTGTCTAATTTACAAACATAATCACTTTCATTCAGTTCAAGTTCGGACTTCCAGTTAATACATAATGAAACTGTTATTTGTTTTTAGAGGTGTAAACGATAATCCTGTGGGATGATACCTTGTGTCCCTTGACTTTTCTGCAACCCACACATCCTTTAACTTTTAATTTATCCTCAAGTGGCATCAAGAATGCAAAAGATGGCTACAGTCTTGATGGAATTATGGTGAATGCATGTAAGAGAGCTGAACTTGAGTTTCTGGTTGCTATATTTTAACCAAATTATTTACAGTAGCATATTTAATATTTATGCTTTAACCTTAAAGGAGAATTATTCATACCCACTTTCAAAAGAATGTGGTTTCTTTTAATATATATATATATATATATATATATATATATATATATATATGAGAGAGAGAGAGAGAGAGAGAGAGGCTAATATGTTGAGGTGGGAATAATGTTATGAAAATCAAATTGTGAAAACACATTGCATGGCTCTGAAAGCCAGTACACTCTATTAGCAAATCTGTCAATATAAAAAGTGCATTCTGTTTCCACCTCTTGCTCTAATAACCTTTTCTGTGTTACTCACAGGCAGTTCACATAATCAGAGTATATTGTCAGCTTACTGGAGTTGGGGAAGCATGAAATGAAAATCACGTTAATATTGATCCAATTCTTTCTTGCAAGTGTCCTTGGTGTCCTTTTCTACGGAGTGGTAGCTATTTGTTTTATTTAGAGAAATAACTCAGTTATGACTATTCTTCATAAACTATATTGAAGCATAATTATTATTAATATAGTTTTGGCTGATTGTGATCATTTTCTCATTCTCAGTATTTTACAATACAAGGACATTAAGCCACTAGTTATCACCTGGTGATCACATCCTCATTTAGTGGCCTGTTCTATATGATGAATGCCTGCAACTCAAGACATGGTGTTAACTAATGAAAGATATATACAATATGGATCAAATAATCTGGACATACCACTCATGAGCTTTTCATTGACAAATGCATCTTAAAAGGTCAAAAGTCATTGCTCTCGTCAACCATTGCAGTACTGAATTTCCCTAACTATCTCACATCTAAAAATGATAACAACTAGGTTTCAACCTTTTATTGAGGAATAGTCCAGAGATCAAAATCTGTTAAGAACAAGTAGAATTAAATATTTATTCTAAGTGTAATGGCATGGCCTGCTTTTTTTTTCTTTTGTAGTACAGTGTCTAAAAATTTCAGGTGCATAATAATAGATCTCTTCTATGTAAGTGCACTTCAAGATTTTAACATCTTAGTTATTACTCTTTTGTTTGGTTTTTTTTTTAAATCTCTCCCTGTTTTGTTTCATAGTTATGTGGAAAATGTGGAAATTTTCACATCTGGTAATTCATTAAGAGATGTGATTCTCATGAAGGACATGATTTTTATGATATTCCAGAATAATTAATACTATAAGAATCTATACATTTTCAGAGATCATAATGGCGTAAACAGTGGTGCTATATCAGATTTCAGAGTGAACAACATTTATCAGCATGTTTGATAAATTCTTGAATATATTCAAGGGTGATGAAATGACATTATTTATTATTTACAAGTAGGGAGATTGAGTTTCCAGTCCAAACTTAGGGGGAAAACAGACCAGACCAGCAAAATGTAGCATCCCCCAGTGGCTTGGGGGCATTGCATATTCACGCCCCCCCCCCCCAAAGGTGCTGGGAACATGCTCTGAAGCTGCCCCACTGCCCAGTGTGGCAGTTTTTTGGGGCTCCGGTAGCATAATGTTTAGACGCCATGCCCCATTGGGGCTCCAAAAAAAAATGCCACCACCACAGCAAAGGCATCTTTTTTCTGGCACAAAAAGGAGCAACTTTCTGCCACAACTTTTTGCATTGGGAAAACACCGGTTGGGGGCATGGTGTGGTGTTGCTGCAGCACTGTGGCGTGAGGCTCCAGAGCAGCCCAATCCGGCATTTTTGGGCCATCTGTTTTAGTCCATAGTGCATAGTTAAGTTGTGGACTTAGCTATCACAAAATATAGTGATGGCCACACATTTGGACATCTGCAGAGGAATATTAGACAAATAAGTGGAGCCAAAGATTGTAAGTGGCTACTAGTCATGATGACTATAGTGTCTCATATAATCAAAGATAGTATGCTTCACAGTACCAATTCAGTAATGTGGTTGAACCAATTCTTAAAAGGTCTTTTGATTTATAGGGACAATTACATTGACATGCTCTGCCATTCTTCTCAGGCATTGCTGTTCCATCTGAGATAGCAGCAGTCCTTATAGTGCTTGGGGATATAGATCTCAAAAAAAAAAGGACTGAGAAAAGGCTTAGTTTTAGCAGGATCTGTAACTGATTCTTCTTCCGTAATAATTGTTGTTGTCTGATTATTTTGTCTTTTACTGCCGCTGAGGTATGTAAAAGAGACTTTAATATAAATGCTCTATTGTTTCCTAGATTTTTTTTGAAAACTGGTGTTATGTTTGCTGTTTTTCAGTCCTTTTTTTATACAGACCATTATTAGCAAGCATTGCATTTTTTGTTAGAAGAGCAGGAGTTTCACATTTTAGGGTAGTTTTTTTTTAAAGAACAAGATTAAAGAGACAGATATTCTAGGTGTCCAAAAACATTCAATTCACCCTGTCTTGTATTTTTAGGGATATTATTTAATTATGCTTTTGAACAAAGATCACAAATGTGCTCAATTAAACATGCATCTTATAAGATAATTAATCTGAATTTCACTGGGA
Organism: Sceloporus undulatus; assembly: GCF_019175285.1. NCBI lineage: Eukaryota > Metazoa > Chordata > Lepidosauria > Squamata > Phrynosomatidae > Sceloporus > Sceloporus undulatus. Next base: position 35,601,302 of record NC_056524.1, read on the forward strand.
CCCACTTCACTGCTTAATTTATAATTACCAGTAGTAGAAATTTCTTAACATCAAACATTCTCAGTTCATTTTAAAGCCCACTAATGCCCTTTCTGGGATTTCTGCTGTTGCTGGCATCTGGCTTGGTGCTAAGAGACCCAGCAGCTCAATAACCATTTAGGAATAACTTGCTGCAAGACAGACCTTCAGGATCCAGTGGAACTTCAGAAATATAAACCAATGAGATGCAAATCAGAACTTCAGATGATGCAATATTTTTAGGAATTTATAAAGTAAATTCTCTGCAGCTGCTAAGCTGCTCACACTGGGGGCTAGTCTGACAATACAGTTATATAAGTTCAGTAGGACCCCAGTTCAGTTACTGTGATATTAGTCTAGAGACACCAGATCCCATCTGATCTTGGAAGGTAAGTAGGGTCAGCCCTTGTTTATATTTGGATGGGAGACCACATATGAATATCAGGTGTGGTGGGCTACATTTCAGAGGAAGGAGAGGCAAAACCACCTCTGAGTATTGCTTCCCTAAGAAAACTGTAGAATTCATGGAGTCACTATAAGTCAACAGACAACTTGAAGGCACGTATACCCCTATTGGATTCTCAGATCCCCAATATCAGGTGGACTGACAAGAAACAGCACACCACTACAGTGCATTAGCAAAGCCATGCTGTAAAGCTGCAAGCTTCTTGGCTTTTGACTGGACCATGGTGTGGTATATGGGCCCTACTGCCAGATCTCATAATTTTGCCCGCTAATATTTTGCAGTCACATATAAATTTTAGTTGTTCCACAATAAAGTAATGTTACATTTACTTTCAATTTTTTTTAAAAAAAAATGTTGCACCAAGAAAAATAGAATTCTGCATAGGGAAAAGCATACTTGGATGTATTAACTTCTCTTTCCTTTTATATTTATATTTCAGGCAACATTCTGTCTTAAGAGTTAACTCATTACTATTATTAACTGTAAGATTAAACCAGGGGTTTAAGACATTATACTAAAAAGTAAGACAGGGTAAGGTACTTTCAGAATGAAGAAGCATCATATAACTGTCCAGCAGAGTAGAACGTCACAGAAACATCTTTATTCTGTAAAATATTTTTTAAATTAAATGCAGCATTTTATTATGGGGCAGAGAGACTTTTGCTATGTCTAAACACTCTTTTAGGAGCCACAAAGCTGTAAAAGACGGTATATGAAAAGGCATTCTTTAAGAAAAGAAATCACCATCCCATGAAGCTGATTTCCAGATGTTTGGAAACATTAGAATTTCCTGTCAGTACATTTAGGTAACACTAAAATGAGTTAACTTTCCATTCTGCCAGCCCTCTTCAAAGATGAAAGAAAACTCTCTGCATAAATTGCCTTATCTATAATTCACTGAAGTAAGCTGTGGAATGAATTCTGAAAGAAGCAGAACTCTCCCTTGGCTTGTATTGTGGCTTCTAAGCAAACTTTACTTTTATTTCCACTCTATCTTTAAAATGAAATCAGTGACCTTAAAAGTTGAATGGATGTTAATGAGTGATGATGTTGAGTGGTTTGTTTGAACTGACTTATGTGTTTGCATTGGATTCCACTTTTTTCCCCCCTTACTCTTCAAAAGTTTGCCCATGTCTGAATCAGCCACATTATGAGTACACATTTATTCAAGTAGCCTTGAACTGACTCCTTGTAAGCATGGACACAGCAGGTTATCTTTGAAGCTTAGCTTGCATACCTAGTACCAGCTGTGACCTGAAGAATCCAAATGAGAATTTACAAGTTTAAATGAAATTTGAGAGGAAAATATGGATGTTACCAAAATAAATGTTGACATGCTAAATGGCATTTTCAAAAAGTCTCTGTCTTTATATTTCATGGTCCTTGCTGTTTTATGGCACTCTAGGAGTAGGGAAAGTGAATATAGATTATAATGAGAGCAAACATTATTCTACTGAATCTCTGGCCCAGAATGCTTTTATTTCATTGAGATTTGGATGCTTGTACCATGACCTCTGCTAACAGTATCTCAGGCATTTCAGATTATCGCTAAATAGAATGTATCCATATTTCAGTGACCAAAAATAATAATCATATTCTCTTTTAAACTAAATAGTAAGAAATTTTGTATATATTTCAAGGCCTGTTTTTCTGATTTAAAAACAAAGAAGGTTGAGGTGCCTTTTGAATGTGGCTTTTTAAAATTAAAAAACAACCAAGAACTGTACCAATAAATTATTTGCTTGATAGCAGCTAACACTGAGCACACTGCACCATCTATATAAGAGTCTCTCACATTTGTTTTGAAAGAGGCTGTTGCCCTATCTCCATGCATGGTGGTAGTTGTGTCTGTACTGCAAAAATTATGGCTCACATAAAAGAATTACCTATACAGTTCCTTTGATTACATAGAAAGTGTCTTTGATTCAATGCTTTTGATTCAAAGTCCAGTGGGCCCTTGATATCTGGGGTTTAGTTCCAGGACTCCCCATGGATATGAAAATCCATGGATGCTGAAGTCTCATTTGTCCCTTATATAAGATGATAATATGAAGGTTTATTTTGGGAGATTTTTTTTTTTGGGGGGGGGGGGGGATAGTTTCAAGATGTGGATGGTGGAATCCATGGATGCAAAATCCACAGATACAGTAGGCTGACTCTACTGGGCAAGTACAGTTGCCCAGTACATACACCTTGTTTGCTAAATAGCAAATAGCAATGGTATGGAAACATTTTAACATCCCAAAGATTAGAGGCTGGTATGAACAGATATGGGATGCATTTACTACAGATAAAATACATTTTCACTTCAAGGGCATGGCTGATCCATATTATGGGCATATTTATAGGAAAAATAATTCTCCAAACCATTGATAGGCAGCTCCTTAATATATTTTGCAAAACATCTCTAATAATATTTGCAAATTATGTTCTTATTATTTCCTTAGACATGGCCCTTGTATCCATTCAGTAGAATGATACTTTTCACCTTTGCTTTCCCTTCTTTTAAATATTCGATAGAATGCATGAATATTTCTGTTTGTGTTGAATTAATTAAATTATGTAATTAAAACAAAAAGGTAAAACTACTGTTTTAGTTAGACTATATTGATACTAAAATAAAACATTTTTCTCCCAGTTGCCTAACCAGGTATTGTTGTTCAAAGTGCTGTTAAAAAAAGAAAACTGTTATACAGAGCAGAGAATCCATTATAATCTTTTTTATACTTTTAAGCATGTCAAAAAGAATATAACTACATTTTTATTGTGTTGGAATTTCTAACTATACTATGTGTAGCATGGTGTCAGATATATCTATAAATTGTGCAGGTACTTCTGTAGTGAAATATGACATTTTTTGCTGGTACCTTTCATTTTGAGATTCTTTGTAAAGTTCTTCAAGAATAAGCAAATAGAACATCTGTGACAGATCTCTTTCTTTCAACATAGTTTGTATTTTAGAATCCAAGGAGATCTGGTGGTCTGTGGAAAGTGCTTGTTAATTTCCTGATGAATGGTAATGAGGCCAAGAAGTGCACTCAGTATGGCATGTCTTCTGAAGATAGATGATCTCAAATAAATTCTATTCCCAATCAATTTTTGATTTGTTAGGTGTTAAACCACTTCTTTGTAAGGACAGTGTTTATAAGCCTTGTAATGAGACAGCCCTCTGAGACATTACCTCTTCTTTGTGTAATTTTGATAAATGGAACTCTAATTCATAAAGGATACAGTGATTGAAGGGCAACTTTCGGTCTCCTGCACTTTCATTTAGATAAATGCTTTCTGTGTTGTGGCAAATAGAGGTGCACCCAACTGAGTGATAAATTTAAAGAACAGCCAAACCAAAGAGCTCCAGCTGCATATTTCTTTTAGATAAATTCTCGTTTAATATTGTAACACAAAATCAGCTCAAAAAGATTTAGCAACACTGATCCAAAGCACACTTCAGAAATATTCCAGTTTGAGGCTGTTTTAACTGCCCTGGCTCAGTGCTAGGGAATTCTGGAAACTGTAGTTTTGTGAGACATTTAGCCTTCTCTTTCAGAGAGCTCTGGCCACAATAAACTACGATTCCTAGGATTCCCTAGCACTGAGCCAGAGCAGTTAAAGCTGTCTCAAACTGAATTATTTCTGCAATGTGTTTTGGACCATTGTTAATCTAGACCAGCAATGGAAATGTGTAGCCCTTCAGATGAATTTGAACTGCAGCTTCTATCAACCCTAGGGTACATCTACACTTTTACTGCCATGGCTTCATCCTATAGAATCCTGGAATTTGTAGTTTTGTGAGAGTCTTGGGCAAAAACAAAACAAAACAAACAGCTTCATTTATATACTGCTTCATACTGAACTAACAGTGTCTAAGTGGTTTTCAGCTGTAAGCTAATTGCCCCCAACAATGGGTACTCATTTTAGCGACCTCGGAAGGATGCAAGCCTGAGTCAAGCATGAGCCTTTTCGCTGGTATTGAACTCGCAACCTTATGGTTTTGAGTGGCTGCAGTACAGGCATTTAACCACTGCAACACCAGGGCTCCTGGTGAATGTTAAAGGCCTTGTAAACCTACAAATCCCAGGATTCCATGGGCTGGAGCTACAGCACTTAAAGTTGTGTCAGACTGCATTATTTCTACAGTGTAAATGCAACCTTAGCCAGCATGGCCATTGACAAGGAGTGATAGGAATTGCAAACCAAAAACATTTGAAGGGCCACAGCCACTCCTAATGCACACATCTGCCAGAGTTTCCAAAGTATTACAGTATGGCCTGTTACAGACAGCCAAAATAAAGCTGCTTCAAGTCACAGTGGAGGTATGGTGTTTCAATGATGCATGCGTCATAAGAGCCCAGAAACCACACCAAAGCCACGCTCTAGTCCTTAGGGCTGGAGCGTGGCTTTGGTGCAACTTCTGGATTCTTAGGATGCATGCATCATTGAAACACCATACCTCCACTGTGACTCGAAGCAGCTTTATTTTGGCTGTCTGTAACAGGCCTATGTTTCTTCTGCAATGCATTGTGAAATTGGTATAAGGGGATAATTGCCCGCAATGTGAGAGGTTAGTGGAAACAAATTCGATCCCACACTTTTGTTTTGAAGTCTAATTCTATGTTTTCTTTTAAGCTATAGTATACTTCTATTTTCCAAAAACACTGAAAAGCATGTTTTAAAATAATGATTTCAGCTATATTTAATTTATTGAAATATGTTCTAGTGGATGTTCTCCATTCGTTTCTTATTTTAAAAATTTATTCTTTTATATGAACCGAGCAGAAATAAAAATTTTACAATATTTTTATACATCTTTCTAGGCACTGAAGAAGATGTTGTGAAGTCAAAGAAAACCTTTCGAAGCCAAGCTGTAGTGAGTCAGAATGCTGAAACTGAGCTCATGCTAGAAGGGGATGATGATGCTGTTAGCCTTCTCCAAGAGAAAGAGATTGACAATCTTGCAGGTAAAAACCCCATTTTCATATTAGCTTAATGTAAGTAAATGATGTGAAACCTGAAGTGATTTGCTAAATATAGTAATCTTTATCCTGTTATTGGCATTTGTTTGAGATAGGGAATTGTCAAATTTTGGAAACATATACTGTAATGTATAGCATACAAAGTTCATTACAATTCTTATCTAATTTATATCCACAGCAACCTTATAAAATAGTGGTTAATGTAAGATCACCCAGCCAACCTGATTAACTTGTGGCTAAATCCATCATAACATTTATTGCATTACACTGATGAATGGGACACATAAAATGTTTGTTCCACATTGTACAAAGAAATGTTGGATCAAAATACCTTATTAGACATATCAAAAGATTTTACTACCATAAAACAGTACTTTGCAGAACAGAAGAACTGGCCTGACCAGTTACATGAAAAATGTCCTTATGAGAATGGGGACTGTCTTCGTTGTGGAGACTGTTTTCAAAATTTTGCCTACTTGAATCATAAAACAATCCCAGGAGATTTTGTATTAAAATCACCCACAAAGAACAGTTCCATATTGTCCCAAGAAAATGGTAAATTATCCTCTTTGTGTTAGCATTGTAACAAGTCATAGTATTAAAACCAGTATACAGTTACACAAAAAAAAGAAGTAGAGTAATGTTACAATTATAATCTATTTTAGATAGAGTTAAATCAATTAAAAGAATTACATGGAAGTACCAAGTACCATTTGTGGTTATGTATAGTAGTTTCAAGCTTCACTTGAAGGACTTCACTGCTTTAGAATGTGCCCTTCCCACATGCTCACTCTGTTCTGAAAAATGAAAGCCGAGAAATCATAGAGCATGAATAAGCATAAGGATCTTCATACAGCCTGGTTTCACTAATGAGTATACCATGCTATAATGTACTTCAGTTTTTAATTTTCTTGAGCAAAATTGCCATAGCATACTGCCATTGTGAAGAGAATGTGATTTTTCCAATGGGAAACGTTGCAGTTATAGTCGAAATGGGAGCAGTGGTTTTCCTGCCCCTGGTGTCACTGGGTGCAGGGGGCAGGGCTTCAGGGGGGGGGGGGGGGCTTCTGGGAAGGCCTCTAGGGTAGCAGCCAATAGGGCATGCTCACCCTTTCACTGCGACTGCTGTGGATCACTCTACTCATGAGTAGAGCAGTGCAGCAGCAGTGAGGTTGGGAGGATGCGCTCAGCCCTCTACTTTGCTGAGTACAGCAAGGTCAGGAGGGATGCGGAGGAGGCCTTCACTGCCATGGCAGAACCACGAGAGAGGTGCTTGCCAATCCTCACACTGCAATGGGGGGAGGACCCAACCAGGTGTCACCTCTCTTTTGGGGTGCCACTGAATGGGAGACATAGGCCTGTTACAGACAGGCCAAAATAAAGCTGCTTCGAGTCACTTTGGAGGTATGGTATTTCAATGATGCATGCGTTCTAAGAGTCCAAAAGCCGCACCAAAGCCATGCTCCAGTCCTAAGGACTGGAGTGCAGCTTTAGTGTGGCTTTTGGACTTGTAGGAGTTATGCATCATTGAAATACCATACCTCCAAAGTGACTCGAAGCAGCTTTATTTTGGCCTGTCTGTAACAGGCCATAGTTAATGAGAGCTTAAGAGTCATAGCAATGTCTTTCATTATTGAAGAAACATTTTCCAAGGCATCAGATTCAGCCATTGTTCAATAAATATTGTTGTTTATAAATGCAACTGAATGTTTCAGAGTTAGGTCTAGCACACAACCACTGATACAAACGGGTGAACTTCATATTAAGAACTGATTCATCTCATATTAATAAAATATACCACAGTTATGGTTACCTCAACATTAGGAGGAACTTCCTGACAGTAAGGGCTGTTCGACAGTGGAACAAACTCCCTCGAAGTGTAGTGGAGTCTCCTTCCTTAGAGGTCTTCAAACAGAGGCTGGATGGCCATCTGTCGGTGATGCTTTGATTGTGATTTTCTGCATGGCAGGGGGTTGGACTGGATGGCCCTTGTGGTCTCTTCCAACTCTATGATTCTGTGATTCTATAATAAATTCCATTCTGATCCATTAACATAACATAAAAGTCTGAGGCATGAGGCTGTGTCTGCACTGCAGAATTAATTCAGTGTCACACTGCTTTAACTGCCATGATTCAGTGCTATGGAATTTTAGATTTGTAGTTTTGTGAGATAATTAGCCTTCTCTGGTGCCATAGCAAATTGCAAATCCCACAATTCTATGAACCATGGGAGTTAAAGTGGTGTCCAACTGCATTATTTCTGAAGCATAGTTGCAATCATTCACCAGGCGCTTAGTTAGATATTGGTGATGAGAAAAATATTTTTTGTTGAGAAGGTATAGTTAACTATATAGTCCATCCTTTTCAGACATCTTTCTTGCACTTAATATCACTTATCAGTACTCTTTTCTGTACCTTGTTATCAATCCAACTTAGAGCAACTTAGACTTTCTCATAGATTTCTTCCAAATCACCAGCAAAACAGAAGGAAGCTGAAGGTGCACAGCTATTGTTAAGAGATTTAAAAAGAAAAAAATGTTTGCTCCCTTGTTAGCCTGAGCATCCAGAGGAAAAATGTTTTGCCCTAGATATATTTTAATAATTCTGATGTATGTGTTGGGGTGGGGGAATCGCATACATCACGTGAAAGAAGCCTAACAAAAATGAGAGTCCAAACATACAGAGATATTATAATATTTTGACATGGAATAAAAGGTAGCACAGTACAGTTCATAATCTGATTTTCTAAAAATAGAGTTGCCAAGTTAGATGATTAGATAGCTATATAGGTATGCAAATTTTGTTAATTTTTTTAATTGACCTGAAAATAAATCATGTACATCTGCCTATGCTTGCAGTATACACTGTTTAGTTAGTCCAGAAGATACTTGGAAATATTATATTTTATACAGATGTATTGTCCATTATGAAATTTGTAATGAGAAAAATATAGATTGGGATTATATTTGCCTTTATTAAGAAATATATATTTGTAGTGCCTTCAGATAACAGTGAAAATTAGCAGACAATATGCAAGGAAACAGTATTTGCTTATTTTGCAACATTTTTATACACTGGCCACCATTAATTTCCCAACATGTATATTAAGCAATGATTAAGTAAAGAAATAGCTGACGTTCCAAAGGCTTACAAGCAAAAAACAAACACTTCCTTTGTACACCAAACTCACAAAACAACCCTGCCCACAGTGCTACTTGATCTAACTGTCTCCCATGCAGTATTCATTCCTCCATCTTTTGCCAGCATTTCCTCCCCGTTGCTCACTGCCTTGATTCCCTAGCTCATTCCGCCTGCCATGTTTCAAAGCATCTTTTCTCCTACCACAGCCATTGCAGTCGCCACTTCCTCCTTCATATCCCAGTATTTATTGGTCAGGAGAATACATTTTTCTCCCAGCTTTCATTCTTAAGCTATGATCCATGGGAACAACTTACCACAGAGCTCTACCCTCTGTGTTGTTGTTGCCTTCTAGGTTTTTATGTTACTATTTCACATCTGGCACAGAGAGTGGGAAAGGCCAAACCTCTAGGACATACGGACTTTGTGGGCTTTCTGGTCACTTTCAAGGATCACAGTTTGGCTATTTTCTTTGTAGAACTAAAGTACATGGGAATGTTTGCATTTACTCCCAAGTGTTAGGATTTCAGCCACACTTAATCCTGTTACAGCTAAATGGTCTTTAAAATCTGATAAATGGTCTTAAGAGCAGCAGTAGTGTAATGAGCAATGGTCAGTTTAAAAGGAAAACTGTATTTTTTGTCTGATTTTGTGGTGATAAATGTTTTATAATTTTCTGTTTCAGTTTTAGCTCCTAAATGTCTCCCCAGACTATTCATTTCAAGAGGCAAGTTGGTTATTGATAAATTACTGAGAGAAATCAATAGCTAGTAGCACTATTTGATATCTAAAACTGAATCAGCAGCATCTCTGTTTGCGCAATTGTAGTTAATTGATGATTATTAACTCTTTTCTATTGCTTATTCATTTTCTGAAACAAAAATGTTTTACACATGGTTTCCATTAATTTTTCTGAATTATAATTGTACTAACATGTCGGTGTTGTGGAGGTATTTGCCATGATGAAAATGTCTCTCTAGTCACTGTTTAATATACATTGGTCATTTACTGATCAGTAGCATAAATGCAGTAAGAGTGAAGGGAGGTTGTTGGTTTTGACTTTGGGGTATGCTAAACAGTAAGTAACATTTTTATTTAAGTATTATTTCTAAAAAGCAGAGATCTGGGTCCTGGTTGGAGGAGTTTCAGAAATATTGACCAGGATTACCCAGAGTTCATAGGGGAATATGTGAAGCTTTCTTGTATGAGTCAGACCATTGCCTTATATAACTCCCAAGTCATTTATTGTAGCGAGCAATGATACTCCCTCTTATCTACTCTACTTTCGATGTAGAGAGGGAGAAGACTGATGTCTGAATCTGTTTGGTTAGCCCAAACTATAGTGCACCCACTGAATCACTTGTTGAATGCTGAGTCAGCACATAGGTAAAGTTTACTGATTAGGATTTATCATAGGATTCAGACTTGAAGTTCAGATTTGCATCATGTACTCCATTATATCACATGTGCTCTGCACAAGGATAGCTGTTATCTCTTGAAGAGTGAGGATGCTTCAAGGCCCACTCATTGGGTTCACCTACCAATAACTTTTTCTAAACCAAAATTATTTCCCATTCCAAAACTTGGTCTATTTATTAATTTATTTGAATTTTGTAATAATATTTCTATCCTGCCCTATGGCAATAGATCACAGGATGGATGACAAATAAAATCCATGCCAACAAGCTGAAAAAATTGACCTAACATTTTCTGCTGAGGAATGCCCTGTTCCTGGCTATTTCCCCTTCTTCATCTGTATGTTTATATGGACAAAAGGAAGAGCAGAGACCAGCAGCAGAAGACATCTTCATATAAATTATTGTTTGGCACTTACAGCTATAAGGGCTGATTGCCATTAGTTTAGAAAGTATTTTGAAAAGATTATGTCAGATGGGAAACTGTTGGCCTTGTTAGTTAAGTGAGCACTCCCTGTTCTGAACAATAACTCTGAATATTAAGAGCTAGAGACAAACATTATATTTTATTTATGGCCTTCCAAGAGGATTTGGCTGCCCTATATTTTCAGTTGCTTTCTCCTAAAAATAACTTTTGAATTTGAGGAAGGCTTCCCTTCTGCTAAAACAGCTCTGTCTTCCCTAGTCTCCCAAAGCTTAAACATTGATTACATTTTTTCTTACTATGTACAGAATTACTCTGTTTGCAATAGAATACACCTTTAGTCTTTTTTTTTTCTTGTGCAAGCAGCTGAGTCTTAACATCTTTGTGTATCCACAGATGTAGCAGGAACAAAATGTATACACTTTAAGCCGGGGCTAGAAAAAGAATACACTCAGATGCAGGATCTGAAATCATAATGTTAAAAAAACAAATGTTTACCACATAGCCCTTTGTTTTATCAATGGTGCATTAGTAATAACTTTTAATGCACTTTTAATGCAACTAAATCAAATTCAGCTGAAGAAAATTGAAGCACAAGTGTCCTTACTGCTCTCTCAAATATATGTATCATAGTACTGGTACATCACGGAGAATGGCCTATTCTTATGAGCTGGCATTCAACTTAATAGATCTTTATGGTTGGCATTAGGGTATGTGGTAAAATTCAAAGATATAACTATGTTAGTCTGTAGAATCAGTATGTAAGGAAATCTTGTAACACCTTTGAGACGAATGGGTTGAACAGACTGGCAGTTTGAGCCAGCTTCCTGGTGGCATGGCGGCTGCACTCCCCGGGTCCTCACATAATTCGGCGTCATGCCACCTGCCCAACCATACAGGAGGCAGTGTTGGGGCATGCCTGAGGCTCAGTGACCAGACATCACATGCCACAGAAACACAGAAGAGCTGCAGCGGCAGTGAAAAGAATGCTTCTTTTCCAGCCCAAAATGGAACAGCATTCTGTTGCTCCTTTTTGATCTGGAAAAATGCCGTTGCCACAGCCTCAATCTGGCGCTCAAAGGGGCAGCGCAGAGCCGCTCCTTTGGGGCGGTCTGTTTCACCCCTGACTGAAAGAAATAAGTTGGCAGCATAAGCTTTCATAGACTTCTGTCTACTTCCTGAGATGCATTTAGGTCTAAATGCATCTGAGGAAGTAGGCTGAAGTCTATGAAAGCTCATGCTGCCAACTTATTTCTTTCAGTTAGTGTCAAAGGTGCTACAAGATCTCTCTACATTAAGAATGTGGATACAGATCTTAATTTGCATGCAGGATTATATGTGTCAAGACAATATTTTAAATACTTTGCTGACAAGCTATTCGGTGATTTAAGGGTTAAGATCAGCACTTTGAACCAAAATTGATGGGGAAAAAACAGATTTTTTTTTTTATCAAGCATGCTGGCCCCACAACCATCTGAGGGGCCACACTTGGTACCAATCATCTTCAGAGGCAGTCTTATATAAAACGCGTTGCAGTAGTCCCTTTTTGAAGTAACTGATACATGGGTAAATTCTTCTGATTTCAGTCATTCTAGATAGTTGGGTATTACTCGTCTACAAACTAGGGCTTATGAAATGATTCCTCACCACAAACATTACCTGTACTTTACCAGATAATTATAAGTCCAGCAACATCTCCAAGTTATGCAGTTGGTCCTGCAAGACGAGTGCACCCCCATCCAGGGCCCTTCACATCACTGGCTTAATCCAAAAACTTCCCAATCTTCATTAGAATATATAATTTACTTTATTGTTACGCTATTTTCCCAATGAAGAAAGGTGGGGAGGAGCAATGCCAATTGAGTCATGTCTTAAGGAGTAGTCCTTAGGATCAGAGCAGAAGCACCCTCCACCCTTTTTTGGAGGAGAGCTTCAGGGAAAGAGGGCCTTATTGGGCCACATGAGTTGGCCTGGTAGTTCACTTTGACCAGTGGGCCAATTGCACCCCATCCCAACATCAGGATGGTGAAGGAAATTTTGGTCACAAGTCTAGATTGAAACTCAGATTCAGATGAAACTAAGCAACTGTTTTCTTCCAAGCCACCTAGAGTTTAGAAACCATCTGAATCAGGGAACACAAGAATGGAATTATAATGTGGCCACCTGCTATCTAGTAAGTAGGATCTACCACTGCCCAGATAATAAGCCTGTCCTTACAGTTTATTCCTTTTTCTGCATGGCTGCCCATGCAGCATTTATCAACAATCTTTTCAAAGAATCTGCCAGCATCAGTTTCAAACAATATTTATCTGATTTTAAATTGTTCAGAGCACACATGCACCTGTCATTTTAAAAAGATTTTGCTGTCTTTTCTAAAATGGCATGTGACTGTATACTGCTTACTGAATAAGAGAGAATGTATTTTGAACATATTTAGAAGAGCTGATTCCCCCACATGGTGAGCAACGTCTCTTTGCCATAATATAAGGGATTGTCCTCAAATGTGCATCTTACAGTTACCTTACTTTGTTTTGCAATTGATCATAAGGAGGTAAACACAGACTGAATTTTCAGATTTGTGCCGAAGCACATATTTCTGAGAAAGCACATTGTGAGAAGGGGAAATTGTAAGTGCAGGAAATACTCGTTCTCCTTAACATCTAGTCTGACCCTTTGAATCTCCAGCTGGTTGCCCATCTGAATTAAGAGTGTTCCCCCAAGAGATCCTAAAAATGGTTGCATAACTCAAGGGAAAGCACTACTTCAAAAAAAAAAATCAATTGACTATGAAACTTTCCTAGGTTAGAGAATGATCTGACAAGTTGATTCCTAAAATAAAATGCAAACAAAAAGGCAATGAAAGGTTTGGAGATTATTTGGTTATACGAGATCTACTGTAGGAAGCTAAAATTAGTGTATACAGACTTGTTATAAACCTGATCAAACTTTTTCTCTTTTCATAAACAAAATACAGAACTCTGACAAATGTGACTTTTTTCCAGGATTATCTTCTTATAAGCTATTGTGACATGAGTTTCTCCTAGCTTGCACTGGAATCAATGAAGTTGACAGAGACTCAATACTTCCTTGCTTTTTCTTGCTTATTCTGGTATAACAACAGATCTTGGCCACCTTCTAGCTCACTGCAGTGTGTTTGTGGATTCTGATTCCAGGGAAAAGAGTAGCTTCTTACTGTTTCTTTGTCTTTTCCACCCTGCATCTCATAAGGTTCTTTGAATGCTAGTTTACAGTTATGTGGGGAACTCCTATTCATATGATCCAGATTGCCAGCAGTGTTGACATTCCCTGCCTTGCCCCATAGGATGGGATCTTGTGTGGCCCTGGGTTGCTTGCAGCCCCCAGATTATTTTTTTTCTTGCTCCCAACACAAGAATCTCCAGACCCTCTTATTTTTTTTAAATCAGTTGTGATGATTCCTTGTACAGTCAAACTTTTTTAAAAAATGGACATCCAGCCAATTTGTGGTTTAATTTTATTTTTGAGTAAAGTATCTGGCTCTGAAAGGGTGCCAGGCACAAAGGTGTTGCCCATCCATACTCTAGATCACAAGAAGAACTAAGTAGCAAAGACCTGTTTAGTCCAGCATTCTGTTCCTGCAGTGGCCAACCAGCTGCCTATGAGAAGCCCACAAGTAGGATACAACTGATACACAGAAGCATACTAACCCTAGTATTGGAGAAAGTACTATTCCATCCTTATTGACAGATGCACCCTACATGAATAAGAAAGCTGATTTCAGTAAAGTTATTGAAACACTGGGTATGACCTCATGGTCAGGAATACTAAAACAGAAGGGAGTTCATGATAGATTGGCAATTCTTAAACGTGAGATGATAATAATAATAATACGTTTTATTTATAGACCGCTATTCCACAATGATCATAGCGGTGTACAGTAAAAATTGCAATACAATACAATACAAAATTAAAGGTGACAGTTAAAGGGAAGTGAAGGGAGGGCTTGTCTTCTTCCAGGCAGGCCTGGTGGAGCTAGCCTGCCTCTCTCTCCCTCAAGATATTGACAGTAGCATCACTAGCAGAGTGCATTCAGTACACCCTACACTGAGACACCCATCAGAGGGGATGACCCCACCAGGGAGGTGGTGGTGGCATGTATGATGCCCCGGGGAGACTTCATCCTGGTCAGCAGGAGTGGTGGGGAGTGCTAGCCTCTGTCACCTTTGTCCCACTGGCTCCTCCTGCTCTTGCTTGAGAGGAGGAGGAAGAGGAGGAGGATCCACTGCAATTGCCTTCCTCACCCTGGGTGGTTCAGTCATGTATCCTCCAGGATGGCACCCGGTGACTGGCAGTGCTCCAACAAGCCAAGAATGTGGGGGCAAATGTGGATATAGACAATGCAATTGTTAGGTAGATTTGTAATTGGTTGACCAACTGAACTCAAAGGGTGCTAACCAATGATTCCCCTTCATTTTGGAGAACAGTAACTAGTGTGGTGTCATAGGTTTCTGTCCTGAACCCACTGCTATTTAACATTTTTATCTATTACCTGGATAATGGAATAGCGAGCATGCTCATCAAATTTGCCAGTCACACCAAATTAGGAGGGGTAGCTAATACCTCAGAGGACAGGATCAGAATTCAAAATTACGTTAGCAGTTTAGAGAGCTGGGCCAAAATTAACAATATGAATTTCATCAAGGAAAAATGTGAGCTACTACACTTAAGCAGAAAAGCTTAAATGCACAGAAACCTGAGACACTTGGCTTGACAAAAGTAAATGTGAAAGGTATCCAAGAGTTATGATAGACCACAAGTTGAACATGAGTCAACAGTGTGGTGTGACAGCCAAAAAAAGCCAGTGAAATTTTAGGCTGCATCAATAGGAGTATAGTGGCTAGACTGAGGTAAGTAATAGTTGCTGCTCTGTACTGCATTGGTCAGACCTCACCTGGAATAATGTCTCCAGTTCTGGGCAGCACAATTCAAGAAGGATATCAACAAGGGGAATGTGTCCAGAAGAGGTGCCCATACAGACAAAAATTCTGGAAACCAGGAGCAACTTAGGGAACTGGGTACAGTATGTTTAGTCTGGAGAAGCAAAGGTTAAGGGGTGACACAATAGTCACATTTAAATATTTGAATGGGTGTTTCTTCTGCTTGAGAGACTAGAATATGGAACAATGAAATGAAACTACAGGAAAAAAGATTACACCTAAACATTAGGAAAAAACTTTCTTCTTCGTGGTCTCTGCGAATCATACAAATGGGTTTCACTGCGCTGCGCCGATGCTGCAGAAAACTTCTGGAATCATGGGCAAGTTTAACTGCAACCATATGAAACTTTTGGCGTAACTCCGCCAACACGTTATAAGCCCACTGCCTCCGCTCTCCCCAGTCCTTTTCGCCGCCTAGCTGATAAGGGAACTTCGCAGCTTCGCTTGCTGGAATCACTTCGTTTTTGACTCGGACTGTACCTTGACATTCTTTGTCTCCCGCACAATGGTAACTCGATACTTCGGACTGTTTGACTCGTTCTGAAATCTCCCTCGCTTTTCGTCCCTCTCAAGATGCCGCACCTTTCAAGAAGGTAGAAATATGCGGGGCAAGGGCCGTCCAGGAACCCGCACTCTACCTGTCTTTTTGCCTCGGCGAGAGTCACGACACTAAGGCTGCCTGCTCTGCAGATCCCCTCATCTCAGGCCCGGAAAAAAAAAAACCGGAGTCCACGCTCACTCCTATCGCCCTGGGAAGGTACAGGGGAGGGTCTCGCTCCTCATCTTCCCGCTCCGCGCCCCACTGCTCACCTCCAAGCCACAGCGTGTCCAGCGTGACCGTACAGGCCAGGTCCACGTTACAGCGTGGTGTGTTGCTCGCCGGGACAATCCTTCCCACCACCTCATGTCCCGTGGCTCAAAACCAAAAACCAGCCCGCCAACCGACGAACCCTCAAGCCCCCCACAATCTTCGAGGACTGAGGTAACCGACATCGCCAAATCTGCGAAGAGACTGACCGCTCGCACGCGAGAAGGGACCGGTGCGGAGGTCCAACTCGCATCGCCTTGTATCCAAGCATCCGCACGCCTCCAACGAGGGACCGCTTCGTTTTGGAGCGAACACATGCCCCGGCCTCGGATAGGGCACGTCCCAAGCCCCTTCGTCGGAACAGCTGTCCCTCTCGAACTCCCGGAAAACCATTCTTTCCGCTGAAGACCCCAGACGGAAGAAGAGCACACGACAAGACGATCGTGACCCTGCCCCTAAAGTAAGTCGCCAAGATCAGGCCGGTACCAGACCGCCGAACGAAGAACAAAGAGGCGCTCCCTTCCAAAAGGCCCACCTCCACTCTGCAGCCCCCCTGAATCAGACCTGTGCCCACGAGGCTCACAGGAACCCAGTACAACATAGACAAAACAGCCGCCCCTCAGCCCACCATGGACTTAATCCAAGGGATGGAAGGACACGTCCTCCCTCTCATCCGGAAATGGTCGCCTCCCACTCCGGAGAAAGACGACTACAAGGATCGACCCGTAACAACAGATACCGGAACTGTTCCGACACTCAGTCGAGCGTACTACATTGGTTCGGAGACAGAGCAATCAAGAGTTCACAGATGAACCCCCATCCAGCAAACCCTCACAGGGCACCTCGTCCAATAGGTCCCACCGTATCCGTGATACGAGAGGACCCCATCCCCGCCTCCCAGGCCCTCACGCTCCTCGATACCTCATCACGGTCCGACCGAAATCTCAACGCAGATTGCAAATCCTCTCCTCGACATGGACTCAGATGATGAGCCTTTTGCCTCCTTCCGAGGCACCAAGGATGAGGATGTCCTCTCGGTGTCGGCATCGCCCAGAGTAGCACAATCCGAGCCTTTTCCCCGTCGACGACGTCCGTTTTCCAGTAGCACGTCGTGAAGAGCGAGGGCCCCGAATCGAGCTCGCTTTCCGGATGACGACGCTCAGGATCCGGTAAGAACGCCGAGGTGCACGGACGGGTGCACTCCACCTTGCCTCCCATCGCTTCGTCGCTTCAGAACCATCGTTAAGAAGTCTTGGACTCCACCAGCACCCTGTTGCATCCTCACCGAAAGGTAGAGTCGCTCTACAGATCGCCCGCGAAGCTGTCCTGGTTGGCGACCACACCAGGCCGAAACTCTGCGATCGTAGAAATGGACCCAACACAGCTTAGTATCCGAAGCAGCGAACCTCCCCTGATCGACCGGGAGGCAAAAAGTGGACGGATGCCAAAAAGGCATACTCGGCGGCGCCCTGCGGTCAAGGCCGAACTACAAACCGCCTGCATGGGGCCTACATCCCAGACCCCATGGAACGGATCTCCCCTCATCCCGACATTCCGGATGTTGTCCGAGTCAGTTGGCGAGGTCAGGACAAGACCCACTCCAAGAAGTTGCTCATCACCACTTCCAGAAACATGGACTGACTGTGCGGGGAGAGCCATGTCTGCAATCCATGCAACTCAGAACGACAGCCTGGTGAGTAGCCTCGGACCCAACCCCAACACCGTCAAGGCTGCCATCAAACAGGCGCTCGAGGGACCGGGCTTCCATGCCGATAACGACGACCACCTGAAAAGGAAGAAGTTCAGGATGAAGGCGCGCGAAGAACATGGCATGTCTCACACCTCTCGCATTCGAGAACTCAAGCACCATGGCAGCGCAAGGTCAGTCACAAGGGACTTCCCCGGATCGCATCCACAGCAACAGGGTTCCCAAGGCGCCGCTTTCACCTCACAGTCTTCCTCCTCCTGGCCGTCGCAACTTCCGCCTCGGACCAGCAATCACAAGCCAACGGGAACCTCATGTCACTCCCCCCTCGACACCTCTGACGAATGAGCACCTTGCTTGTAAGGGGGCAATCTCCCCTTAACAGTCCGATCAATGCCTCGAGCTTTTCTCCAGTACTTCACGGTACAGAAAGGATGGGGCAATCAGGACCATACTGGACTTGAACAATTGAACTCTTCCTTGATACCGTCGCTTTCGAATGGTAACTTTGGCTTCCATCGCCCCTCATTCGTCAGGGGGCCTGTGGTTTGCGACCGTCGACCTGAAGGACGCCTACTTCCACATCGGGATTCGAGTCCCACCGGAGATTCCTCGCCTTGCGCTAGCTCGCCTCGTACCCATTACAACGTTCTTCCTTCGGCTTGGCCACGGGCTCCAAGGGTCTTCACAAATGCTTGCAACGGTGGTTTGGCATACCTTCATCAAAAGGGCTTTAGGTTTCCCTACCTGGACGACTGGCTGTTTTTGCAGCCGAATCCCAGCAGCGGAGTGCAGGAGGCAGTCCCTCTTCGCCTTGCGCTCTGTTGACTCCCTCGGGCTGGTTGTCAACAGGGAGAAGTCCCACTTCACACCGCCAGGGCAGGTCAAGTTCATCGGGGCATCCTCGACCTCCGATGTTGCTCAGCCTTCCTCCCTCCAACCGTTTTCAGGCCCTGACAACGTCCTCAGCGCCGTGCATCTCCCACAGAAGGGTAAGCCAAGAAGTCCAAGTCGCCCTAGGCCACATGGCATGAAACATCGTCACCCCTTGGGCAAGACTTCGTCTTCGGCTCTCCAATCCTGGTTCCTCTCGGTCTTCTCCCCGTAGAAGACCCCCATCCAAGTGGCTCACGGTACCGAGACCGTAGCCGCCTCCCTGAGATGATGGTTGGACGCCGCAACGTCTGCACCGGGATCCGCTTTCATAGCCCCAGGCGCAACTGACTCTAACAAACCGATGCATCCCTGGAGGGATGGGGCGCTCACCTGCTCGACTTGGTCGTCAAAGACAGGTGGTCCTCACACAGACAAGTTTTCACCATCAACGCATTGGAGATGCTGGCAGGTGAAAAGTCATTGAGGGGCGTCGAGTTGCCGTCACGGAAGGTGGTCCTCCTGGAGGACGGACAACACCACCGTGATGTATTACATCAACAAACAGGCGGACCAGGTCAAACCCTGCTCCACCTCACGCTCCGCACTGGGACTGGTGCATCCAGAGACGCGTCCTCCCCAGGCGATTCACTTCCCGGGGAGGACAACGAGTTGGCAGACACCTCAGCAGACTCCATCGGTGTGCCACGAGTGGAGGCTCATCCCGAGACGGTCAGCGACCTCTTCGGCCGAGGGGAACCCCCGGATCGACTCTTCGCGACCAGGTGGAACGCCACTGTCCCCCAGTTCTGTTCCAGAAACGAATGACGGATCCTCGGAGACGCATTCGCCTTCCTCTGGACGGGGGAGCTTCTCTACGCCTCCCTCCGTTCCCGCTCATCATCAGGGTGGTGTCCAAGATGACAATGGACCACCGCATGCGATCCTGATCACCCCGTGGTGGCCGAGGCAGCCGTGGTTCGCATCCCTTCTCCACCTCTCCAGGAGATGCTTTCTCCGCCTCGACCCCCGTCCGGACTGCTGTCGATCCAGGACACGGATTCTCCACCCAACGTCGAGAGCTTCCGCTGGTAGCCTGGAGGATACAGCTCGGACTGCCCTGCCGGAGGCGGTAGGACGGTAATTCCTGGCTACAAGGAAAACCTCCACCAGCGGTCCATGCCCTGAAATGGAAGAGATTTGGCCTCTTCCTCGACCGAGGCTTGTCTCCTGCTCAGGTTCCACTCCAGTGGTCCTGGAGTTTTGTTGATGGCACTTTTGGATGAGGGTCTACTCTCGCATCCATCAAGTGCTATTGTCTGCCATTTGTGCCAAGTATCATCGGGGGGAGGGTTCCCTTCTTTAAGGACCCTTGGTGAAGGGATTCCTTAAGGGTTGTGCCAACCTGTATCCTCCTGTGTCGGTACCGACTCCGGCTTGAGTTTTGGAGACGATACTGTCCGCCTCCAATCCAAGCCCTTATGACCTATGGCGCACGGCGGACTGGAGACTATTGACTTGGAAAACCGCCTTTCTTGTGGCATCACCTCTGCCCGCCTTGCGGGCGAACTCTGTGCCTTACGGAGGACCAACTTCTTGAGGTCCACGGAAAGGTGGCCTCCGGAAAGATTACTGTGTTGCGCAAGGGTGTTGTCGTCTTACACCTGGGACAGGACAGTTGTGCACGGTGCGCCCCCCTGCGCCATCCAGAACGACGGGAATCGGATATCGAGCGGACGACCTGCCTCTGCGATGTATCAATCGGAAGACTGTGCGTTTTACGAACTGCTCGCCGCGTCGTCCGAGAGACTTTTCCATCGTACTCGGAACCAGAAGAAGGGGTTCCCGTCTCTACGCCGAGAGTTTTCCAATGGGTGGCTGCCCATCCACCTCTGCTATGAACTGCTGGCAAGCCTCTCCCAGGCAGGGGTTCGGTCCCATTCCACAAGGGCAAGTCGGCATCCTGCTTCATGTCGGGATCCCTGGAGGATGTCTGTAAGGCTGCTGTCTGGTCCCAGCTTGACTTTTATAAACTATAGGCTGGACACCAGAGCTATCCGAGACGCAGCTTTCGGGAGGGCTGTGTTGGTTTCAGGCTGCAGTGATTGCACTCTGCAGGTTGTGTGTCAGCATTTAGTTCATAAGCCACTGTTTTACATTCTATTAAGTGGTTTGCACTGTGTTGGGTTGCCACTCTTACAATGGGAAAGGTCTGCACGACTTATCTCCCCTTCTCAGGTTAGCAATGTGTTGCTGTGTCGTTTTGCAAAAACAAAGACTGACTCCTTTTAGGGTTCAAGGTGTTTATTGTACAATAAATATACCTTTGGTTTACCATAGCTTTGGTCTCAGGACACTCCCTCGCTCCGCCATACCTAAGCTTGTCAGTCTAAACCCATTTGTATGATTCGCAGAGACCACGAAGAAGAAGGACAGTTGCTTACCTGTAACGGTATTTCTTCGAGTGGTCATCTGCGAATACATACAAATCCCACCCGTCCGTCCTCAGTGTCCTGCCTTATTGGCCTCTCCATCGCCTGCTTGGCGGAAAAATTGCGGAACTGGGGAAAGAGGGGAAGGAGGGGCTTATAACGGGTGGGCGGAGTTACCGCCAAAAAAGTTTCAATATGTGCAGAGTTAACTCTGCCAGTGATTCCAGAAGTTCCGAACAGCACTGCCAGGTGCAGTGAAAACCCATTGTATGTATTCGCAGATGACCACTCGAAGAATACCGTTACAGGTAACACCGGTCCTTGTAACCAGTAAAAGCTGTTTGACAGTTGAATATGCTGCCTTGAAGTTTTCTCTTGGAAATTTTTTAAACAGAGCTGAGCTGGCCATCTGTCAGGAATGCTTTGATTCCTGCATGTCAGGGGGTAAGATTGGATACCCTTGTGTCTCTATCAACTCTATAATTCTGTAATCCATTTAAAAATCTATCCAAGTTGGCAGCAATCACTACATTTTGTGTAGCCATCACTACACACAATCTGACTATGCTGTGTGAGGAACTACTTCTTTTGTTCCTTTCATCTGTTCTGAATCTCCCATCATTCAGTTTCCCTGGATGACTGTATAGGAGGGAAAATTTCTCCCTCTCCACTTTCTACACCACACATACTGTTATATAGTGTTATACTCTGTTATATAGGCCTTCCTCTGAGCTAATGGCCACAAATCCTGTGACCTTCCACATAAAGTAATTGCTCATTTGATTGTTCCTTTCTCTTTCTTTTCCATCTCTACTATATCCTTTCTTCAGGTGCAGATCTTGGACATTCCAAGTCTGGTTGCACTATAGATTTGTATAAATCCAGTATGATCATGACAGTTTTGTTTTTAGTTCCTTTTTTCTAATTATCTGCAAGACAAATTTGTCTTTTTAAATAGCAGCTGCATACTGAGTCAACATTTTCATCAAGCTATGTATAGTCATCCCTCCATCTTCACGAACTTTGAGTGCACAGTCTCGGTCCTTCACAGACCGGCAAGCAGGGAGGGTTAAAATGGTGCATGCATGGGAGCGCGTGGCCATTCAAGCCAATGGGGCTTGAATACAGTATTTGCAAATTTCCTTTTTCGCAGGGGGGTCCGAAACAGATCCCCCACAAAAATGGAGGGATGACTGTACTTTCTTCCAAGATCACTTTCATAGTCAGTCTCTGACAGCTTGCATCTCATCAGTATAAATGTGAAGCTGGAATATTTACGTATTTCATTTCACTTTATCTTTCCCACAGTGTGCCTTACTTTTCATTCCTGAATCTCATTTATCATTTTAGTACCCATTTCACCAGTTTCAAGATAGATTTCTGAAGGTCTTCCTCATCCATTTTTGTTTTCAGCACCCAGAATAACCTGTTGTCATCAGCAAACCTGACTGATGGAGAGCATGTAGTTCCTTTCTGGTATCCAAATAGATGGCAGAGTGGAACTATAAGAACAGCTACTAAAGTACTGCACCCAGGGTGCTTGTGTCCTAGAGGCAAGTAGGGAGGACCAGAAAGTAGGTGACTGTTCTTTGGGTAATTATTTTAAAGGCCATTTTGATTACAGAGTTGTAGTAGTCATCTGATAGCCTCTCCAAAGAAATCTGTTCACCGTTATGCCTGCAGACAGTGTTCAACAACCTGGGGAATAGATCAAGATCCAGAGAACATTTTAAGGTGTTCCATGTACACACCTGGCTTTTCCTGTCCCCTTCCTTGTTCAACTTTTCCCTGCCACAGAAAGCCTTTCCTCAGTGTTGGGGAACTTTCAGGATGGTATACGGTGTTATGTGTGAAGCTGAAGCTGAATCCATGAAAACATAGAGGAAAAAAGCATAGGAAATGGGCTGTACCATGTGCTTGGGACATTTCAGGTGTGTAGCTGTGGAGGGTCAAAATTAGCCTTTACGCCCCATACACAATTCTGACCTTCCACATAAATTTTCCTTCTGTCCTCAAATTTAAGCTGAGCATTTAGAAGTATATCTTGTGTATCCAAAGAAAATGGGTAGGCAATGCTCTCAAGGGAATAAGAATACAAGCGGTGTGAAGGATTTTCAGTATCTCGATCTTTCCTATATTAGAAATTGGGGACTTTTGGTAGAGCAGAATTCTTATTTGGGGGAGCAGTCTCCTCATTTTGCACCCTTCCCCACCCCCCATTACATCCATGGGTCACTTTCAAGGTAATTCAAAATACTGTATAAAGAATAGATGACTGAAATTACACTATGCCAAAGACCTCCGAGTATCAACCAGGTTATACTTTCTACATCTTCTTAGTTGACTATCATAACTTCAGCTGCTGAAAATCAGTTCAAGTGAGATAATTCTAGAAGCTGATCTGTTTCCAAGAGCAAAGGGTTTTTATAAGTGCAAAGCGACCACAAAAAGTGGATCTCCTTGAGGGTTTGCTATGTGTCTGAGCGCTGGCAGCAATTGTGACTGTTAGAAGGTGGAGACTGTCTTAAGCATGTAAGCCCCAAATTGTTAAATATTTGTGAACAGCTTGATTATATCTCTTTTTAAGGAAGTAATTCCTAAGCAGACCGAGATCTTTTTTATATAGGGTGGGACAGAAATATTTTCATAAAAATAATACAAGTAGTTTGCATTTCATTTTAAAATAACTCCTACACTAGGAAGGCAGGTATACATTTGAAGGAGGGAAATCTTGAGTAGTATAAAACAGAATATCAAGGAAGGATAATACCTTCTCCCCATTCACAACTCCTTTGCTTTCCATATAATTTAAAAAAGCAATTTGAAATGGAAAACTTCCTTCACCACTCCA
Source organism: Sceloporus undulatus (assembly GCF_019175285.1). Classification (NCBI taxonomy): domain Eukaryota; kingdom Metazoa; phylum Chordata; class Lepidosauria; order Squamata; family Phrynosomatidae; genus Sceloporus; species Sceloporus undulatus. The sequence goes on from NC_056524.1 coordinate 35,625,381, forward strand.
AATTTCCATTTCCAGAGCTGCTTTTCTTTTAGAATAGTTTCAAGGTTCAAATCCTCATGTGGATTTGCCATCATATCTGGTTATCACCTAAGGGGAAGGTGACAGTTTATACAACCATGAGCCCTTCTTACCTGTGATGATAAATGTATATTTTTCACTCTGATTGTTACATCTAAATAGATCGAGTTATATAGAAATGTTGCTAGTTGCAAAAATATCAAAGGAAATAAATTTGAATGCAGATCTGTGACAAAAATTATTTCCATTACATGTTTTTTTCAAGTCCCTAAAATACATACGTATTCTAAAATACTCTGAGGCAGCACAGTCCAGCAGTTCAAATTTTGTATTTGATGTGAAGACTTGGTTTATTTTCTGTTCAAATATGAAAGAGACACAACAGCAGAGTGAAACATAAGTGAATTCAGTCAGATGGTCTTGGATTTTTGCTCTTTATTTTTAAAGAATATTTTAATGAATATGCAGGACTAGAGTAGAGCAGTTGAGGATAAGGGGTTTAGGAGATGTCTCATCCATGGGGTCATCATGTGTTGAGGTCGACTGGATGGCAGTTAGCAACAATAACATTTATATGCAAATCATGGAATCTTTGGATCATATATTTGGAAGGGATCACAGGGACTTGCTAGTCTAACCCCCTTTTATGAAGCACTCCTAAAGCCAGGGATAGGCAACCTGCGGCCCGCGGGCCGGATGCAGCCTGGCAAGGCCTTGGGACCGGCCCCGGCCCAGTCCTGCCATTGATTGCCGCGGGAGCCTTTGGCTTCTCGCGTGAGGGCGTGGGGCCTTTGGCCTATCAGGAGGAGGTGGGCAAGGAGGGGCAAGCGGCAGGCAAGGGGGGCAAGCGGCGGGCAAGGGGGGCAATTGTCTATATAAGCCTCCGAAACATGCGTTTATATTAACATTTTTTTAAAAAATCAGCAATTTTTTTTGCGTGTCCTCCATGTGTTAGAAAAAGTGTCCTCCATTTGAAAATTTTGTCCTACATTTGTCCCGGTTTATTTATTTATTTAATTTTTTAAATTATTTAATGGTTTTTTGGCTTCGGCCCCCCAGTTGTCTGAGGGACAGCAACCCGGCCCCCGGCTCAAAAAGGTTGCCTTCCCCTGCCTAAAGCACTCTTCTTTAAGATTACCATAACTAAAGCACTCCTGAAAGATGTCCATCCAACCTCTATTTAAAGACCTCTAAATATGGAGAGTCCACCACTGTCCAAGGCAATCTATTCCACAGTCTGTTACAGTAAAAAAAAAAGCCTTTTCTCTGGAGTAGCTTGTTTTATCTTCTACATTACATCCCTTCAGATATTTAAAGATAGCTATCATGCTATCTCTTACTCTTCTTTTATTCAAGCTTATCATACCCAGCTCCCTCAGTTGTTCCTAACAAGGCTTGGTTTCCAGGCCTTTGATCATCTTGGCCACCCTTCGCTGGACACATTTTGTCTTGTTTATATCCTCCTTGAACTATGGTGCCCATAACCGGACACAGTATTCCAGGTGATGTCTGACCAAAACAGAATAGTGTGACACTACTATTTCACTTGATCTAGACTTGATCTGAACAATTTCTGTGTGATCTCATACTTTCTAGACTGTCCACATAGTGGGTTGTATTTTAGAATCCACATGTTTACAGATGGATACGTATCTCTCTTTCCCCCACATAAAAATACACACAGAGAGGCACATATATTTGAAAAGTACGCATATAAAAATGCACCTCTAAAAAACGACATGCTGTAATTCAGGATGTATTCAGTCAATGCAGATAATTTAAAACACATTTTTAAAAAATGTATATGGATATTTCTAAAAATAAGTAAAGCAAGGGATAACTATTTTTCTCTTTTTAAACAAATGAAACCAATGTGTGTGTGTACGTGCCTGAAGTTGCCTGTTGACTTAAGATGACCCCATGGATGTGCACTTTATAGGCAGACAGGCTCTTATTCATGCCCACCCAGAAGCATGGATACTAACACACTGGTGCTCTTTTTGCTACCTACAGAGGACACAAGAAGAAGGAAAAACCTCTTGCCCTTCACTCTGTAGTACTACCAGTGATTCAAAAGGTTGGGCTGCAGCAGGGACATACCCAAGCCCCATTATAATGGTGGCACTTAATCTGGACCCCCCCAAAAAAAATCCTGGCTGCATCCCTGGCTGCAGGCTGCAGAAAGGTCCTAGGGACTAATCAGCAGTGGTTGACCCCTGAGTGGCTCATAGGGACAAGATCTTTAGAGAGAGACATGGTGCAGGGAAATAGTTCAGGTCTTCTGCATCCTTTAAGCAGACCCTTTATTCAGTGGCAGCCACTGCCAAGGCCAACTCCAGCAAAAGAAGAGCTTCAGTTTCTCCACCTGTCACTCCTTTGATTTATAATTCTTTTCTCCTGCAATAGATTTAACAGGAGCAGGTAGGGATTAGCCCACTAGTATAATTGTGGTGGCCTCCTTCACAGTAATGGAGACAGTCAAAGTTAAATATTTTATACGTCTACTCTGTTTGTTATGTTGTACTGATTCCTACATTCGATCACAAAGTCACCAAACCTAGTCTTAACAGGTTGATCCAGTGAGATCAAAATGAAGAGTTTAGTAAAGTTTTGGAACTCGTCTATCAACCACTTTGGTTAGCTCACTTTGGTTTCCTACATTTTTCCTCCCTAAAATAAATATTTCCATATTTGATCAGCCTTGATATTTACACTTAGGAAACTCTGTCAGATGATACCAAACTTGAAGGAAAATGTTTTGGGCATCAACCTAAGTACCTTACTTCATCATGATTTATCACTAAAGCAAGATATATTTCAGAGGGTGTTGGTGTAATGTACCCTGCTTGTGGAGGGGGGGGGATATCTTAAGGGCTCCTGGAGCAAGGTTCCACTCTAGCTCAGTAGTTGGTCATACTCCTTTCCCAGCCCAAATGTCAGGAGGGACTCCTGTGAGCTAATAGTTGTCATCTCTCAGAATCCTCAACAATCACTTCCAGGGAAGATGTTGACCATCTGTCTGACTTGCTTCAGTGGTTAGATCCAGGCCTCAGGTCCTCCCAAAGGCTATGTAAGAAGACAATAAATGTTGTGGGTGCTTTTAACATTACTGCTCCATTCCTCCACCCGCTCACTCCTTGTGTATACTATAGTTGTAAATAAATCCCACTTAATTCATTGAGAGGTTATTTTCAGGAAAGCATATATATGTTTCTAATTTGGATTTTATATCATACAGACATGAAATAGTCTTTCAAATGTTTTGAGGCTGATTCAAGTGACAATAATATCCTTTGCTCAGTTATTAGTCCCATAGGTCAGAAATGTTGTATATCACTGGATGAAAATTCGACCAACAAGCAGCTGTTTTCTGACTAAAGGTGGCTTATCTATCCTTCCTTTTTTAACATGTTTAAGTCTGTTGTTTTTTTAAAAAATTAACATTCATTGGCTTTGTGGAAGTCACAGTTACAACAAAACACTAAGAGAGCAAAAGTAGAAATCTAGATTACATCAAATTCTGTGCCTAAAATTGGTCACAACCACTGTGCCAGATGCAGATGATTAAAAATAACCATGACCATTGCTGATACATGATCACCTGGCATCAGATGAGAGGGGTTTTTAATTTTGTCCACAACCATGTTAAATTTATGTGAGTTATTAGTTTTTAACACAGTTCAAAAGCATTGTTTCAAATTTATCTACATTAGAAAGCAAGAACCCACATTTTTCACAATATTATGAGGTAAAACTGTAAGTGTAAGTTGATGTAGTGTAAGTTGACTCAACAAACTGGCTTAAGTTGTTTTAATGCACAAATCATTGTATGGCTTTGATTTAAGGGAGAAGAGAATCAAGTGTTGATTAAAATAAGCACAACGTAGTAGTAGATGCCTCCCAGTACTTACACCAGCAGCATGTTCCAACTTTTTCAGAAAAATAAAGATACTATATACAGAGGAAATGCTTTCTCTGTAAGTATGAAGAAGAAATGAGAGTATAAAGCAGATAAGTTAGCCTTCAGACTGAGGCTATGCTATACACATGCGATAGAATAGACTTTGCCATATTTAAAATGAAACAAAAATACATTTTTATAAGGATATTTTTCATATAGGCCTTACAAAAATGGTTTTGGTCTTGAAACTACTGATTGATCATGATGCAACATTATTTTTTAATTAAAGCCCTACTAGATTTAAAGCTGCTAGGATTACAAGAACAATAGTTCTGGAAGACCTAAATTTCACCGTTTGTTTATAAAGAAATCTAATTCCTTCTTACATATTTGTAAACATTGCAAACAGTTTTCTGTAAATGTTGCTTTGCAGCCTGCAGTTAACTCACACTATTTCATTTCGCTTATCATTTTTCTTGAAATAATATTGTGACTCAGTTCACACAGCAAGGGGATACTCCAAGATCTGTAAGTGCTTTATGGATTGCAGCTGTATGAGGCATTTTTCCCTTTGTTTGTAAACTAGCTATTGCTTTACAAGCCGTATTGAGAGATAATTATCTCCTTTTCTTTTGATAGAAATGTGGCATAATTCCAAGAAATGCTATTCAAGTTGCATTTATTTAATGTTGCCTCAGTCTTAGGCACACAATAGTAGTAAAATTAGAAACAAAAAGCATGATCCAATCTGCAAGAGGCATAGGGCTCTCATACACAGAGGATTTTCCAAAGGATTTATAGAGCCCTGTTCTCTCGCTTCCCCTACTGCCTCCATCCACACAGGCAATGCAAAGATGTAAGGAGGATCAGAAGTCTCTTCCTAGCCTCCCATCTCCCACCCAGTTGCCCTTTTTGTACCATATAAATTACTCATATGAGTATAAGTACAAGTGATGTGCACTGCGAAGGGGAGAGACAAGGGTGTGAGAAGCAGTCATGCTTCTGCCATTCTTTTGGTAGGTCTTTACACTAGCTGCATTTGCATCAACCTGTATGTGGTTGAAGAAGAAGGAAAGTTGGCCTCTGAACAGAAAACCTTCCCTTCAGTCACAGTGGACTTGATTCTGTCGCATACCTGTGTATGTCTTGTAGAAGAGTGTGCTGCAAGGCTCTTGTAGTTGCTTACAGACATTTTCCTTGTACTCTGTCTAAGTGTTGCCTGATTTAGGTATTTATATATTTAAAATGACTTAGGTCCAAAACACACTGCAGAAATAATCCAGTTTGAGACCACTTTAACTGCTCCAGCTCACTGAATCCAAGGAATTGTCATTTATTGTGGCACCAGAGCTTTCTGACAGGGAAGGCTAAATGTCTCACAAAACCATGGTTCCCAGGATTCCCTAGCATTGTCCCAGGGCAGTTAAAGCAGTCTCAAAGTGAGTTATTTCTGCAGTGTGTTTGGGACCTTAAGTGTCATTT
>NC_056524.1:35630881-35633025 GCF_019175285.1 Sceloporus undulatus
TACGGACTCAGTCCGTACTAGGGTTAGGGGGTGCGGAAGCACCGCACCTTCCTAACCCTAATACGGACTGACTACGTACTTAAAGGCCCGTCTGTAACGGGCCTGTGCTTGATTTGGCTGTCTTACCAATACAAGGAGAAATGCACAGCCTATGGGTGCTCTTGGTTTCATCTATATCACTGGACAGAGATTTAGTTATGTAGGAGCAAAAAATGTCTTCTGCCAGCTTTGGCTGATATGATCATTCCTGGATAGGATGGTGTGCCTGGTGTGTTTCCATTGGTAATCTAAAGATTGGGTTATGGTGCAGCCTCAGTCAAGCCATTCTTGGGCCTCATTTAGAGAATATGCAACATTTGCTGCCTCTTTGCTACCAGCTAGGTTTAAGATGGAAATCCTGGGTTACAGAACCCTAAACAGTTTGGGACTAGGCTACCAGAATGATTGTTTTCTTCCATGTTAACCACCCCAATCTCTGCACACTGTCATCTGTATGTTCTGCTTACAACAGTCTACTATATATATTTTTAGTTGTAGTGTGGAGGACAGCCTTCTCTATAATTGCACCCATCATGTAAAATTATCCTCTCACTAAGATCAGGCAGGGTTCCAGTACATAGTGTTTGTGCTGCCAAGTAGAGACCTGTTTGTCCAAACATTTCTTTTAACCCCAAGTCAGTAATCTCTACTGATATTAATGAAATTTTAAATTGAACTGTTGTTTTTTATTATTTGCTCAACTGGTGTTATTGTGTCATCTCATTTTTACCACTCAAGTATTGTGGACCACATTGTAATTTTTCAAAATGAAAGGCAATATAAAATGTCAAATAAATAAATAAATAAATAAATAAATAACCTTATTGACCTTTATGGTGGTAGAAATCAAAGATATAGCTCTGTTAATCTGGAAAATCAATATGCAAAGTGATCTTGTAACACCCTTATGACTATCTGAAAGACTTATATCTGAAGCCTACTACTTCCATTCTTTCTTTCAGTTAGTCTCAAAGGTGCAAAGATCCCTTTGCATACTTATTGCCAGAGCAGCCTTCCCCAACCTGATGTTTTTCAGATGTGTTGGACAGTAACTGCTATCATCCACATCATTCAAAATGAGAGCTAGCAGACCATACAACTGGTCTAATTTCCATAATGCTCCTAAATAATTCAACACCTCATAACCTTTTGCTTTTATTTAATACTAAATTGGGATTATTCCTTGATCTATATTTTGAGGTAAGCAATTATGGGGATGTGGGGGCCAGTATTCTGCTCTGAGACCACCTCTGTAGTTTGTTTAAGTTCCAAAACAAAAGCCCAAAATAGAAATGGCTGGAAGTACACTTTTACTTTTTGTTTTTGTTTTTTGCAAAAAGGCATTTACATCTCTACTTTAAAAATTAATGACAGAAGTACACTGATCAACACTTTAAAAAAGTATTGTTGTTCTTGTCGTCATCAACATCATTTATAATAGCTATAAAAAGATGACTATGATGATGAGTATCAGTGGCTAGAGAATAACTGAGGAAGAACTCTATTGCCCTAGGTTTCATAGGCAGCTAACTGTCCACTCTGGGGACAAAACACTGGTCTGGTCCAACATGTTATTCTTGTCAAGCATATTTCTTTCATATGCTCATATTTAATGGTACTTTTTTTCTTGAAGTTCAGTTATGAGGAAGCAACGTGAACTTGTGTAAAAATTCAATATACACCATGAACAAAAGGTTTATAGGATTTGTTTTATAGGTAGATGCCTTTCTGTACTCAAAACATATTTTGTGGGCAGTTTTTCTTTAACATTTTAACAGTGATACTGTTATATCTTGCATAAGATTGCTTAATTAGATCAATAGTCACGCTGACTGGAGATGATGGGAGTGTTAGTTCCAGACCACTAGGTTCAGGAAAACCAATATAGAAGGTTCATACTCAGAACAGTCCTGTGGTGCTTGGAAATTTAATGGTGTTTATTGTAGCTTTGCTGTTTCCTAAATGTATTTGTTGCTACATTTCATGTGCATTAGCAGGTTATTTTTATTCTGTGATGCCTTGTGTTCAAATGAAATTGCAGATTGCTTTGTGAACTCTGATTGATAGGCATCAGCAAAACATGTTGGGTATATAAATAAAATAAA
>NC_056524.1:35633125-35637135 GCF_019175285.1 Sceloporus undulatus
CTCTACCTTCATGACGTCATGAGTACATCCCTTTTTGCCCGTCTGTAACCTGCCTGTGTATAAGGATAAATCCAAGCTGCCCTCCATGGCCACTGGACATTCACTGGAATGATCATGAGCATGTCAAAACTGCCTTTCAATCAGAGTAATTTCTATAAGTACACCAGGGCAGCTTTGCATCCCACCACACTGAACAGGATCTCAATGCCCCTCCCTTCTAATATCAGTTCTTTTACAGTGCACTAAGAAGACACCAGAGCATTAATATGTTTACCACATTCCTTACCATAAACATGGAATGCAAAGTTGTATACAATCTAGAGATTGTAATGCAATAAATGATCAATGGATGCCAAAGAATGCTGCTGTTTTTCTGGCCAAGCATTCAAAAAGGGCAGAAGTGGCACCACAGTGGAGAGAATAGAGGGTGTTGATGCTTCTTTTAGGTTCTCCCAGTATGGACTAAGATCTCACCTTTGCCACTCTGCTCAGGGAGCGAGGTGGTCCCTATTTTGCATTGATCCATGGATAAGTTGACCCAGGTTTTGGGGGTCAGTTTTCTTACTCAAAATTCTAGACTTATACGTGAGTATATACAGTAAATGCAATGCATTGAGTGCAGGACTCCTTGTTTTCAAGGAGGCTGGAGAAAGTGCTGATTATGCCATCCTTACATGAAAAATTTAATGGTGTGGAGACCCCTACTCTACTGGATCTCTCTCTGATGCTAGCACAAAGGGTCTTTTAAATTTCAACCGCTTGGCACCAATATATTTGTAACACTTATCCACCCACTAACTGAAGTGTCTTTATTAATAATTGTTCTTATTATTTTTAGTAGCTTTTTAATATACTTGGTAGTGTGTCTGTTGTTATCTGTAAATTACTTCAGGCTACTCTTTGCTGACCACACAAAAAAAGAACCTTATTTACAATCAGAACTTCTTACTGTATATTTCTTAGTGGTTCTCAGGCTTACAATACAGTGTACAAATTACTTCAATTGTTAAAAATTTGTTATTTTCCCTCACTGACTATATTTACGTTCCTTCACTGCTTTGGTTCGCCAGGCCTAGAACCTATGCCCAGCTTACTTAGCTGTTAACCTCACAGGTTAATAATAATAATAATAATAATAATAATAATAATAATATGTTTTATTTGTATACCGCTTTTCCTATGATCAAAGCGGTTTACAGCATACATATGCATATACAACAAAGCAAGTAACAAAAAACAAACAAACTCTCTCAGGCTCAGCTCAGCTCTTTTTTATATCTGCCAGGATATAATTTTTATAATCCCGCCAGGATTCCTTGCAATTGGGCAGGCTATAAATAAATCATCATCATCATCATCATCATCATCATCATCATCATTATTAATGAAGTAACTGCTGCCCAGTAAGTCGGGACTGGGGGACTTTTAGGATCCCTACATATTCCCTACACTACTGAATACACAGGGATCATGAATACGAATCAGTTATGAATGTGTAACTCTAGGTTATAACTGTGTATGTGAATTCCAGATTTTTTCATTTTTGTAACTTGATAGTAAATGATATATATGCAACATATAGTCAAATTATTTTTTTATTTTTCTCTGGCATGAGATTGCTGGGACACTGTTGATTAAAAGATTTTGGGAGAGTACTGGATTCAAATGTGCAAAATACTACTTTAAATAGAGTCCACCTTTGCCTTATCTCTGGCCTGCAAGGGAGTTGACCAGGCAGGCCCAGCTCCATCAGGGCTACCCTGGAAGAAGAGACTCCTCCCTCTATAACTGTCATCCTCCAACCTGCGAGGGAGTTGACCAGGCAGACCCAGCTCCATCAGGGCTAGCCTGAAGAAGAAGAGCCCTCCCTCTAGTCCATCTGCCTTGGTCCAGGCCTCAGAGGGAGAGAAGAATGCTGGACCTGATACCCTCCCCGCCTCACCATTCCCTTCTCCTTTAGTGTCCTGTCTTTTTAGATTGTAAGCCTGAAGGCAGGGAACCGTCTATTATCCCCTCTGTTGTAAGCCGCCCGGATTCCCAGTGATTGGGCGAAATATAAATAAATCCTATTACAGTGGACCCTTGTTATACGCTGGGGTTTGGTTCCAAGATCCCCCGTGTATAACAAAATCCGTGTATGCTCAAGTCCCATTAAATATAATGACATAGCAAAATGGTGTCCCTTATAAAAAATGGGAAATCAAGGTAAATTTATACTTTTTTGGAACATTTTCAAACCGTATGCTTGAATCCGTGTATAAAAAAATCCGTGTATAAGACGGGCCGACAGTATTATTATTATTATTATTATTATTATTATTATTATTATTATTATTATTATTATGTGGGGACTCCATTCTGGGCCACCCCGTGTAAGGCAAAAAGCATGAATGCTCAAGCCCCATTAGATACAATGAGGCTTGTGCGCACCGCACAGTTGTGTGTGCGCTGCAGGCATGCACGCTATTCTCCCGGCAGCTTCTGTGTAAGCTGGAAGCCGCCTATAATGAGCCCGTGTATGGCACGGGCTCATTGTACTGTGAATTCACTATTTCACAATCTATCCCATCTTGCTTTATGTCTTGAGGGTGAACCCAGTACTTAAAAACAAGCCAGAAAGAAATGTGAAAAATGAAATGTAAGAGGGAGCTAAGTTATTAAAAGGGGCAGATACCTCGAGCTTTTTTCAAGTATCTGCCACTTTTCTATACAACTGTATTGGTCAGGAGCAGACAGAGAGGAACAGCTGGTTTACCTCCTGGGTTTCTCAATTCGCAGGAAGAATGTGCTAATCTCTCCACAGGTTCCAATGATAACCCCACAGCTGACATGCAGCCCACACCACCCCCTCCTGTTATTAGGAAGCACCCACCACAATGGAGTATTAGTGGCTACAAGTCACATTGCACCATTATTTTTGTTACTTGTCCTACCACAAACACATGCACACAAGCGCATGAGAGTATTGATGCTCTGCTAGAATGCAGCCAATCACCCTCCATCCTGCCAATCACCCTCCATCCTGCCCAACAGATGCCCTACACAACTAGCCATTCAATCACATGATCAATCAACTGCCCATATGGTATATCAGTACACCCAGTGACACACTGACACAGCACAATCATAGTCCCCCCCCGTACATACCTCATTTTCCCCATGCTGTTGGACTGGCTAGTTTGTAATATTTTTATTAAATCCATTATATTGTTGATAACCTCCATGTTTGTTGCTACTTCACTTAACAGCATATATGATGGGTTGATGGTGCAACTGACTGCTCATGAGCTTGTGTAATCAATTTGCAGGCAGGCAACAAAATAAAATTATGGCTAGCAATGGTGGTGGGGTCTCACCCAGCCCAGGGCAACTGCTCCTGACTGTTTCCGCCTGCCGCTCCCCATTTCCATACTGGTGCACTGTTCATACACTGGTGCAATAGCTCACTCTTTCCAGTTTCAACAGGAGCAAACTGGAATTAATTTTGTTCTGGTATTAAGCCCCAGAGCTCAGTTTGTGGCTATTTTCCTCCCGTTTTGGCCCTGTGCATCGTGTAGACAAGTGAGCTCTGAAATGGGGTGGAGCCATTCCTTCCAGACCATGCAGACAACACTAATGTCTTTCAAATCAGTATTCAACTTTATATACAGTCGCTTGACCCAACAGTGAGTGTGCCATCTATGGATCTGAGCATGCATACGGCACGCCACCATTAACACCAACGGGACTTGAGGTCCCACAGTTTTCGCCATCCGTCGGGGTGTGTGTGGAACGGAACCCCCATGGATAAAAACGGCCAACTGTAGTGGAAAATTTCCATTCAGTTTGTACAGGAAGCTAACATGCATGACAACAAAAAGAGAGGGGCAGAATCAATTTAAAATATGTTTACATATGCAGGGCCACATTTTTATATATATATATATATATATATATATATATATAGTGGTTCTGAGTTGCACCAATCTGGATCCTTCTTTTTTTAAAAAAAGTCTTCCCATACACATATG
>NC_056524.1:35637235-35643194 GCF_019175285.1 Sceloporus undulatus
TTTGTCCTACATTTGTCCCGGTTTGGAGGTCCAGACTTATGGCAACCCTACACACATATCATAAGCTCATTTGGGGGGATATTAAAGAGGCCTTTTTGCATGAGGTTTTTTTTTAAAGATTATAAGCTATTTGGGGGGACCAGTTTTGGGAGAAAGGTGGGATATAAATATATATAACAACAACAACCATAGGAATAGATTTTAAAGACAGAGTTGGGAATAGGTCTCCACTGAAAAATCCACTTCCCTTGTCTGTTTATTAATATTTTATTACATGGGGCAGAACAGAAATAAAGATGAAGTACTAGCTTATGTAATTTTACTGAAACAAATGATGTTCTCACATTGTCCTCCTGGTTCACATCCCTATTTCCTTGACTGACTTTCTCTGCTGCGCTGTCTGGAATATCTTCATTGCCTACTAACTTCACACAGCCAAACTGCTCCATGCTTCAGTTGTATGTAGTTACAGAATATGTGTTGCAACAGGAGACAGATAAAGATCTGCATTCAGATTCACATCTCAATGGCACTACAAGTGGACAACATCTGTATCCAGATACACCATCTGGATACAGATGTGTCCATCCTTTACTTTCATTTGAATGTGCAATCCAACATGCATTCTCATCCACCATTCCAACTGGCCAAACTAGAGGTGGAAGAGACAGAAAGTAAGCATGAGGTCACAAACAATTGTGCTCCTTCGCTCCTAGTTCCTCATTTAGTATATCACTGAATTTTTTACTAAAAGAAAAAACAGAGTTTGTGAGTTTGTGTAAATGTTAAGAATTTAATACATTTCCTGATTTATTTATATATTCTAACTACAGAAACATACATGGGAGAAATAGAACAGCTTCCAGCATCTATTCAGAAGCAAAAACAAGTATGTGCCTGCAAAATAAGTATCAAGAGATGAGATGAGGATCAAACAGATGCCATTTGTGATTCAACACTTGCTCTGATATCTACCCTTTCTTATGCACTCCAGATTGCTTTATTTGAAGAGAGTATATGGAAAGCGTGAAATGCTCTGTGCCCCGGGAAGGGCAAGAAGAAACTCATGCAAGAAGAAACTCACACAGTCAACATGATCACTCTGTAGCAAAATGGCTTCCATTTTTATTTTATTTTTTACTTTTGATTTATTTGCTTCCCAGTCTTCCTATCTCACCAATATATCACATACCATAAGCCCCTCTAACAACTGAATCCTGTTTTGGGAGAAAGGCAGGATATAAATCCTGTCAATCAATCAATCAATCAATCAATCAACTGGAATTTGAGTACTGTATTTATTTACACAATTTATTTCAGAAATTTTTTAACAAACAAGAATAGCAATTTATTTGACAACCTGACGTTAGCAGTGGGGAATTTTTTGAAAGTGTAGTGAGTGACACCAGGAAGTACTTTTTAAAAATAACCTTCTGTACAAATCAGCCAGAGACCAATACCAGATTTATTCTATGGCAGTAGGACTGTTATCTAAAATGCAGACTGTTAAAGTACAGTATTACACACTAATCTTATGAAATTTTGGAGCATCATGACTCATCAAGCCTAGTATTGAGATTTGACTGGTTGTAGCCAGGTGCAGCTGATGTCAGTAAGTTAGATAATCTGTACTGGGTTTTGAATCAAACTGTAAAGGAGGTATCCTTGCTTGAACAGCTGCACTGGAGTTCCCCAAAGTCTTGTGTACAAAGTTTCTCATTGAGGGTCCAGGCATAAGTTAATGATACTTTTTGATGGTTTTTTTTTTTTACATTTGCAATCCAGAGAATAAAAGATGAGGGAAAGGGGCTGCTCAATCACTTTTATGTGGTTATGAAGTGGTTTAGCAAGCCCCCCCCCCCCCCCCGATTAGCTGTTGCTAAAGCTGTGCTGCCTACCATGCCACAAGATCCACGGGTTCTTCATTTGAACTAAAAAAAGACTTAGAATGCTGCTTTATGTCAAGTAAAATCATTGATCTTCTTAGCCAAGTATTGTCAACACTGACTAGTGGCAATGCTCTTGAATTTCAAGCAGGATTCTTTCCTAGCTGTGGAGCTATGGATTGGACCTGGTATCTTCTGCTCATCCTCTGCTTCTGAGCAACAGTCTTTTGGTTTCAGCAGATTTACAAGTACAAAGGATCTTACTGGAGAAGGGACCCCCTACATTATTATTATTATTATTATTATTATTATTATTAAACTTTATTTCTAAAGCGCTGTAATTATACACAGCGCTGTACAGAGTCGGTAAAATTAAAAAGTATATAAAAGCCTGCCCAAGGTGTACATTCTAAGATAACAATAAAAGAGGAATAAGATAAAATTACTATATAGAAAAGAAAAAACAAATTAAAAACATCAAATATAAAACAAATCACATCACATCAAATATTATCAGACAGCCAGATGACAATCACAAACTCCCTGAGAATGCTTCCCTAAACAATATGGTTTTCAGCTCAGCCTTAAAGCTGGTTAGGGAAGTGATGAGCCGTGCATGCAGAGGAAGAAGGTTCCAGGAATGAGGGGCAGCAAGAGAGAAGGGACAGATATGATCATTACAGATCACGAGAAAAGATGGATACACATGCTAAGAAATGAGACACAACAGATTGTAATTATTACAAGGATAGTAAGGAAGAAAGCACCAAATAGGCTTAAGCCTGAACATTAAGAAAACAAAAATAATGACTATGAAATATCTTCAAGAATTCATCCTAGATAAAAAGAAAATTGAAATAGTTGAAGAGCTCCCATACCTTGGATCAAACATTGACCAGAACAGAGACTGCAATCAAGAAATCAGAAGACTAGACTGGGAAGGGAAGCTATGAAAAACAAGATCCTAAACTACAAAGACATATCTCTGAACACTAAATTTAGGATTATCCAAGCCATTATATTTCCCATCACCATGTACAGATGCAAGACCTGGCCAGTGAAGAAAGCTGATGTAAAGAAAATAAACTCACTTGAGATGTGGTTCCAGAGAATAGTGCTGAGGATACTGTGGACAGCCAAGAAAACAAACCAATGTGTTTTAGAACAGATAAAGCCTGAACTCTCTCTGGAAACCAGGATGTCTAAATTGAAATTCTTGTACTTTGGTCACATTATGAAATGGCAAGATTCATTACAAAAGACAATGATGCTAGGAAAGGTAGAGGGCAATAGAAAGAAGAAGACCACATGCCAACAATATACATTCACACACACACACACACACACACACACATACACACACACACACACACACACACACACAGTATCCAACATCTGGAAGCAGGACATAGAAGGGCAACCAGGATGGTAAAAAACCTGGAAACTAAACCCTATGAGGCTTTGGAAGCTAGGTATGTTTATCATGGAGAAGAGAAGATTGAAACATGACCTGATATGCGTCTTTCAATATTTGAATGAATGCCATGTAGAAGATGGAGTAAACCTGTCTCCTGTTGCTCCTAAGACTAGGACTGCATCTACACCACTTTTAATAGCTATAGCTCCATGCTATGGAATTTTGAGGTTTGTAGTTTTGAGAGATATTTAGCCTTCTCTGTCAGAGAGCTCTGGTGCATTCATTACAGTTAAAGCAGTGTCATGACAGTTAAAGAGGTGTAAAACACAATTATTTCTGCACTGTGACAGCAGCCTTACATGAAACAATGGATTCAAGTGACAAGAAATAAGAGGACTGTTCTCTGACAGTCCTTCAAACAGAAGCCTGCCCTCTATAAAGCAGAATGAGTGGCCATACTTAAACAGGATGCATGATCACCCTTAGCAAGATCAAAATACCAAATACAGGTCTTTGCCCAGTGAAACAACTTGCTTACATTAAAGGATTTTCATGAAGTGTGGGAAATAGCCTGTGCCTGAAATAAAATATATGGCTTTGATCTGCCTGTGCAAACTGGCTTTGTGCCAGTTTGTTTGTCTCCTTCCAGCTGAAAGCAAAGCTAGCGCTTTATAATTAAAACTATTGATCAGTATGTGCACATTGTATATAAAGCCCATTACTGTTTAACTGTTTTACCCATTTTATTCTCACTGCACCTCCGCATTTTCCTCGCTTGCTTAAATTTTTGCTTGGAGCTTTGCTGCCATATTAGTCCAAGAAGAAGAAGAAGACATTGCTGCTTCCACCACCATAAAGATGTAGGCCAGAAAGGGGGAAAGAGCAATATTTATAGCTATTACTTTTCAAAGCATTAGAACTGGAGAAGGAGCCGTGACTATTGATTTACTTTTTCTTCATGCATATTAAATTTATAGGGGTGGGATCACTGCTCAGGAAAAAAAAGCCAAATACATCTGAGCTTCTTGCTGGATTTGTGAGGGAGAGTTGAAGAGATGGTTAGGGTTAAAGTCTGGCCTTTAAGGGAGGGAAATGTCAAATGCTTATGGTGGAAATGTATTTGAGAATAAAAATGATTGCTCTTCTATAAATTGTGACCTTTTGATAAACTGCATGGCCACAAAAAAGGGTTTTTATCTTTTCACAAGAGTAGTTAATGAGAAGTTTTAGCCTGTTTTTTTATGGTAGACGCTCAGATGACTGAAGGCAAACAGTGCCCTCAATCATCTGAGGTTGGGGTGGAGTGCCAAAAGGAAAAACTACATAGGTTTGGATACCTAGCTTTATGCTCAAAATGACATGGGGCATTTTTGTCCCAATACCTGAGTCACACACACAGAGAAAATACCCCAGTGACAAAACATCAATAGATTTGTTGGGAGTTTTGGGGAAAGGGTTGCGGTCAAAAAAAATGCATGTGACTATTAGCTGTAATCTGGGGAATTGTTTTTTTTTATATCTCTTCAGAAAAGTATGCCACAGAATTTCTACATTGTATTTGAAAGATAGCATGCTGTAGTGGTTTGAGTGCTGGACAACGACTCTGGAGATCTGGGTTCTATCCCCCACTCAAATATTAAAAACTCATTGGGTGACCTTGGGTAAATCACACTCTTGCAGTCTCAGAAGATGGCAATGGCAAACCCCCTCTGAAGAAACTTGCCAAGAAAACCCTATGATGGGTCCTACCATAAATAAAAAATGACTTGGAGGCATGCAACAACAACAATGCATATTTCTGTGTGAACAGGACTAGACTAAACTGCTCCATTTTGGTGCATAAGGATTTCATTCAAGCAATAAAGAAACTGGGGAAAGCTTATGAAGGTCTGCTAACCATTAAAAATTTGCTGAAACCATTTAATAAATCAAGTAATTATTAACTTTGGTGATTTCATGGGAACAGTGAACATTTACATCCGGAAAATGTAAGTTAGGCCCGAAACAGACAGACAAAAAGTGCTGACTTTGGGCCACACTGGGGGCATGGTGTGCAGACAACACACAGCCCTGGATCAGCCAGAAGCTTGAAGCCGGCCAGAAAAGGAGTGGCAAAAAGCCACTTCTTGCCAGTAGCCTGTTTAAGACTGTGGCAGTGGCCATCTTTGGGTCTGCAGTGTCTGGTCACCACAGACCTGGGCTGATCAGGGCCAATTGTGGCTTGGAGGGCCAGGCACCTCCAAGCTGCCAGTCTGTCTGACCCCTTGGTTAGTTAAATGTCAGTTCACTGTATCAAAGCAATTAGCATCAGCCATTGTAAAATTCAAAAGACTAGAGTGAGTGAAATACAATCAAATACGATAAATCAGTCTAAAGCAAAATAAAATATAATAAAATATAGTAAGGCAAATAAGAATATTGATAAAATGAAAAATTATGAGATAATTCCCAAACTTATAAAAATGAATTGTCTACAAGGTAGACAAGATGATAAAATACACAGCAATATATGTTTTAAGTTCATCATCTTTGCACACAACCCCAGTGTGTTCAATAAAATGTGCTCTCAGTGGATAGCCCTAACTATGAACTTGGCATTTCTAGTGACTATAATATATATATATATATATATATATATATATATATATATATATAT
>NC_056524.1:35643294-35651756 GCF_019175285.1 Sceloporus undulatus
TTCAGAGAAATCTGTGAAAAATATTTCGCTGGCTGCTGGAAGGGAGAGAAGAAATCACCTTTTGGAAGAGAGATTTGTGGGAAGAATATTTTTTTAAAAAATTCTCCTCAAGGTTTCTCTGACCGAGGAGAAAAACATGGGTTTCTCCAATCACTACCTCTTTGACCTCAAAATGCACTCCATGAGGGGGATTAAAATGGCAAAACAACAACAATTTATTTATTGCACTTGTATCCTACCTTGGGATCCAAGGTGGCTTACAATAATTTTAAAAGGGTTCAATTAAAACATATATATATATATATATATATATATATATATATATATATATATGAAATAAATAGCAGCATTTAAAAAAATGATTAAAAACAGCTAAAACATAATAAGGGAGCCAACATGGTGTAGTGGTTTGCTCACTGGACTACGACCCTGGAGACCAGGGTTTGATTCCCAGTTTAGCCATGAAAGCCACTGGGTGAATTTGGGAAAGTCACACTTTCATTCTCAGGGGAAGGAAATGGCAAATCTCCTCTGAACAAATCTTGCCAAGTAAACCTCATGATAGGTTTGCGTTAGGATTCACCATAAGTCAGAAATGACGTGAAGGCACACAACAACAAAAAGCATGTAGGTGGCTGCGTCTGGTCTGAGAGATGCACTGGACAAAGGACATGTAATGAGTTTTTTTTAAAAAAAGAATTCCCCAGTTGTTTTCCTTTTCAAAGATTACTATGCTATATTAATTCTCAGTAAGGAAAGCATGTAACACTGTGCATGGATCCATTATATTCTAAAAATGTTTATATCTTTCTGTTCTGGTCCAAAAACATCCCTTTGGGCAGCTTGCAAGATTCAAAAGCTACAATTTCATTAGAACAACACTGTAACAGAATCAACCAAGAAGTAATGGACAGCAGTTAAAATCAATCTGTAAATAAACATCACTAGTCTTAGCATAAGAGTGGGCCACTTATGAACCTCTAGATCTTTTGGATGCTTAGTGTTTTGTGAGTTTTTCAGGCTATGTGGCCATGTTCTGGAAGAGTTTGTTCCTGACGTTTCACTAGCATCTGTGGCATCTTCAGAGAAGGCTGGCATTGGAGTGAGTGGGGTGTGTGTGACCTGTGGTTGAGAGGAAGTGATTTACATGTTAATCTTTGGATGTTGTTGGACTACACCTCTCACCATGCTTCACCATTAGATATACTACCTGTTGGGTCCCAAGTTTCTGACCAATGATTTAGCATGAAGTAGTGAAGTGAAGCAATTTTACACAATGGTGCATTCCATGATAATTTCAGAAGCCCAAGAAAGGGATTTTGGTGGTTTTTGTGAGGACTGTGCACTGAAGTTTCACAGATTGCACTCTATTTTGATTTCATCTATTTTGTTCATTGTTATTGATTTAATTCTGTTTTGTATGTATCCTGTTTTGTATGCTCATGCTTTTTCACAGCTCTATTTTGATGCAGTTTGCATGGGAGAACATTCTAGGGGATAGAGCTGAGAGCTTTGATCTAATCATATATTTAGGATATCCCCAAATAAAATCTTGATGATCAGCAGTATTTGATGAATTCTTGGTGTGTTTATGGATTATTCTGTTTTTAGGCAGAACATAATTTGCCTTCCATCAGAATACTACAAGCCAAGTCAACGCATTCATTTTAGTACTCCACTGTGAGAAACAGCTATGGAAAATTGCACCTTTTTACTGATCGTATTTGCTCCATTTATGTATTCAGCTTAAAGCAGCTCACCTGGATTTAAAGATGAAAATGTTTTTTATTGCATTTTATTCCTCTTAGCTGTACAGATCTTTCTTTTTTTAAAGGAAACTCAGGCGGGATACAGATGGGCAGGGGAAGACGTCTTGGAGGTGTATTCTGCTGAATACGGAGCCTCCAGACCGCCCGCCCCGGGGGCGTGGCTCAGGTGTATGGGGCTTCCACATGGGGGGCAGTGAAGATGCCTCACCTGGGGCCATTTCTGACCCGCAGTTTCCATACCGCCGCCTCGGAGGACGCAGCAAAGAGAGAGGCAGCTTCCTCACGGGCGGCCAAAAACGGGGCTTTTTTTTCTTTTGCTGGCGTACCGGTGCAGCAGCTTACAGACGGAGATGCGCAGCTGCGCACTATATAGAAAAGAAGCGGGGAAAAGCAGCACCTTTTTAATGCCGCTTCTTCCTGCTTGGGGCATGCGGGCAGCGTGTTCATGGCGGCATTCAGGTAAGGGCTGTCTGAAGGCTCTACCTTCATGACGTCATGAACACACCCCTTTTTGCCCATCTGTAACCCGCCATAGAGGAACAAAGTTGCCCTGATCTTAGAAGGTTCAGTTAGAGGCTGTATCAGACGTAATTTCAGAATTCCAGCTGTAGATACACGTTAGTGCACTGGCTTAAATCAATAACTTTCCCTAGGTTTTAAAAAATGCATTAACTGAGAATAGTAGGATCATATTCCACTATTTTTTCATGGAGCTTTAAAAAAAGAATTAGGTAAATTTATGGAGTGTAACATCATCAATGGTTACTAGTCATGCTGGCTATATGAAGCTTTCAAGTTCAGAGGCAATATGACACCAGTGAATGAATACCAGATCTAGAGAAGTTACAAGGACAGGGAAATTTTGCCTTCAAATTCTGGGCTCAGCATATCAGTGAGGCAATAAGTTCATTTGGGTTTTAGTCCAAATTTAAGGAGTTGATCAAGATTATTAATCTTTTTTTAGGGACAGGGTTCAGCACATTGTAAAGATCCTTTCAATTTCAGATTAAAAACTAGTGCGGATTCACAAGCCCTACCAACTTGGAAGCTACCAGTCGCAACCCTGGGCTTACTGGGGGTATATGGTTGGCCATCATGGAAAGTTGAATGGTGGACTAAGGCCCAAATCAGATGAGCCAAAAGGATTGTGCCGGTGTCATTCACACTGGGACAGTAGCAACCTCACTGGTCGGACTCATCTGGACCACCACCGCAGTCCTGAACAAGGCTGTTGTAAGGAGCGGATTCTATCCACTCCTTCTTGAACCAATTCTTCTTGTTTGGCCGCAAGCAGCACAAATGTAGCTACATTCAGGTCCTGTTCATGTAAATGGTACATCCTCAACATGGCCTAAGCCACATCATTTGCCCATGTGTTTCAGGCTTTAGTCTCAAAGATGCTACAAGATCCCTTTGCATACTGATCCATACTGACAGGCTCATAGCCATAGAATTCTACCACTATGGCAGCATAGTCCAACTTGGCTTATCATAATTCACTTTTTTGCTCATTGTGGGCCCGAATTCTGTACTGGCTGTACAATGACCTAAATCCACTCCCACCCCCCATTTCTCTACTGCAGCCCCCACCTCAAAGTGGCCATTTCCTAGTGGATGGAGCCGTGATGAGCAGCAGAGAAGTGACCGTTATTTCCCACAATAACAAGCATCCTCTTGGACCTCCCCGTGGTCCTCCAAGGTACCTGGGAGGATGTCACTGTAGTGCAACCAGCTGTAGGAAAACAACTGGATCTTTCTCTCCCACTCCCCCTGCTCTCCATTGGCAGAAAATGGCCATGTTGGGATGGGGAGGTGAATGGTGTAGGAATGGTGGAGGATGTATCTTGGGCCTGAACAGACAGCCAAAATAAAGCTGCTTCAGGTCACTTTGGAGTATGCTGTTTAAAGGATGCATGTGTCTAAGAGGGGGAAGCTGTGCCAAAGCCACATCCAGACCAAGGATTGGAACGCAGCTTTGGGGCGCTTCTGACCTCTTAGGACGCCTGCATCATTTAACAGCATACTTCCAAAGTGACCCGAAGCAGCTTTATTTTGGCCTGTCTGTTCGGGCCCTAGTTATGCATGTGCAGTACAGGTCCTGACCCAAGATCTTGGCTAACTTGTTCCCCTGTCAAGGACTACATGTATTTTCTCACATGTAACAGTTGGGAGCTGCAAGTCGAACGTTGGGGCTGGAGATGGTGGCCTCATGTAGAGACAAAATTGAATGAGGCTACACCTTTCCCCCTTTTTCTGTCCTGTACGTTTTCTGTTATCCCTCTTTTTTCCACTAAATGAATTAGGCTGAGGAGCTTGCCCATCGTGGCCTATTTACTCAGCCATATTGCTATCCATATGGAAATCTCCAGGCTTTTTTTTTTCCCCTCCGTGTGCAAATGTTTTGGTAATGGTAGCAGTAAATACATGCCATTATTACAGAGGTATACTTCTATTTCTTGAATCTTTCTTAGGAGAGCACCTTGAGGGAGGGAGGGATGCAAATATAACCTATTTACTTCTTTGTAATCTTGAATATATGGCCTGGATTCTATTAGCTAGCCTAAACTAGAGTCTACTAAATCAATGAAATTTGCTTATATGCTGAATCACTATTCAGCCATTGAGTCAGTGGGTCTACTCTGACTGGAACAAACAGTATTTCTGCCAATGCATTGTAGAGCATGTGCCACGCTCCTGTGTATGCATGTTCACACGAGTATACACATATGCTCAGTTGCTTGGTTCCCTGTGGGGAGATGATAATGTGGTAGCCATGGAAGCTTCGTTTTCTTTCACTGGGGTGGGGGGGGCATGGTTTGGAAGGATGAGTGTAGTATAAACAAACAGCTAAATATCTAGAACTTGGAGTGGCAAATGAGTGTTTGAAAGATGTGATTGAAGGAATATGTCTACCTACTTGCAATATTACAGATAAAAATAATAGAACCAATTTTCTCTACCCGGAATAAGTCATGGGCTTTCAGGCTTTTTCCAAATTTTTTTCACCCTCAACAGCAGTGGTGTGAAAAATTCCTTTGACCACCCCCAAGTTGTTTTTGTTTGTAAGAAACAAAATTTGGTGCAGACAATATGTGTGGAATAGGTGCAGTCTTCTTTTTGGTATTGACTAAATACAGTATTTCTGCACACTTTTTTAGCAGACATTTATTTTTTCCTCACAAAATGCTGAACTACAAATTAAAATATCATATATTTTAAAAATCATAGGAATTGACAGCAATAGCAGCTTCATTTATTTCCCAATTAGGTGTCTAATGTGCGCTGAAACATCCTATCACGGAGTAGGCACCTTTTGAGCTGGGGGCCAGGTTGTTGTCCCTCAGACAACTGGGGGGCCGAACGCAAGCAAGCAAGCAAATATAAAAATAAATAAAATATAGGACAACATTTCAAATGTGGACACATTTTTTTTAAAATGGAGGACATGAGAAAAAAAATGATGATTTTTTAAAAATGTTAATATAAATGCATGTTCTTAGGCATGATCAAAATGGAGGACATTTGGGCCTCAGAAGCTGGCTGATATCAATACACCACCCCCCCTCATCACATCGTTTAAAGCAACCTTTTAGCATTAAAAGCACCGAAAATACACAGAAATGCACTTGGAAAGTTACACTGTCTCACCTTCAGAAAGAGTGAGTGCAGTTCAGAAACTGACTGATATCATCATCATCATCACCACCACTATCATTGTTAAAACAAAGCAGACCTGTACAAATGGAATGGAAATCATCCTCCTCCTGGCTACTCTTCTTTTCTCCCTTCCTCCCTCCTCTCCCTTCCTCCCTCCTCCTCCCCTCCTTCCTGCTCCTTCCTTTTTCCTTCCCCCTCTTCATCCTCCTTTCCCCCGCCCCCTTCCTTCCTGCCTGTGGCTGTCATGCAGCCACAGAAAAGGAAGGAAGAGGAGGACCCACGCCCCTTCCTTCCCTCCCCGCGGCTGTCGTGCAGCCGGGGGAAGGGAGGGAAAGGCAGGAGGTGACCCCGCCCCTTCCTTCCCTCCCTGCGGCTGTCGTGCAGCCGGGGGAAAGGAGAGACAAGGGAGACCCCCGCCCCTTCCTTCCCTCCCCGCAGCTGTCGTGCAGTCATGGGAAGGGAGGAAAAGGGCAGGAGGCAACCCCTGCCCTTTCCTTCCCTCCCCACAGCTGTCAGGCAGCCGCAGGAGGGGCAGAAAGTTGGAGGAGGACCCCCACCCCCTTCCTGCCCTGTCTGAGAAGGAGCTCCTTCTCTTGAGGCTGGCTGGCCAATGGGGCAGGCTGGAGCTCCAACAGCCCGCCCCTGCCAGGAGCCATTGGTCAGCCAGCCCCAGGAGGAGAAACTCCTCCTATTTAACCCTGCAGGCGCACGCAGGGCTACAGGAAGGCATGGGTGGTGGTGGCGGCAGCAGCGTCACACTGTCTGCGGCCCACCCTCCTCGGCGTCGCTGCCGCCGCAGTACCACCTGCAGCAATCGGCGGCAGGACTGGGCTGGGGCCGGTCCTGCCACCTCCGCGGGCTGGATGCGGCCCGTGGGCCAGGGGTTGCCATTCCATCCTATCATGTTGAGGAGGGGAAAATCTGTGTTTGTACTTCACATCTCTAATGGATGATGATGATGATGATGATGATGATGATCATGATCATGATCATGATCATGATCATGATCATGATCAACCATGCTTGACTCTGTAGTCTATTCAGCTCATTTTTATTGCTGGACAAGCTTTGAACAAAACTCTCCATACTCTGCCAACATTACAAGTGTTCAGGGAAAAGATAAAATAATATTCTAGTTTCTTAGTTTGCTTCAAGTAATGTCATCAGCGTAAATAATTTACTGATCCAATATCAGTATTGATGTGAAACAGTTGCATTAATTTTTTTGGTCATTATGTAGGAGAAGAGTTATACTATTTTACAAATAAATCTATAAACCATTCTTCGAAGCATGCTTGCAAAAGCTGGGTGGAAGCAGGAAAAATGTTTATGAATTACAATATTAATGAAGTTTTTCTGTACTCCTGCGAATGATAGAAAATCACAAAGTGAATGAGGTTTTGCAGTAGACTCATTGGACTCTCCTTGCAACACATTTTTTAAAAGTGGTGCACCAACAGTACTTTGGAGATATATATATGGATATTCTCATTTGGGAGGCAAGAACTTTGCTATAGGTCATAAAGAAACACCTTAATTGACAGCTGTGTGCCAAAGGTTTTCCTACTAGGGGATGATGTGTTTGGTTGTGAGAGACAAGTGGATTTACAATAGAAATGAATTAGGTCCACTGAGTGCAATTCCTTTCTCTTTCTTCTAGCTGAAGACTTTTTAACACTTGTCAGATGCAGTGTTGAACATGAAATCACAGGAAATACAATATCACATACCTTTATATTTTTGAAATCCACATTCTTATTTATTTTTGTTGAAATGAGAGCTACAATGTACCTCTGTTCACCCAAAAGGGTGTGTCAATTTATTTATAAATTTATAAATATACAATTTATAATTTTGTGTTAAATTAATGCATGGGCGAGAGTAGCACTGAGAATACTGACCCCAGCCCAATATATTTATTCAGATGTCTGAGCAGAGCATAAAAAGTTCAAGATCACAACATGCATAAAGGCTTTGGATGTATGGAAGATACAAGCCATAAGGCTGGATTGTGCAATCACTTGATTTCCTCCAAACCTTCATTCTGCACACATATTCTATTCGAACATGATTATAAATGGGAAACAAACATTAGGCAGGGATGTGATGACAAATCCTGTCTCTTCTCCATTGTGATGTATATCATATATATCTGCTCCAACATCTATGCATAGCCTGCAAACAAGGGGATTTTGTGTCGAGATGTTCATAATTCCCATGTTAGTCTGAACAGCTTTGCTGGTCACCAGTTCATTTCTGTATATAATTCAAAATGCCATGGGAAGAAGTCACTGGTGGTCTGTTTGTGTGATGGTGAGCATTCATGGTGGGCAGGCAGCAAAAAAAATATTGTATGGTACAGCTTGGTACTGCACGTTGCAGACAGTGCATGGGTGTTCAGACCACCTTTGGTGAGGGCAGCAGGATTTCAATCCACTTTCAGACAATGCAGGATGGAGCTGCTTTTTCCTCCCCACCTGCTCTGGCCCTCAGCCTGTTCCATCATATGTGGTCTACAAAAGCTTATGCTAAAAACTGTAGGAAAAGAGATTCCACCTAAACATTAGGAAGAACTTCCCAATGGTAAGAGGTGTTAAAAAGTGGAATATGCTGCCTTGAGTGTGGTGGAGTCTCGCTCTTTGGAAATAGAATCTGGCCATCTGTTGGGAATGCTATGATTTTGTCTTCTTGCATGACACAGGGTTGGACTGGATGGCCTTTATGGGTTTTTTTAGCTTGATAATTCTATGAAATTTCTTTCTCTCAATTAGTCTCAGCGACGGTATAAGATTCTTTTGTATGCTGATGCAGACTATCATGGATGTCTTTGAATGTCTTGGGCTCTTAAATTTAATGTTATAGAAGTGTCTTTTAATAGAAAGTGCTGTGTTTTATTTTTTATTATGTATTAAATGCATTTTCAATGGTTTTAAATTTAGTGTTTTTAACAGGACTATTTGTTTAGTGAAGTGAACCAGCATGGTATAGTGGTTTGAGCATTGAACTGTGACTCTGGAGACCAGGGTTCAAGTCCCT
>NC_056524.1:35651856-35654292 GCF_019175285.1 Sceloporus undulatus
TATTATTATTATTATTATTATTATTATTATTATTATTATTATTATGAACCTCTGTTCACAATATGGAATTCCCTGGGGGTGGGTGAGAGAATCATAGAGTTGGAAGAAATCACAAGGGCCATTCAATCCAACCCCTGCCATGCAGAAGTACACACTCAAAACACTCCTGACAAACTCCCAGCCTCTGTTTAAAAACCTCCAAAGAAGGAGACTCAAGTCAACCACTCTATGAGGCAGCATGTTCTACTGTCAAACAGCTCTTACAATCAAGAAGTTCTTCCTAATGTTTAGGTGAAGTCTCATTTCCTGCAATTTGAATCCATTGCTCTGGGTCCTATTATCTGGAGCAGCAGAAAATAAGCTTGCTCCATCCTCACTTCTTCCAATATTTGAAGATGGCTATCATGTCACCCTTTAACTTTCTTTTCTCCAGGCTAAACATACTCAACTCCCTAAGTCACTCTTCATAGGGCATGGTTTCCAGGCCTTTCACCATTTTGGTTGCCCTTTTCTGGACATGCTCCAGCTTGTCCACACCCTTCTTGAGTTGTGGTGACCAGAACTGGACACAATATTCCCAGTGAGGTCGGTCCAAAGCAGAATAGAGTGGTACTATTATGTCCCTTGATATAGGCACAATACTCCTATTGATGCAGCCTAGAATTACATTGGCCTTTCTGACAGCTGTATCACATTGGTGACTCATGTTCAGCCTGTGGTCCACTAAGATTCCTAGATTCCTTTCACATGTACTGCCATCAAGCCAGGTGTCACTCATGCTATATCTGTGCATTTCATTTTACTGACCAAGGAAGAGTTGAATAGGGTTTAGTTTCCAACAGAGAGCTCCTGCTTGCTATGAAAAGAAACTATGGCATGAAACAAATTGCCCTGAAAGAGCAGGCTGGAGGTGGCTGGTTTTCCTCTGGAGGAATGCCGCAGCAGCCAAAAGAACCCAGAAAAACCAGGTTCTTCTTCAGACGCCGCACAGATATCACAAGTACACCTTTGGCGCACCTGTGATGTAAGCGATGCGCAGCGACGTTTATATGCTGCGCATTGCTTACATCATGATGGCAGCCCTCGTATAGACAGGAGGCCGCCATTACAATGCGGTTGGTGCACAGTCCCTATCCCTAGAATTGCCACCTGGATGCCGCTTCTTGACGGTATGTACTGGGCCCATAATTCAATACAGAGCATGGAAGTAATTTGTTAAACATGAATTCATTACCCATAATTCATTTTAGAACAATTTTAAAGGTTATCATTTTAACTGTTGCAGCTTAAGTCCACTTGTTAATCATAAAACCAGACTGGCTGAATCAATGGAACTTACATAATGTTTGAGTTACTGAATGGTCTCTTTATTTAAGGGGTCTACTCTTCTTGAAATCAGAAATGGGTTTTATGCTAATAACAACAATTATGTTAAAGAGATGAATCACTACTATTGTTTCATGTTATTTTAATTCATTATTTTTGAGGGGATATTTTAAAATGGTTTTTAAAATTTAAAAGTAATGTGGTATTAACAATATTGCAACAAATTATTCTGGTATTTTTCAGTAAAACTATTTATATCAAAGAATGAGTTTTCATTTTAACATTAACATGCTAGCATTAAAACAAATGCTTTCAAGCACATACTTAACATGCAGAAGATCCCAGATTTAATTCCTATAATCTCTGGTTTAAAAAGCAGATATGGGGAAGATCTCTATCCAAGTGTGTAGAATGTCACTGCCAGTCTCAGCAGAATATGCAGTCCTGGGCTACAAGGGCAAATAGGATGACTCAGGGTAGATGGGTGTCTCCTATGGCATTGGTGTTGTAAATTGATTCTGGCTTCTAGTCTGAACTAAAAAACATAACTGTAGAGGTGCTGTACCTTTTTTGGGGAGGGGAGTGAACAGGGTTCAGCATCTCAGATAGGTCTTTGAATTAAAAACTAGAGACGATGCACTAATCTGCTAATGTTGGGACTATTTGCCCATATGGTTTATGTTTGTCTACTCTCATTGGCAAACAGATGTCCTTCCTTCCTTCCTAAGCAAATGATACAAGCAGCAATCACCTTCTACAGGGCTGGGCCTACCATTAGGCAAAGTGCCACAGATGGTAGATCTCCCTGACTAAGATAGACAATAACCCACACCCAAAGTTGCTCCTCCTAAATCCCATGGTCATTACATACCTGACCTTTTGTAAGAGACACCTTCAGACC
Source organism: Sceloporus undulatus (assembly GCF_019175285.1). Classification (NCBI taxonomy): domain Eukaryota; kingdom Metazoa; phylum Chordata; class Lepidosauria; order Squamata; family Phrynosomatidae; genus Sceloporus; species Sceloporus undulatus. The sequence continues at coordinate 35,654,084 of NC_056524.1, forward strand.
ATTCTATGAATCTATTACATTACCACTTGGTGATGAGTTAGCTTTTAAGATTAATTGTATTTTTAGTGATGTATTTTTATATGTATTTTATTACTGATGTATGTGTTTTAGTGGACTGTAATCCTGCCTCAATCTATCTGGGAGAGGCGGGAAAATATAAATAATAATAATAATAATAATAATAATAATAATAATAATAATAATAATAA
>NC_056524.1:35654302-35679237 GCF_019175285.1 Sceloporus undulatus
ATTCCTATCCTACTGATTACAAGCACAAGAGACTGCAGTATTTGCTTGCTACTAAACTGGGCTGTTTGATTGTCTCACCTAGTTCCTTTCTTTTGTTGTACCATAGACAGGATTACTGGGAACTAGTATCTGAGCAAACAGAAAGACTGCCATTCAGTGAATCTGTGGTTGTACAATAAGATGACGATGATGATGATGATGATGATGATGATGATGATGATGATGATGATGGAGTAGGAGTAGGAGTAGGAGTAGGACAGACAGTCCAGGACACAAGTTTACTTTAGCAGGTACTGAGTATGCATTGTTTACATAAGGCATACTGGGACTGGCATTGTTGTTGTGTGCCTTCAAGTCATTACCGACTTATGGTGAACCTTATAGTGATCCTAAGGTGAACCTATCATAGGGTTTTCTAAGGTTGAAAGTGTATGACTCACATCATCCAGTGGATTTTCATGGCTAAGCGGGGAATGGAACCCTGATCTCCAGAATCCTGAATCATGCTGCTCTCAACACTGGCACTACACTATAACCTTTGCTGGATCAGATAAACTGATGCCAGCAGCCAAAGAAGATGGTGCTCCTAATGAGAGAGATGGAATTCCTCTGGATAATGGCAACATCCACCCCTCAGCCTTCCATGCTAATTGTGTTGCAAGCAGTAACCTGGTAGGTAGAATTGGGTTAAACCAAGCCAAACCCAACCTCAATATCTGTGAGACATGTCCACAATTGTACACTTCTAATTCAGTGCTTCACATTTTCCTCCTTTCTCTTCCTTTTATGTTTAACTGGATGGGTTGCTGTCTTTGTACACAGTACAGTACATTTTCTCCATGGGTAATATCTAACACCAGAAGTTAGAATGCCATTACATTCTAAGGCTTGCTTAAAATTTTGTCTGTATTTATTCCTCTTGTTTTTTAAAATAATTATTACTTTTATTACTGTTGTAAGCTGGGAATCTCCCAGCAGTTATGGAGTCAGACTTCCTGAATTACATTTCCTGCTGTGTGACTGTAGACCAAAATGTTACAGCTTTGCTTTGATTGCCTTTGGCAGCAAAATGAGAGTAATAATCCTTAAAACTCTCATATGGGCTACTTAGATGTAAGCTAATGTCATAAAGTACTTAGCCAGAGTATGTTATGTTATAACTGATGCCAAGGATGCATTTTGTCTGTGGAATATGTCATTCATCATATGCTGTGTAACCCATAACACCATGGCTGGAAAACTGAAAATCTAAAGTCCATGACCAAATTGTTTAATAAAGTGACCGTTCTTGAAGCATAACACTCTTGGATTTTCCCTTGGTGCATAATATATATACAGACTATGCACATAATGTACTATGAGAAAAGACATTACCTTTACATGTCATTTTAAAGGTAATGATAATGCAACTATTATTTTTCACAAATAACAATGACCAATAACTATGTTCTTTCTTTCTTTCTTTCTTTCTTTCTTTCTTTCTTTTAAATTGTCTTTTTCTTTGACTCGCAGGTAGCCAGGATTTCTACCCATCCATCCCCAAGTGCACAAATGATGATGGGAGTTAAGTTTAATATTGTCTTCAGCGGTCATTCTGGGGCGCAGGGTGGAGATATACAATCCACAATTTCCCCAAATTCACTTTACTTGTGTGTGGAGGGCATTTCCACCACATTTGGTAGCCCCCCCCTTCCCCCCCCAAAAAGCCCCCCCCCCACACACAATTTTTACAATTTCTTTTTGCCCTGAAATGTCCAGAATGTCTACTAGGAAATATGGGGTACATTTCAGGTCAAACAAAATTGCACTATCCCTGCCTAAATCCAAGGTCCAACAGCAAGATTCAATTTTTAAAAACTATGCAATGTAGTCAAGTTTTATATTTCACAGTACAGAAGTTGGATCTCTGCAAACTAATACCAGTTTTACCACTGTTCCATATACGGCAATGTTAGGGGCTCCCATCAGCCCTGTGGCTGATCATAAAACTGGAATGGTAGAACAATGCCACAACTTTCTACAACTTTCAGGTATCCAAATCTCTTTATAGCAACAACAGCTTCATTTATATACTGCTGCATACCATGCTAAGCAGTCTCCAAGAAGTTCACAACTTTAAGCTAATTGCCCCCAAGAAGCTAGGTACTCATTTTAGTGACCTTATGGAGAAATTATCTCAACAAGGATTCTCTAAGTTTATTTCCCATAATACAGTCAAATGGATAATTTAAAACTTGCCATTTTAGAAATATGTACATTTTTTTCATCAGACAAGAAACCGAGTGTCCCTTTAATGTATCTGACTTGAAAAACATAATTTGAACTGTCTCAAGGATACATAAATAAATATTTTGAATGGGCAAAAACATGGATGCATGATATGTCATATTAAATGCACAAAATGTAAACTGTTATGACATTTTATTTATTTTATTTTATTTATAGGATTTATGTCCCACCTTCCTCCTAAAATGGGATTCAAGGCAATACTTCACATTTTCCTGATGTTTGACTTGTATTATACCCTCAACCTAGTATATTTTCCATGCAAAATTTCATATTGACAGAATAAATTGTCTTATTTTTATGATGAATAGATTTTTAGTGCTTTATAACTAGAGAATGCTAAATATCAAGATAATTTAACTGCTGCAGTACTCACCATGTCCAGCCATGCTTGTTTGACATGGAATATTTTTCCATGATGGCAGTAAGACGAAGCAGGGAAAATTTTTGTAGCAGATTTAACTGAGCAGCTGACTGACTGCTAATTTGGAGTGATCCCATGGCATGGCTCATTTGGTGAGAGATCAGGAAACTATGCCAGCGCAATCGCCTTTAGATAAACAAAATAAAATACAAATAAGAAGTCTAATCATGGTGCTAGGGTTGATGCTTATAAAATGTCTCTACAAGTATACAAGCTATCCTTTTGCTGTCCCTCATACCAGTATAAACCCATAAAGATTCCACAAAGTGCTGCCAACATTTCGGTAACATAATAAGAATGCATTCAAGATGTCTACATGTCTGAGGAATGTTATAGCTATTCCTCAGACATGCAGACATCTTATTGTTCATAAAATTCATGCCTCAGTAAATTGCATTCATTTCAACGGCAGCTATGCATGACTAAGAAGTTGTAGCATTGTAACCACAATGTACAATTCATAACCCTGTTTGCTGATACAAACCTTTCTGGAAAGTCTAATATCTGTGAAAAAGTCCTTCAAATAGATTGTGAGGATGAAACGATTTCTATTCAAGGCAATTTATTTCTAGTAAGACACTACCTGTTCAGAGCTTGAAAAAGTTCCTGTTTCGTACTACAAATTGCAAAATCCCCCCGTTCTCTGGGTATTGTACTCTAAAATAGTTACATTTCTGAACTCACTGCCTCTACTATAGTTAACACTATTGTTTGCACTGCTGTAAGTAGGAAAGTTTTCAACAAAGAACAGTTTAGAATTAAACCTTAAATTGGGAATTAAAATTAATAGCAGTGTTGAACTACCATGTGTCCCAAGGGTATTCTGTAACAGTACCCATCAGCTCCTTCCTATATAACTATATAACAGCTGAACAACACCTATATACTTTTATTGTTTTCTGCTCTGGAACTCCAAGCACCAGGATTTTTCCAACCTATCTCTAATTCAAACAAGAAGAAAGCTACAAACCTGTTTGGCCTGGTAAGTGATGCTCCAACACCAGAGTCTCTTCTATCCCTGACACCAGGAGCTTCTGATTCATTGAGAGATGTTCCATCTCTATCCATATCACTAGGAGTTGTTCGGCCATCAGATACAGAGTTCTGTTCAAAGTCTAATGAAATTTTTGTTGGTGACTGAAATGCCAGAGGGCTACAGTCACCTACTGATAAAACATTGTTTTTCAATTCTGGCAATATATTTTTTGACCAACCATCTACAGATTCTTGAAGCCCATTGACCTGCTGCAAAATGTCATCCAGATGAGGAAAAAAGTTTTCTCGCTCTAAGTCTAGAAGGTCTCCAGTACTGGCATATAAGTGAGAACCTGGAACATTGTCATAAATGCTAATTCGGCTCTCCTTTGGGCAAGAAGCAAGGGGGCTGGCATCTTTGGGTGTTGAACCCGTCTTGTTGTTTAATGAAATGCCACCTGTCCTCCAGCTGACACTATTGCTATTGTCTGTTGGAGACAGGCTTTCAATTGAAAGTGCCTTAGGAAATGTTCCAGGTTTATGGTCTTTAGGAATATGAACCACTAGGTTCTCTTGGGAATGAAATTCATTTCTATGGTTTTGATCCATTCCTTGCCTGAGTGCTGCCCCTGCCAGAACATCCAGATCCTCCAAGTACATGCCACCTCGTTTATTTGCTTCATGATACTTGCGCTCCTTTAAGGAAGGAGTGCTCATGCCACTACTGCTCATCTCCGACTGGCTGCTGTCACTGCTAGATTTAGCAGAGAAAGAAGATCCTTGTTTGAATGTGTCTTGAGTTCCTACAGTTTGGAGGTCTCCATCCCTTATCTCCATACATTGCAAATCCTTTAGGAGTTTTGGTTCATGCTGAAGAATAGGTCTACTTATTACTAAGCCACTAGTCCTCCCAGCACCTTTTAATTTTCCATGGGCACTCTTGTTTTTAAGTGTCTCCATGCGCTTTAAAAACGTTTTAGCTTTGGTTCGCATTGGGTTCTCATTCCTGAGGTTCGTAGAATCTTCTGGAAGCTGGGAAAGGGTACTGCCAGCTGAACAAAAGTCATGAGCATTTTCTACACAGTATTGTCCTGATCCATCCAATGTCTCCCTGAGAAGGCTGCTAACTACAGACTGACTCCTATGGTCACTTCCACTACTGCTCTCACTGTGAATAGATGAGACCTCAGGCTCACTCAGATCAGTAAGTACGCTTTCACTACTGGTTGTGATCTTCATTTTACTGTCCCCTGAGGAGCCATGTTTCCCTGATTGATGAATTAAGGTGTCAATGTCTTCTACCCGAGACCATCTTCGGCTTGTCCTTTGGAAAGTCCATTTGTTACTAATGGCACAAAGATCTTCTTCATCAGAGTCTTCACTCTGGAAAAAAACATGGTAGATAGGTCACTTTCCAGGTGATGCAATTAAAAGTTACACATCCTAGTTGGTAATGTTCTTATTTTAGTACTATAGTGAAATACAGTTTTTCCTTCCTCACTTAAAATTTCCAATGCAATCTCTGTAGTGCAGAAATAAATAGATCTGATTCACTACAAAGTAAATATCCCTCAGCATTAGTTCATTCAGTAGACCCATGTACAAGGTATTCTATCTTGCCTAGGAGGTTCCCACAGAAAAACCTCATGGGCATTTACTTAATAAGCATGTGAGGGCAAAAAATAAAATGGAACTGATGAAACAACCAACTATTGTGTATCATACCACAAATTTTAACCAAATGACACTATCACATGAAGTCAAGTGTCATGATGTTATCACATGTGAGTTATTAGGAAATTAATAGGGCATTCCATTCTAACTCCAAAATATAGAAAAGTCAAATGCTTGAAAACTTATGACAGCATTACATTAGCCAAAGAGAAGGCATAAACTGATGACACACATTTGTGACAATCCTAATCCAACTGTGATTATAGTCAACTCACAGCTTCAGTAGCCTATGATGAGGGAAGAAGATAGGAGTGGTGGATGGAAGAGTAAGGCAACTCTGGACATGCTTCCTCCCCCCCTGGATTTTTCATCCCTCGACCCATCCTTTTCACTCTCCTAGCCATCCTTCACTTAGTAAGGGGAATATCTCTTTTCAATGCTAGTGCCATGTGGGTAAGACCCCAGGGCCATCAACATTCCTTCTTCATCCACAATTGGTGTTCCCTTTGCTTAGACTCCAACCACAGCTGTGGTTGCTCAGTTGAGCGATGGAGAAGCCAATGGAGAAGCATTTACAAGGCTGGCTTTGTTCTCCCAGACATCCTTCTCAAGAGTAGGAGAGATGACAGGGAAAATCAAACCTCATTTGAAAACACAGAAGAACCTGGCCTTTCTTTCACTAAACTTCTGAAACATTTTAGTTTTAAATAATAACTTTAATTTTCAAGGGGCATTTTGAAGTAACAAAAGGAGACAGCAAATGTGAAGGGTCCGAGATTAGGCATGCCCATAAACACTGTCACAACCTATGTTATAAAGTGCCACATTTAAAATTTGGATATTGAAGCATTACAAACAGTCAAGAAGCAATGTTAAATTGTGTGACACAAACCAGCACAAATCACCAGTCTGGATAAACCTCCACAACTAATTTTCTATTCTTAGTCATGTTACTGCTGGTTAAAAGACAAATATCCAGGAACCATGTTCGGCAAACTACTTATATCGAGTGTATTTACCTGACCCTGAAGGCCAGAGACAACTTAGGGATTCTGTTGGTCTACCGGCCACCCCGTGCGCTAACAGACTCCCTGGCCGAGCTGACACAGCTGGTCTCGGAGCTGGTGCTGGAGTCTCCTAGGCTTCTTGTCCTGGGGGACCTCAACATCCCCTTCGTGGCCAGCCACAGTCCATCAGGTGTGGCTCGGGAGTTCATGGATACCATGACTGCCATGGGCCTGTCTCAACTGGTCATGGGGCCTACGCATTCTGCTGGTAATACACTCGATATGGTCTTTTGCACGGACATGGAGACTCCGTGGGCGGAAGTAACAAATATTTCCGCCTTGTCATGGACGGATCATTTCCTGGTAGAGGCTACAATCAAGGCATCTACCCAGATCCCCCCCGGGGGTGGCGGACCCATTAGGATGGTCCACCCTCGAAGGCTGATAAAAACCAAAAGGTTCCAAGAAGCCCTAGAGGGGTATATGGTTGGAACTGACGGCGATTCTGTTGATGCCCTGACTACCACCTGGGACACTGATCTCTCCAGGGCTATACACAGTATTGCTCCCAAGCGTCCTCTCAGGCCTGCTTCCAAAAAACAGCCCTGGTACACGGAAGATCTCCAGGCAAGGAAGCGGGTGCTGCGACGACTAGAGCGCAAATGGGGGAGACATCAGGACTTAGCTGACAAGGCACTCCTAGACTCTCTTTTGGAGGACTACGGAGTGGCGATAAGCGAATTCGTTCTTTTCTGCGCGTATTGCATCCGTGGAGTTGCATCCAGCAGAGCTGTTCAAGGTAGTGAGGGAGCTTACTCAGCTGCCCTCCTCCCTGAACTCTATTTTGGAACCATCTAAGGCCTGCTGTGACGAATTTAACAACTTCTTCGTGGATAAAACCTCTCGGATAAGGGCTGATCTCGACTCCAGCATTAGTTCAGGAACCAGAGTAGAGGTTTCCAGAGCCTCCGTGGACTCAATTGTACTGGATCATTTTGAGTCTGTAAGTACTGAGGAAGTGGACAAGATCCTTAGAAGTGTTAGGAAGGCAACTTGCTCTCTCGATCCCTGTCCCTCATGGTTAGCGGCTCGGGGGGGCGGCGGTTGTAACCACTATGTTGCACTGCATAATTAATCCATCATTCAGGGAAGGGCGTTTTCCATCCAGCTTAAAATTGGCCATAGTAAAACCGCTGTTAAAAAAGCCCTCCCTAGACCCCCTGATGCATAATAATTATCGGCCTGTTTCACTGCTACCCTTCTTGGGGAAGGTGATTGAGAGGGCAGTTGCAATCCAGCTTCAATCGGTCTTGGATGATACTGATTTTCTAGACCCATTTCAAACCGGGTTCTGGGCGGGCTATGGAGTTGAGACTGCCCTGGTCGCCCTGGTTGATGATCTCCCTCTGGGCATGGACGGGGTAGCGTGTCCCTGTTAGTGCTTTTAGACATCTCAGTGGCTTTTGATACCATTGACCATGGTATCCTTCTGGAACGCCTGAGGGAGTTAGGAATCGGGGGCACTGCGCTCCATTGGTTCCGTTCCTACCTCTCGGGTAGATTCCAGATGGTGCAGCTGGGGGACGTGTGCTCCGATAAGAGGACACTTACATCTGGTGTCCCTCAAGGAGCCATTCTGTCCCTCATGCTATTTAACATTTACATGAAACCGCTGGGCGAGATCATCCGGAGACACGGAGCGCGGTGTTATCAGTACGCTGATGACACCCAAATATGTTTCTCTGTGTCTCCGACTGATGCAGTGACCAGGGATGGCATCTCTCCTCTAGACGCCTGTCTGGAGTAGGTAATGGGCTGGATGAGGGAAAACAAACTCAGTCTGAATCCAGGGAAAACAAACTCAGTCTGAATCCAGAGAAAACGGAGGTGCTCATGATAGGCTCCCCCGGCCCGGGGATGGATGTTTGTCCACCTGTCCTGAACGGGGTCACGCTCCTCTTGAAAGGACTCAGTTCACAGTCTGGGGGTGCTCCTGGACTCATCGCTTCACCTTACATCTCAGGTGGATGCGCCGGTCAGGAACACCTGCTATCAGCTTTGGCTGATATGGCAGCTGCGATCCTACCTGGGCCGGGGGGACCTTGAAACGGTGGTACATGCTCTGGTAACCTCTCGGTTGCATTTCTGTAATGCACTCTACATGGGGCAACCCATGTACCACTCTCGGAAGCTACAATTGGTTCAGAACATGGCAGCAAGACTGGTCACTGGATCCTCCAGGGCCAGTAACATAACACCTTGCTTAAAGATCTACATTGGCTGCCCATTTGCTTCTGGGCGCAATACAAGGTGTTGGTTATTACCTATAAAGTCCTAAATGGCTTGGGCCCAGGGTACTTGGCGGACCACCTCTCTCCATATAATCCGCCCCGCACACTCAGGTCAGCTGGGAAGCAACTGTTGTGAGTTCCAGATGCAAAATATTCTATAACAGCATAGAGGGCCTTTTCCATCTCGGCCCCACAGCTCTGGAACTCGCTTCCCGGCGAGCTCCGCTTGGCCACTTCCCTCGACCTATTCAGGAAGAGGCTAAAAACCTTCCTTTTTCAGCAGGCTTTCCCCTAATGTCCCAGTTGTACTCCTGCTCTCCCTTTACAGCTTTGCATTTTGAGCTGGACTGGATGGTGTTAATTGTTAATTGTACCTTTTAATGTGTTTTATTGATGTTTTTATTATGACATTGTATACTTGTGCAATTGTGTATTTTGCATATTGTAACCCACCTTGATCTGTGGAAAGGCGGGCTATAAATAAAGATTTTATTATTTTTATATTATTAAATAAAACTTGACTTGAAAACATAGTTCCCTTTGGTGGATGTGAATGCCAGGAAAATGTACAAATGTGGTTCCATTTTAATCATTTCCCCCTCATTTTTTCCTTACTAAGGCTATGACCCCACAGCTGCAAAAGATGGCTGTTTCAACTGCAGCTGTTTCTATCTGAACAATGTGTGGGCATTTCCCACCTACACATTAATAAAAAGGAGGAGTCGGAGTCACTCCAGATGCTGTTGGGATTTCAAGTTGCAGAGCCATAAGCAATATAGCCAAAATGATGAATGCTGGGAATTGCAGTTTAGAAACATCTGGAGAGCTGCATGATTCTCACCTTCTTTCTTTGTAAGGGAATTTCATTATGACTGGAGTTTGGAGTCTAATAGCTGGAGCAAGGGGTTTGATTATGTAGATTTTTTTTGCCATTGATTTCAAGTTAATTATGTTTTTGTCTTTTCTTCTCTCCCAAAATGCCTCACAGAAGCCTTATTAGATTCACACCTTTCATTCTTGATTGGCCTTTAATAAAAGGCTATTCTTCTGCTTATTTTGCTACTGTTTTTATAATGTATTGAAGGAGATGCTTGAAAATATAACTTTGCCAAGCTTTCTAACCAGAATTAGAACGTAAAGACCCTAAAACTCCAGGTCTTGTCAACAAATTATTGTTAAATGAATAGGGGGCCATGTTGCACTTTGGAAATGGTGGATTCTGGTTTTAAGTTTTTAGGCAGGGGGTGTCTCTATCAAGTAACACTTACTAATTTACTTCCATTAAAATTTGATAACTAGGGATCCTTCTGTCCCAAGTGGGGCTTTGGATACCTGCTTTGAAGTCAAATCCTGATAGCACCACTGTTAGCAGTTACTACCTGAAGAGACATTACCCATTCCTATACTTATGCAGCCTGCGTAAATACCCTAAAGGCACCAGATCCTGTTTGAGTTTGGAAGCTAAGCAGTCCTGGTTAGTACTCAGGTGGGGGACTGCCAATGAATGCCAAGTGCTGTAGGTTATATTTCAGAGGAAGGAACTGGCAAAACCACCTCTGAGTATTCTTTGCCTAAGAAAACCCTACAAAATTCATGGTGTCACCATAAGTCAACAGGTGACCTAAAGTCTTCTCAACCTTTCCCTTGCTTGTTTGTTCTTGCTGTCATCCCCAGCTGGAGCAAATGTGATAGAAAGCTCCCAGTCTTGTTGACTGAAATGGAATTGGCATGCCTTCTTTTTCCTCAGACATCTGCCTCCAAAGCACTCCGTCAGATTTTCATAGTTGAAGAGGATGATGGAGGAGACAGTGTCTGGCAAGTGATGGAATAAACAAAGACAGATAGGATTGATCCCAGCAATTGATTTTACAAATTATACTGATATGAAAGTTTCACTGGGAAGGTGAGTTTGTAGCCCTGTGAACTCATAGGATCATAGAGTTGGAAGAGACCACATGGGCCACCTGCCATGCAGGAACTCACAATAATAAAAAAACCCCCATCAGATGGCCATCCAGCCTCTCTGTTTAAAAAACTCCAAAGAAGGAGACTCCACCAAACTCTCGGGGAGCATGTTCCACTGTCCTCCTTTGCTGTTATAACATCTGGTCACCCTGCTTTCAGACCTTTTGAATCCAAAATATATGCTTCACCACTAATTATTGGCCTTTCAATTGCACATAAAATTTCCAGAAATTTTAAAGACATGGAATGGGGACAATAACTTGGCATGGCATGGCATGGCATAAAAGTATCATAGACTCACAGATTTGGAGAGGCCACATGGGCCAGCCAGTCCAACCCCCTGCCATGCAGGAACTCACAATCAAACCACTCCCAAAAGATGCCCATTCAGCCTTTGTTTAAAAACTCCCAAAGAAGGAGATTCCACCCCTCTCCAATGGAGTGTGTTTGACTGTTAAATAGCTCTTACTGTCAGGACGATCCTTCTAATGCTGAGGTGGAATCTTTTTTCCTATAGCTTGCATACATTGTTCTGGGTCCTATTCTCAGGAACAACAGAAAACAAGCTGGCTCCATCCTCAATATGACACCCCTTTAAATACTTAAACAGGGTTACTATATAACCTCTTAACCGTCTCTTCTGAAGGCTAAACATACACAGCTTTCTAAGGCTCACCTCACAAGGCATGGTTTCCATACCCTTCACCATTTTGATCACCCTCCTCTGGACATGCTCCAGTTTCACAACACCCTTTTTGAATTGTGGTGTCCAGAACTGGCTGCAGTATTCCAGATGAGGCCTGACCAAAGCAGAATAGAGTGGCACTATTTCTTCCCTTGATCTAGTCACTATGGCGGGATACAGACTGCCCAAAAAGGGCGATCTGCCCGTGCCTTGTTTTGCTGCATGAGGGAGCTGCAGCGGACAAACTGAGCAGCTCCCTCGCGCAGCAAAAAGGACCCGCAAAAAGTGGGTCCTTCTTGCGGCACCATAAGAATGTTGCAGTGTGCCAATGGCGCACTCGTGACGTCCTTATGACGTCGGGCCATATATATATATACCAGACTTTTAAAGTATGACTACAATGAAATAGAAAAAAGAAAAATGAAACACACAGGATATGAATAAATGCTAGGTGTATGTATTAATACAAACTGACCATATTTAAAAAAGAATACATTTTCTTGAAGATGGTGTGTAGAAAATACATGTTCATGTGGAGCTAAAGCAACAAAATTTTCTGACCACTGAACGATAGTGAATGCTTATCTTTCAAATCTTGTAGTCTAAATCATTGAGAAACTGTAAAAGCATACCCAGTAATCAGTTAGATCCCACATTGCAAGAATAACATTTAAAAGAACACATGTGTCTACCAGTGCCAAATTTTTTTTCAAAATACCAAATTAATATGTTGTAATACCTCCAACCAGAAGGAGGCAACCACTGAACACACTTACATCAGAAGCCATAAGAAGCCATAAGAAAGACAATATCTTTCTAAAAGGCATACTGATGCTCAGTTTATTTGCACAGGACAATCTAACCTTTTGTTCTATTTAGACTTTTTGTTGTCTGTTTCTCTGAGAACATAATTAATGCTTTCAACACAGTAGGGGTTGCTGAGGCACTCAGAGCTAATGGCCCATATAAAGACCCCCCCCCCAAGTGTTTCAATTTTAAATATTGTCATAGTGTACCCATCAGTAACTGATAACCTATTATTGTTGTTTTGTTTATTTATTTATATCCCACCTTTTTCTCTGATATGGGACCTTAAGATGGCTAATAGCAAATTTAGAACAAATACAAAATCGATACAAAAGATTTAAAAAGTATATATATAAAACAATTCATGAAGATAAAGATATCAAACACTGAAATAGTAAAATGTATTTAAAAATTATATACTAACATCAAAATGGGAATTGCATTTAAAATCCTCATCAATTTGAAAAAGCATGATGGCACAAAAACGTTTTACCTGCCAAAAAGAGAGCAGGGGCAGGCCATCCTGGCCTCTCTAGGGAGGGAGTTCCAAAGTTTGAGAGCAGGCACCAAGAAGGCCCTCACCCTTGTTTACACCAAACACACTCGAGAGGATGGTGGGCAGAGAGAAGGGCCTCTCTGGGTGATCTCACAGCTTTAAAGTGCTCATAAAGGGAGATACAGTCATTCATATAATCTGGAACCAAGCTTTATAGGCGAAAACCAGCACTTTGATTTGTTCCAGTAGAGCTGTTGCGAATAGGGAGTTGTGTCCTCCCAGAATCTAGCCCTAGTTGATGACCTGTTTGCAGCTCTTTTGGCCAACTCACATTTCTGAGCACTTTTCAAAAGCAGCGCTATAGTATTCTAAATGGGATGTAACCAAGGCATGTATCACTGTTGCCAGATCTGACTTTTCAAGGAATGGGTGCAGTTGGTACATTAACCTTAACTGTGCAAAAGCACTCCTGATCACTTTTTTAGGCTCAGAGCTGAATTCAGAACCCCTAAACTGCAAACCTGAATTTTCAGGGGGAGTGTAACCCATGTGTCTAACATAGACTGAATCCCTACTCCCAGACCTGTCTTTCAACTGACCAGAAACACCCATGCCTTGTCAGGATTAAGCTTCAGTTTGTTTTCCCTCATCCAGTCCATTTCAGCTGCCAGATACAAGTTTAGCACAGGAACAACATCCTTGGAATGAGGTGGTAAGTTGACTGCAATATTGAAAACAGAAGAAATTCTTTGTCTGGCTCTATCAATTAAGTACAAATTCCAGAGTCAGTGCATTTCTTCCATTAAAAGGGCTGTCTTTCAATCTTCAAATTAGGACTATCTCACAGTGATAGTTTAATATGGCCATATAGATTAAACTGGAGGTGACAAGAGATTATGCAGGAGGCTACCCTAACAGCAGAAACTGCAGAAGCACCATGGTTTTCTTTAATTAATGAACAGAACCTAAGGCACCCCATCCCACCCAATGGTTGCCAGTACCTGATGCTAAGATTGCCCCAGGAGAAACATCTGAACTGATATTTTCAAATTATTTGGTGAGTCAGGAGATGTCTGTTTCCTCAAACTCAAATGTGGAAAATCACATCCACCATATGAAACAGAATTCCTTCTTTATATTTATTTGCCTCCAGCCACTCAGGATAACAGCCCTGAGATACCAATCACTGTTTGAAGGGAGTGGGAAAAATGGGGAAGGGGGATGGGTTTGTTTCAAAATAGGCCAGACTCAGCCACTTATCTAGAAAGGATGTTGGTGAGTTTTAGGTTCACATGAGAAGACGACATGCAAAGCCAACCCTTCCCACCCAACCTCCTATCCAGCTGGCTACTTCTGAACCAGAAAAAAAGAATTAAACATTTAGAGAGAACCAGATATGCACAATGTTTCTAAAAGCAATGGTTTGCACTGTATGTTTGTACTGATTAAAAAGAGCCCCAGGGACAGGCGTTGCTTGTAAATAAAATGTTGTTGGCGCTGTTACAAAATGTTCCATATCAAATGACATTTTCTGCATTCCTTCTCGAAAACCCTTAAGCCTACAATAATGCCTGTGTTACACAAGAAGGTTGTAAACACGACTTATTTTCATAAAACAGCACACACACACACATGCACACCTACCCACAAATGAAAAATGTTTAGGGCTTTTTATCTGACAGGGGATCATGCCCTGTAACCATTACAGCAACAGACAATAGTGTGAGACAAGGTACTTAAGAGTAGTATCATGTTAATCAGACAACATATAAGCTTCTGTATTTTTATTTTGTAAAGTCTTCTAGCAATGGCTGTCTTATTATAGAGTCTTTCTATGATCTGCATCTATGCATCAGAATTCAAACTTACAATATAGTTGTTTGTGGGTTTTTTGGGCTATGTGGCCATGTTCTAGAAACTCTTCTAGAACATGGCCACATAGCCCGAAAAACACACAAAAAACTACAGATGCCGGCCATGATAGCTTTCAACTTCACATTACAATATAGGGTTTGTTTTTTTTTAAAAAAAAATATTCAGCTAAAGACAACATCAGGCAGGAGAAAGAGGGTGGAAAGACAGGAGTCATAGGGCCATGGTAGTCATAGGTAAAATATTTCCCTTTAACATAGTATGATTACACTACATGAGCAGAATCTGTACTGAAATACTTGGGTAAACTTTCATTTGACAGTTTAACTTCTGTTAGTCCTTTTCTCCATTCCTCTTACAATGCGACATAAAATACCTGTATGATTTACATTAAAATAAGCCCTATAAAACATTGCTGAATATATAATGAACTACAATTCGTCTTCACGTGCTATTCGAAGTTCAGTGGTTAAAAATAAGTTCAATTCTAGCTATAATTTTAGGACATAATAAAAAAAACCTCTGGCTCACACAAAGTACATTTCTGAATCCATGTGTACTTACCTTTTTCTTTTGGAGGTTCACATCGAGTTTCATTGAGGCGCACTTATTCAGCGTGTTCAGTCGTCTACAACCAAAGAAAGATCCAAAGATTAGACTCTCATCAATTAACTTAATAGGCTCTATATGATTTTTGGTTTTTGTTTCTTTGTATGACTGGAACTTAAATAACACCTCTAAAGCAAAAAATAGTAAGGGGATTATGCAACACTAATTCTGATGCATGACACTGTTATGGGAATCCATTTCCTCCAGTTTAATCAATCATTTGGCTGATGGGTTGACAGATAGATAACCAATACCTTGATCAGAAATGAACTTTCATATAAGAAAACCACATATTTTTACAAGCTCTGCCCCCCATATGTGATAAACTGATGAACATAATAGAAAATCCTAATATTAGAAAGAAAGTGAAATAAACAATGAAGTACAAGAGTGCCACTGATTTCTCCTTTTAAAATGCACCAATAAACTTGAACAAACTTGCATAGATTTTAGTTTCCTGTCTACATTTTGTTCTAATGTCTAGATATTAAAAGAGAACCCTTTCTTGTAGACTCAGGGTTTCACTTTAATGGAGTCAGTAACCAAACTCCATCTTACTGATTTAGCTGTCCATAGTTCAAGCTAGATAGATGATGACATATCTTTTGGGGTCTCTCCAATATTTTGAAACAGATCATGCCAATGAAACAAAAGAATTAATGGTTGTCTTTATGTCCACAGAGTTTCCAATTAAATACAGTCTGCCTGGATTTCACAAACCCTCTTGACATGCCAATAGAAGATAGAGTTCTCCATCTGCTCACATCTATCAATGGAATCAGGGCCAGATCCTAAGCAGGAATAATTGGAAACTAGAAATAATAATCAATGGCAATTTGAACAAAGTGAGGACAAACTGCTTTTATGAGTTATGTTTTGAATTCAGAAATCTGTTCCCCCCTTTCCTCCAAATATATGTTACACATGAGCTGACATTCTTGCGGCACTTTAGGCAAATGTATTGGCTTTTTTTGTAATGGTATAACATCTGTATTCAGTTCACAGTTCCATAATCTAAGTTCTGAAAGTGCATACAATTGATTGTATGATGTTGGTATTCAGCAAAAGGATGGTGTAGTTCAACCTTAACTACATGAGTGTAGAGTTACACTGTGCTAGAGCAATGTTCGATCTTAGCTGTGATATGAAAAATGTGGAACCAAGAGTCAGCCACTGAAGATAAATGGTGGGAAATTCAGGACAAATAAAAGAAGGTCACACATAATGTAGTTAAACTCCAGAATTTATTTTGATAGGATGACCACCAGCTTGGACAATTTTAATTTCATCAGTTTAATTTAATTTAAACCCCACCTTACTGCCAAAAATGCCACTCATTGGCCAATAGTTGGCCAACAGTACTAAAATGAAATTAAAAGCAACATCTTCATTAACATGTGTAACATAAAACCAAAACAGTTTAAATGCAACATTTCCAACATGAAATAATGAACACCAGAGTAGTTAAAATTTCTTCAACAATAGACTAGTTTACAACAGATTAGCTTAAATGCCAAAGGTCTACTTGCAGTAGAGGTATGGATCCAGGTTGCTGTTTGCCTGTAGCATGCCAAAAGAAACTGTAATCCAGGCATGTGTGCACCCATTCATAACAATCATTTTTGGTACATGTTGTGCTTTTTTAGTCTGGACGGAGAACAAAAAGGAATGGTTGATCTGTTTGAGAAGCTAAGCATTGTCCCCTCAAAACACTGTGTCCAGTTTGTGATGCCACATGATTCATACTAAATGTAATAATATTGTTAAGCAAAACTTCTTAAAACTGGGTGGCCTTCTGGGTGGCCCTTTACTCCATCTCCCTGTTCTGACACCTTAAAATTGGTCCAAATGACAACTTCCTCTGACTCCAGCCTGCAGCTGTTGTTGAGCAGCTGCAAAGGGAATCCAGGCCAGGACATGCAAGGTTCAGAGATAGTAGATGCAGCAATACAGGAGGCTTCCTACATTATTGCTGTTCTGCAGCCATTTCTTCCCATCAAGACATGTCAACGATCTATGTGAAGGTCCCTTGGCCATTTGGCATCTGAACTGGTTCAGATTTCTAAAAATGGGTACAAAGACACAACCCCTGGACAGAACTGATTCACATAATCAAGAAATTCCATCATAAGAATGCAGCAGGAGCTTATTAAATGGGAAAGGGTTTGGCAATTACAACTTCATGCCTCTCTTGCTTTTAGGTATTTAGGCAAGACCATATTTTAGCTTCTCAAACAGATATTCTTACTGAATCAACTATTCCTTTTTTACTTGAATCACCACAGAGTAACAGTTAATGTGGTGGTGGTGGATATCTATTTGGCTTCATTGCTGATCACTCTGTCCTGAAAATCGTAAGGGATTAAGAAAGTTCCTCAAGTGGAATGTTAAAACAGAGTAACAGCCATGCTGTACAAAAGTAATAAATCTTACACAACAGGCAGTGTTTGTATCTGGATATTGAAGACTCAATTACATTCCTGTCCACAAATTAACACAGGAACATAACAATCTGCATTATACAGAGTCAGGCCATTGGTCCATATAGCCCAGTAGATGGTTCTTCACATTTTTAGGGAAGATTATTTTCTAGCCTTACTTGGAGATCCTTAGCAATCTCCCAACCCAGTACAAATCAGCTCCAATCTGCTTAGCTTCTAAAATCAGATAGAATTGGATGTGTTTAAGGTAGTATGGTAAGCTTATCTTAGGCTAGGTCCGGAAGGATCTGCCTTCCACAAGAGTAGTGATAGATATAAAAGAGTGCCACCTACTGCTTCCACTCCTCTCACAATTCTCAGCTGATTAACCCTATAATGTGGCAAGCACATATCTGAAACCCTGGATTGTGGAAATGGGGACAGTTAGGAAGCACTGTACATAAAATGTGGGGTGAAAGAAAGGATTAAATGTTCTCCTCTTACCCACTTCTTCTCTGCTTCAAATCTCTCTTGAGGTCTTGCAGCTGTTTGGAAGATGCTCTGGTTCACAAACATGAATGTCCACTGACCAGTAGTTCTGGCTTACATGTGATGTTAATGGGATTAGCAATCAAACTGCCTGTGTTTTTTAATTAAATACCAGCTGCATATTGATAGCAGGATTGTTGTCAAGACTGCAGAGTGAATGCAGGAGAGATTTAAGACTTCCCTCCTCTTTCATAATCTCCATGAAATGTCATCCTGCTGTGGCAAATAGCATTAGGAGGAAAGCTCATATTGACATCAATGAGATTTTTTTGCCCATAGAGGGAAATTATGACTGTTTCCCGCAGAGGGAAATTATAAACTTCACTTCCCACACACTGAGATTTTGGTACAATGGTTGAGGGCTCATCGAGTATTTAATTTTAAAATGTACACAACGTGATTGCTGACAACATCATAAACCTGTGTGTGTATTTAATTTTTTTAAAAATATATGTATTTAAAATTTAAAATTTATGTTTAAAAGTAGCACATGCTGTAAATGTTATTGATTACTCGTTATTAGGAAAGTGACATATTATTAGTGCATACTAGTATGTATGCACTAGTAATATGTCACTTTCCTAATAAAGAGTAATCAACAGCATTTAAAAGTAGCAACCTCTGATCAGCACAACGGAGGATGGGAGAAAGGGGGGTTGACTTCAAGGCACAAAACAACAACAACAAAATTAGTAAAGTACACCATATGCTGTGAAGTGCTAAAATATTACAAAGAGTATAAAAATAATAGTGTCAAAAAGGAGAAACACTTTACCTACAAAGAGGTTCTACAAGATCCTTGTCAAGAAAATCATGATCTTTCTTTACAGCAGCAATGTCAATAGGAAACTGGGAATCTACAAGAGAAAAAACATGGCTTAATGGAGTGAGGAAAACTTATTTCCTTCCTGGATATGCTGGATGTACTTTCAAATTAAATGCAAATACAACCAACTTCCCCCCCCCACTAATATTACTTTGGATTATACAAGTTTCCCTTTTAAATAGAATAAAATGTTAAGAACTGTCAACTAACTGAATGCCAACATGTCATTTTTTAAATACAGTACCAAAAGAGTAATTTTTTCAATCTTCTAACAAGATTCTACATGGCTTGGGCCCGAGTTACTTGAGGGAGTGCCTCTCCCTACATAACCCACCCCGCACCCTCAAAACATCGGGGACATACCTACTTGAATACCCCAGGGTAAAATTAGTAGCTACTCATCAGAGAGCCTACACGGCGATAGCTCCCGCTCACTGGAATGCCCTTCCCGAAAAGATCCGACTATGTTAGACACTGGAAGCCTTTAAGAAGGCATTGAAAACTTATCTTTTTCAGATAGCATACACCCCTGATTCTCTCTAGAGATAGAACACCCTAATTAAGATCTGAATGCCCAACCACAACTGATAGTTTTTAATTTTTTTGTATATGGTATTAGACTTTTATTGAACTGTGTAATATTGTTGATGTAACTGTTGATATATTGTACTGCTTGATGTATTGTATTGCTTTGTATTGTGACATATGTCACATAATTGGCATAGTGTGAACCGCTTTGATCAGATGGAAAAGCGGTATACAAATAAAAGTTTTATTATTATTATTATTATTATTATTATTATTATTATTCTGATCAATACTATAAAGAGTTGCTGTTCATTATTGTAATAGACAGTATGACCATCTGCTCTGCAATGACATCTTTGAACATGTTTTTGTCGTCTTGACAAAAACAAGGCAGGCAATGGCCCTTGTGGTCTCTTCTGACCCTATTATTCTATGATTCTATGGCGGGTTACACACCGCCATTTAGTATGCACTCCGCGCGTCCTAGGGTTAGGAAGGGGCGTGCTAGGGTTAGGAAGGTTTTCACCTTCCTAACTGCCTCTCTCCCTAGGACGCGCGGAGCATGTAGTAAATGGCAGCGCCTGTCCACATGGGCGCTGCCATATTTACGTCTTGGACGCACAGCATCCAGACATGGTGCGGCGGAAGTGACGCTGCAAGTGTGCGCCTCGCACCTTGTGGCGCCACTGCCAAAAAGGAACACCATTTCGGCGCTCCTTTTTAGCTGCGCCTGGAAGCCTCGTGGTCTGGCCGCTGGGGCTTCTCAGCGTAGCTAATGGAGCCAGTGCCAAACTGCCCGCTTTTAGGCGGTCTGTAACGCGCCTATGATTCTATGAATGATGCTGTACCAAACCCTTCCTTATAAAAGATACATGAAATAACCTGAGCATATAGGTAATTAATTTATCATTATTTTATTAAATTCATTCCCTAGCCTTCTCATTTTATTAAAGAGACCAAAGAAGCTAATAATAAATATACAACATTGCCCTCACAAATGTTATATGGTGTTTTAAAACTGTTCAGAAATTTAAGTGAGTCTTTTCCACCAGCTGCATGTAACAGAAGGCCTCCTCTGACAATGACACTGCAATATTATAACCAGAGAGTTGACATTTGTGACACAGAGCCAAATTAGACAAAATGCCATTCATGTAATTAACAGCTACATGAATGGTAGCATGAGGGTAGATTTGGAATGGGACTCTGGCAATAGTGGCGAAGAATGGTGTTTTAAGACTGTCTCCCATGGCAGTCCAGATCCAGATTAGGATCCTATGTTATAAGTAAAGCTCCCATTGGTACAAGTGGGAGCCTTCATTCCTATGCAAATTGCAGCTACACCTCTGCCAATCTGGATTGGAACTGCAGCAAAGGACAAACACCCCCCCCCCCCATACAAACCAAATGGCTCACCATGTGTCTCTTATTTATTTTTAAAATGTCACTCACATAATTTCAAACTGCATGGGTAACACTTTCTCCTTTTTGGTTAAGGATCCAGATCTCTTTCTTAAAAGCAGCCCTCATTCCACTTGTACTCAAAATTCAATGCATTTTTACCAGAGGACTTCAAGCCTTTCCAGTCCTTCTCATAGTATGTAAATTCCAATAAACACGAGCAATTCCAACAGGAATTGCTCATAACTACTCACTGCTGCATGGCAAAGCCACTTCCCCCAGGTTACTGGGAAGAGTGCAGCTAAACTGAGAGAGAAAAGGAGAACCTGAAGAGGGTGGTAGATGATGCCCTGCTAATCTAAAAACAAAACAAACAAAAACAAAACACTAGTGCTTTGATTCTGTGTGCTTTAACTCCACTACTCTATTATTCAATATGAGAGATAGCATGTCATTTTCAACAAGTTAACATTTTGAATGATGCTAGGAAACTAACTGGTAGGACAACCAACAGAGATTTAGGGATGGATGAAAAATTCAGTTCAGTTCATTCTTGATCAGAATTTACCAAAATTTATAACATTTGAATGTGGGAGAAAGCAAGATTGATAGATTTGTCCACTCTCCAGGGAGAAGTAACTTCAATTCACTTTTGATCAGAACCTGGTGGATGTGGCAATGCCCAGTCCTGCCTTTGCTAGCAAATAAGGTGTAGTAGACAAAGTTGTGCATTGGTACTCCTGGCAATGTCAGTTACTTAACAAAACAGGGCCAAGAAGCAGCCTAAACTGCAAAGCTGATATTTAAGATCTCTAGTGCTTCACTGCAGTTTGCTCTTCAGCATACATCAAAGCATTTTGTTCTGAGTACTTTGGAAGATGGGAATGCTTATACAGTGTTGGGATATAGCAACTTTGCATGCTGAGACCTTCTAGTAATGCATGTCTATGGTAGTCTTATTGTTTACTCACAGCCCCTCCTCCATTTTCTGTTTACCCTAGAGCACACCTTTGCCTTTTGTCCCTGAGAGAACGGGTCGCCATTATCCCTCTCTTGCCTTCTCATGCTCAGAAGAACATGACTTCCTTGCATGCTGAGAAGAAACTTTTCTAAGATGTATGTAACCTACTTTTTCCTACCTTATTTTTCTTGCAACACAGCTAGACCTGTGTGTTACTTCATACCACATGATTCTGTAAGTAAACTTGTTGTATTATTCACTTTAACCAAGTGACTTTGTGTTTTTTATTGGGGACATGTGGGACTGGGAGATAAAGTGGACCTAGTTTTCCTGCTCACCCATATTTCGCTGTGTTTGCTTTGCTAGTGAGATTAAACCAGGAGTAGGCAACCTTTTTGGGGGCCGGGTTGCTGTCCCTCAGACAACTGTGGGGCCGAAGCAAAAAAATAAATAATTAAATATATTTGTAAAGAAAAAATTAATTAAATAAATAAACCGGGACAAATGTAGGACAAAATTTTCAAATGGAGGACACTTTCCTAAAAAAATGGAGGACACGCAAAAAAAATTGCTGCTTTTTAAAAAATGTTAATATAAATGCATGTTTTGGAGGCTTCTATAGACAATTGCCCCCTTGCCTGCCACTTGCCCCCCCTTGCCCGTCTCCTCCGGATAGGCCAAAGGCCCCACGCCCTCACGCGAGAGTCCAAAGGCTCCCGTGGCAATTGGCGGTAGGACCGGGCTAGGGCCGGTCCCAAGGCCTTGCTGGGCCGCATCTGGCCCGCGGGCTGCAGGTTGCCTACCCCTGGATTAAACAATCTCTCCCACTTTCCTGAATTTCTAGCAATTCTCAAGAAAGTGATATTTCCAACATAGAGTGTTCCCTTTGGATTTGTGGCCTTAGCACGTACAGTTTTAGTCCCCGCAGCCAACTGCCATTTCGTGCACCCATTGGTTGTGATGGAGAGGCTGGGTGGGGTGTGCACATGCTGGGCCCCAAGCACTTCTGGGAAAGAGAGTCCTGATAGCTGCCGGGATCTATTACAAGCCCTGGTGACCCAGGCTCTGATTAAAATCTCCAGCACCAGGAGGAAGATGCCGGTATGGGAGGGAGAGAATTTTACAAATAGCCAAGTCCCATTGTCCCCAATGACACCATTGGGGACAACGGGACTTGAATATTTGTGAAATTTTGGATTTGAGGGGGGCTGGAACGTATCTCCTGCGAATCTGGGGGGGACCACTGTACACGGAAGCCAGGCCAAGGTATGTTACTGCCAGAGGCAGACATGAAGGTGTCATCCTTGATTTCATTTTAAAAAGCTGAGAACACTAGCAGCTGAATCTAATTCATAAATGCAACGGGATAATAGTCTCCCATTGCAACAGACAGGAGCAAGCTAGGGCCAGTGGGCACAAACACACAGACTGCTCTGTTTGCTTTACTCTTCAATGTTTACTGCCTGAGGAATTACCTAATGCTAGGGCCAACTCTAGCTGACCTACTGAAGTTAACATGACACCTTTCCCTGAAAACCCACCCCCATAATGAATTAAAAGTGGCAGGTACTGCCCTTTCCCCAAAACGTACCTTCATACAGTTGGGCATATTGAGGGAACCCAGCAGCTCGCAACCAGTCACAGGCTTCCTTTGCTTCAATTTCTGAAAGGTAAGAAAAAAGTGCAATGCACTCAAGGTCAATTTTATGCCTTTGGTATTTTTACTTGCATGTTGGCAAGCATGTGGATATAGACTCTGATTTCATTTTTTTTGCATGCTTTGAAATTAGTACCAAATTCATTTCTAGTTTTAAAAAGTCTGGTCAAGGTACCTTGTACATGGCTTGTAATTGTCTGCACACTGATTCACATTAATAATGTCACAATTTCAGAATCGGGGTGTGTTTTGGACAGAGTTTTTGCTAGCTAATATTATACAACTTATTTATGATAGTCAGAAGAGCCAAATGTTAGTTTGGCAGTGTTTTGGTCATTAGCGTAGCTTTTGTGGCGTCTCTGTCAGGTCGCTGTATGTCATTTGATTCAACTTTGGTTAAGAAGCTGACAGTCTTCTCTCCAGTTACCCAATGAATGACTGATACAACAGTCTTAACAAAAATGTGGCTCAGAAGTGCTGCACAAATGACTGATAAAAGAGCACAGATCTGTTAAAAAATTGCTGTGATAATAGATCAGTTTTAAAAGTAGTGGGTTCCAAGTGTGTTTTTCGTGGCAGAATTTAGACAGAAATAGTTGTACAGCAATAGATCTCATAGAACACGAATGGAAACCATACAGCTCTCCAGATGTTGTTGGATTATAACTTCCAGCAACCATACTAGCATAGCCAATGATGAAATATGTTAGGTGCTACAGTAAAAAACAGTGGTCCCAAAACTTTTTTGGTATACTACCCCCTTTCCTCTTGGGCAACAACCCCCGTGTTCCCAACACCTATTTCTTGACATTAGGTCTACTGTTTGTGCAGCAGCTAGCTGGCATGTGGTGTCTACCTCAGTTGTGCCCAGCTCACCACCACCTCCTTTCCTCAGCCTCTCATGTGAAAATGGTAGCAGCAGCCACCCAGACTGGCTCCTCTGTTTCATTCATGCCAGTCTTACAGCAAAAAGAAGGCTAGCCAGCCAGCTGCTCAGTTACTGCTCCTATGGTGATAGGGTGCAAAGAGAACAGTAACCAAGCAGCCAGTTGAGCACCAACTAAGACTCCTCTCGGCTATGCTGGCCTTTGTCACAAGACTGGCACAGGCAAGAGGCTTCTTAATCATTGCTCAACCAACTGCTTGGTTGCTGCTCCCATAGTGACCAGATGCAAAGGGAGAAGCTTCTCCCTGGTGAAGAAGGACGCAATCTGAAGGACTCTTCAGAAGAAGTGACCCTGGTTACTCCACCCCCTCCTTCAGAGATGTGTGTTCCTAACACAGGTTCAGTCATCCCCACTCCAAACATTGTTTCTTCTGCTACTTCTTCTCTTAGCCTGTCTGATAAAAAGAAGCAGGAGCAGCATTGCAGCTCCAATCTGCCAGACAAGTACCAGCAAAATTCATAAAGTTTAAGCAGAGTCCCATATGTGAAAGCTCCTTTTTGCTGCCACCACATCACCTAACTCCTAATCCCCACTATGGAACTAAAGGCAGCTGGT
>NC_056524.1:35679337-35690674 GCF_019175285.1 Sceloporus undulatus
GTTTGTTGTTGGCCCTCTGGACCCCACAACAAACTCCAACTCCCAGAATTCCATAGCCTTGAGCCAAGACACTTAAAGCGGTGCCAAACCGGGTTATTCCTCCAGTGTGGATGCAGCCGTTCTCAAACTGAATTGTTTCTGCAGTATGTTTTGGACCTAAGGTTGCATCCACGCAGTAGGAAACAAAATAATAATCCTATGTAACACCACTTTTAACTGCCATGGTTCAACGCTGTGGAATCCTGGGAATTGTAGTTCTGTGAGACACTGAGCCTTCTCTGTCAGAGAGCTCTGGTGCTACAACAGACTACAATTCCTGGAGTTCCCTATCTTTGAGCTAGAGTGGTGTCAAACCGGATTATTTCTGCAGAGTAGATGCAGCCCAAGAAACATGAAGCTACCCCTTCTATGAGTTTTCAGCTCCTCCTTAGTCGTGTCCTACAACATTTCCTCGAATGTCCTATCCACTGACCTGAGCGTTTTTAAGGTCTTCTTGCCCTCCGTTTTTGGAGCATGACAAAAAGAAACATGAAGTTACTTATAAGGAGTGTTTTTAGCTTTTTGTCTGTTGTGATGTCCTAAATATTTCTCTGACGTCCTGTATTTTGTGGTGCCTTGTCCTCCTTTGCAGCGAGGACATCTGGTCGCCGCCATGGATGATGGAGGAGGAGGAGAAGAGGAGGAGGAGGAAGAAGACTCCATAGCAAACTGGTCCAGAGGAAAGTCATCCCCTCTGGCCAGCCCCACATCCAGGGTGACCACAGATGTCCTGTTTATTTTATGTTATCCATTTCAAGGATTTATATCCCGCCTTCCTCCCAGAAATAATGGGACTCAAGCCCTCACCACAAAGAGGGCAAGGCAAATTACACAAATAAGGTTGCTAGATTCTGTGCATCTGCCATTGCGACTCCAGCAGAGAAGGGCAATAAAGCAAATTATAAAGAGAAGGGATTATTATATAAGGTTCCAGATAATGCACTTTGATCAGTGGATGGGACTGTTACCATCACCTTTAGCACTAACGTCATATATTTACTAAATTCATATATTTAGTATAATTTGTCACATTTATACTATTTTGCTGTATGTATCTCACACATTTTGTATCTGAGGAAGCAGACTGAAGTCTAAGAAAGAGGCTCAGGCTGACAACTTCTTCCTTTCAGTTGGTCTCAAAGGTGCCACAAGATCTCGCTCTACAGATATTTTAGTCATTTTATATATATTTTAAAAATCATATATTTCCTGCATTTTAGGGTAAAGCTTGATTCAAACGCAATGGATGATTGATTGAAAGGCAGAGGACGACGAGGCAAAATGTAGGCAAGACACAAGGAGGGCTTTCCAAAAGAAGAAAAGCTAAAGAAGTAGAAATCCATGCTTCTTAGTTATGCTCCGAATGGAGGGACATTATGACATTTATTTTAAAATTATTAATAATGTAATTAAAAATATTAAAAATAAAAGCTAATAAAAACATTCATCGGTCCAAAACACACTGCAGAAATAATAATAATAATAATAATAATAATAATAATAATAATAATAATCCAGTTTCAGACTGGAAACTGTCCTTTTGTGAGACGTTTAGCCCTCTGCTGCCACAATAAACTACAATTCCCAGGATTCCCTAGCCCTGAGCCAGGGCAGTTAAAGCAGCCTCAAACTGGAATATTAATATTATTATTATTAATATTATTATTATTATTACTTCTAGGGTTTTGGACCCTAGAAAATGTAAATTCGTTTGTATCAGAAAATAAAAGCTAGGAACGCTAACATAGATATAAACTCGTGCTTGGCAGTCCTGCTCCAAAGGGAGGACGTTTTTGGACCGAAATGGAGGACAGGTCCAGGAAAAGGAGGACCGGGGGTCACCCTGCTGCAGGGTAGGCTGCGTAGGCACTGCAGAAACAATCCGGTTTGACACCGCGAAGGGTCCAAAACACACTGCAGAAATAACCCACTTCGAGACTGCTTTAACTGCCCTGGCTCAGGACTAGGGAATCCTGGGAATTGTAGTTTCTTGTGGCACCAGAGCTCCCTCTGACAGAGAAGGGCTAAATGCCTCAGAAAAGGGCAGTTCCCAGAATTGCCTAGCCTTGAGCCAAAGCAATTAAAGCGGTGCCAAACCGGGTTGTTCCTCCAGTGTGGATGCAGCCTTAGATGCTGAGAGTGTCTCTTCCGAGGGGAGGAAGGAGGTCTGCAGGCTCCTCCTCCGCCCCTTCGCCTTCCTTATAAGAAGGGGCTTTGTCTTGAGAGAGAGAGAGAGAGAGGCAGGGATGGGGCTTTGGGCTTTCCAAGGACATCCTCCTCCCCTTCTGGCCCTGGAAAGGCTGCATGCCGCCCATCGTTCAAAGCCTACTCCGGTCGGAAAAGGTCTCCACTCCGCACCGGCCAATAAAGCTGCTCCGCGAGGCATTCGTTTTCACCCCAAAGTCCCCAGAAGGTGCCCGGGCAAAGAAGCCGGGAGTGTGAGTCACACAGGCAGCAAGGCAAAGGCACTCCCGTCCAGACACACAACATGACACTAAGCGCCCTCCTCCTCTACATTGAAATCCGTGCTTTCTTAGTCCTGCTCCGGGTGGTTGAGGAAATCCCTCTTGGAAGGGAAGGGGGGGGGAGGGCCCCTCCTGGAAAAGGAGGACGCCTGCCGCCAGCAGCCCTGGCCCGCCACCCTTTGCTTGCAAAGCCGACTGAAAAAGGCATCCGGAACAGGGCCTTCCTCCCAGTCCTCCTCCGCAAAGCACCTCAAATCCAACCAGAACAAACATCTGCAGCCAGGCCCTCCAAACCCCTCACTTCCCCGGCATTTCAACCCAGGAGCCAGAAAAGGAGGGAGGCCGAAGAGGTCAAAAAGTTTCCCCTGCCATTTCCCAACAGGGAAACTGGAAGCCCTGCTGGCTGTCCTCCTTGTCCTCCTCCTCCTCCTCCTCTTCTTCTTCTTCTTCTTTCCTTCTCTCTTCCCTTCCTTCTTTCCTGGCCAAGGGTCTCTCTCCGCTGGAAGGAAGGAAGGATGCCCGGTTAGGTCCTGAAGAGTCCCAGAAGAGGCCATCCTGGTCTCGAAGGCGACGGTGCCTCCCTCTCCGGCTGCTCCCTCCAGAAGCCCCTGGCTCTGGCTCTGGCTGGGTCTGGGCCTGCGAGAGCCAGGAGGCTTGATGGACCGGGGCTGGAGCCGGAGGAGGCCGCCGTGACGCCGACCAGCCCCGTGGCGATTGGCCGCCCGCCTCCCTGGCCCTGCCTTTATAATTTCCACCCGAGTGGCTTTCGGGGGGCTCTTCGGCGGACAGGCTCCTTCCTTGCCGCCGCCTCCTCCTCCTCCTCCTCCTCCGCAGACGAGACCCAGCACAACCCCCAGGACGCCTCAAGAGCAAGGAGAGCCTGCGCTGCCCTTGCAGGGAGAAAGCCAGCTCTGGCGGGGCTGCTGCCTCCAGGCCTTCCAGGGCTGCCTCCTCCTCCTCCTCCTCCTCCTCCTCCTCAGGAGGGCTTTGAGGGCGGGTTTTCTGGTGAAGTGGCGCCAGAGTAAACTTCCCAGGAGCTGAGGAAGAGGACCCAGGTTCAGATCCTGCAGCCTTCGACTTGACTTCTTCCTCTTCCATCTCCACCGGCGTGAAGTGGCCTCAGGACAAACTCCTCGGGAGCTGAGGAAGAGATCCAGCTCCAGCAGCCTTCCTTCTTTTCCTCCTCCATCTCCAGGGGCGAAGTGGCGCCAGAGTAGACTGCCAGGATCCGCTCCCTCTCCTCCGGGGCCTCTCTGGGGCCGCTCTCCCTGCCGTCCAGCCTCCGCCGCCGCCGCCGCGTTGGATCCCAGCGCCTACTGCGAGACTCCGGTCTACAACCCGGATCTCTGCCCGAACATGATCGCGGCGCAGGCCAAGCTGGTCTACCACCTGAACAAGTACTACAACGAGAAGTGCCAGGCGCGCAAGGCGGCCATCGCCAAGACCATCCGCGAAGTCTGCAAGGTGGTCTCGGACGTCCTGAAGGAGGTGGAGGTGCAGGAGCCGCGCTTCATCAGCTCCCTGAACGAGATGGACAATCGCTACGAGGGCCTGGAGGTGGTCTCCCCGACCGAGTTCGAGGTGGTGCTCTACCTCAACCAGATGGGCGTCTTCAACTTCGTGGACGACGGCTCCCTGCCGGGCTGTGCGGTGCTCAAGCTGAGCGACGGCCGCAAGCGGAGCATGTCCCTCTGGGTGGAGTTCATCACCGCCTCGGGCTACCTCTCGGCCCGCAAGATCCGCTCCCGCTTCCAGACGCTGGTGGCCCAAGCCGTGGACAAGTGCAGCTACCGCGAGGTGGTCAAGATGGTGGCCGACACCAGCGAGGTCAAGCTGCGCATCCGCGACCGCTACGTGGTGCAGATCACGCCGGCCTTCAAGTGCACCGGCATCTGGCCCCGCAGCGCGGCCCACTGGCCCCTGCCCCACATCCCCTGGCCGGGTCCCAACCGCGTGGCCGAGGTCAAGGCCGAGGGCTTCAACCTGCTCTCCAAGGAGTGCCACTCGCTGGCCGGCAAGCAGAGCTCGGCCGAGAGCGACGCCTGGGTGCTGCAGTTCGCCGAGGCCGAGAACCGGCTGCAGATGGGCGGCTGCCGCAAGAAGTGCCTCTCGGTGCTGAAGACGCTGCGGGACCGGCACCTGGAGCTGCCCGGGCAGCCCCTGAACAACTACCACATGAAGACCCTGGTCTCCTA
Organism: Sceloporus undulatus; assembly: GCF_019175285.1. Lineage (NCBI taxonomy): Eukaryota > Metazoa > Chordata > Lepidosauria > Squamata > Phrynosomatidae > Sceloporus > Sceloporus undulatus. Next base: position 35,684,037 of record NC_056524.1, read on the forward strand.
CGAGTGCGAGAAGCACCCGCGCGAGTCCGACTGGGACGAGGCCTGCCTCGGGGACCGGCTCAACGGCATCCTGCTGCAGCTCATCTCCTGCCTCCAGTGCCGCCGATGCCCCCACTACTTCCTCCCCAACCTCGACCTCTTCCAGGGCAAGCCCCACTCCGCCCTCGAGAACGCCGCCAAGCAGACCTGGAGGCTGGCCCGGGAGATCCTCACCAACCCCAAGAGCCTGGAGAAGCTCTAGGGCGGGAAGGCGGGCGCCCCGAGGACTCAAGGAAGGGCCTCTGGGGCCAGCTTCACTCCCGGCCCAGGAAGAAGGGGCCCTCCGCCGCACCCGCACCCAACCCGCCACAAGGAGGGCCAAGGCCGTCCGCAAAGACAGCCTGCCTTCCTTCCTTCCTTCCTTCCTTTTTTCTTTCTCTCCTTCCTTCTCTCCTTCCATCCTGCCTTCCTTCCTTCCCTGTTTCTCTTTCTTTCTTGCTTGCTTTTCCTTCCTTCCCTTTCCTTCCTTGCTTCTCTTTCTTCCCCTTCCTTCCCTTTCCTTCACCTTCCTCCCTCCCTCCCTATTCTCCTCCTTTCTCCTTTCTTCTGGGTTAATGCAATATCGGCCCTGGTTTTTTAAACCCGATGGCGACCGCTCTTCTCTCTCGCCTAGAAGCCGGTCCAGTGGAATATATAAAAACAGAAGGTCAACGTTTTTGTGCAAACAGCAACAACAACACAAAAGCTGATGATGCCATGGGACAACCTCCAGCAAAAAAGAATACACAAAACACGCCAAGACAACAAGCCCAAACAGCCCCGGACCCTCTTCTGTTTGTTTGTTTGTTTGTTTGAATTTGTAGGGACTATTACTGTGCTCTCTCTCTCTCTCTCTCTCTCTCTCTCACCTTGTCTTTGAAAATTGTGGATGTTCAGTGTTTTGTGATTTGGTGAAAAGAAGGTAAATTGCCATGTTTTTTTGGGGGGAGACTTCTGGACATTTTTTCCGCTCAAGAAGATGCCATTTAAAAGAAAAACAAACGGAAGGTAGATTTTGATCATGGTCCTTTTTTTTGTTCGTCGTCTTTTGGAAGCGTCTCCACTTAAGAGGTTTACATTTTTATTTTTGGTTTCGGTTTCGGAGACATTGCTCCTTCGATTTCCAAAACATTCCATAGATATACTTGAAATGCTATTTAAATATATTCAGAAAGAAATTTGGATTTTGCTTATATATAATTGTGAATATCGGGATTATATATATATTGGGGGAAAAGAAATGCACTTGAAATACACTGGATAATTTTTTGTGGCTTAAAAAAACACATTTCTGTCGTTGATTTTTATTTAATTACAAGCGAATAAATAAAAAGACGAAAAAACAAAGACGGGCCAAGCGTGGCAGTGCTGCTGGGTTCCATTGGGGCAGATCCTGAATTTGGCAGAAAGAGTCTGGAGAAGGGAAGGAAGGAGGGAGCTCCGCCTCAACGAAAAACAAACCCGAGCTCCCCCGGCCGCCTCCGGTTAAAATGGTTTATGTCTCGCAATAGTTTTCTGTGTGTTTTTAAAACAAAACAAAACAAAAAATGTGGGAGGGGGGTGTGGGTCCCTAAAACAAATCCGACCCCGGAGGTCCTCAGCATCTGCGACATTTTAGCATTTTTAAAAACAAACGTTACTTTTTGCCAAAAGATGGACTGCAGGAGGCTGCCCTCCGGCTTTCTGACCAGAACCCGCTTCAGGAGAGTTTGCAACTAAAGGGACTCCTGGGGAGATATGGGGAATCGGTTGAATGTCTAGATGGAGGGGATCAAGGGAAGAGTCCGAAGGTGGGAAGGAAGGTTACCTTTGGCTTCGGCTTCCCCAGGGAAAGGGGACTAAAGCCGTCTCCAGGGGAAAGGGCTCTGCAGCATCAGGCCCCATGCAAACCCTTAGTAAGGCATGCAAAGGGATCTTGTAGGGAAGAAGCTTGGGGTGACTTGAGCCTACTTCTTCCGTAGGACCCTCCACTCCCCGCCATGCATCTGAAGAAGTAGGCTCAAGTCTCCCCAAGCTTCTTCCCTACAAGCTCCCTCTGCACATTGATGCTCCAGGCTTAACACCGCTGGGCATCTCCAAGAGAACAGACTAGGGCCGACCTCTCTGGCTCGCCAAGTGGCCAACGACGGAGGCCAAGGCGGGGGAAACGGCCGGGAGGGAGGCTTACTTTTAATCCCGGGTTTCCAGCCAAGAAGGAGAGCCAAGGCAACAGGCGACCAGACCCTGGCAGGAACACGGATAGGCTAGGTGGCTAGGTAGGTAGGTAGATACTTTTAGGTATACTCTATATATTATACAGACTCTCTCTCTATATATATTCTCTTTCTCTCTCTCTCTCTCTCTCTCTCTCTCTCTCTATATATATATATATATATATATATATATTAGATAGATAGAGCTTTAACTTTAGATATATACATATATAACGATAACAGACATATACATTAGATATTAATTAGATGTAGATATACATCTTTAACTTTACATATATAGAGATATATAGATATATCCGAACTTGGGAGAAAGGTGGGATAAAAATAAATAAATAAACCTTTACGTTTGTAGCTAGACAGATACAGGTAGAGATAAACTTTTAAATTTAGATACATATGGAGAGATAGAGATTTATATCTATATCTTTGTAGATATATAGAGAGATTATATCTATCTATTAGATATATACATACATCTATATAGATACATAGATATCTAAATAAACCTTTATAAACAAAATTCAGATAGCTAGAGATATGTATAATAGATAGATAGATAGATAGATAGATAGATAGATAGATAGATAGATAGATAATAGTTGTGGGTGTGGGTGTGTTATCTGGCAACAGTGTGTAAACTGGGCCTTCAGGTCGCTTCCGCAAGGTTTTTCTAGGCAACTCTCCCCAGAGAGGGTTTTTGGGCCATGGCGCTCCTGGGAGGCCGAGAGAGTGGGACAAACGACCATTCCCAGAATCCCCCGCCTTGAGCCATGGCAGCCAAAGTGGGCTCCAACCGGGCCATTTGCGCAGTGTGGACGCAGCCTTGGTAGAAGGGGGAGGGCGACAGGGCCTGCTTCTCCTCGGGGCCCAGGCTGGCCTGCGCAGCCCCGCCGTCCCCCTCCTCCTCCTCCTCCTCCTCCTCCAGGGATTTCCCGGCAATTGGCTTAAGGGCTAAGTCTGCCCGCCGCAGTCCCTCCCAAGGCCCCGGAGGAGGAGGAGGAGGGAAGCCGGGGGAGAGAGGAAGGAGGAAGAGAGGACTTCCCATCATTAAGGCGCTGTTGAAATACAAGGGCAGCCCAGCGGGGGGAAGGGGAAGAGGAAGAAGAAGAAGAAGAAGAAGAAGAAGAGAAAGAGGAGGAGGAAGAGGAGAAAAGGAGGAGAATGAGGAGGAAGAATGGGAGGAGAAGAAAGAGGAAGAGGAGAACAAGGAAGAGGAAGAGGGAGAGAGCCCTTTCCAGCATCATCCAGGATCCTAACCCCCTTCCAGGGGGACCAGACGCCCTCCTTTTTCAGGACCTGTCCTCCATTCCCACCTTCAGTCCCGGAGGAAACCCTGCCAAACGTCCTCCATTTTGAGCAGGAGGACGCAGCATGGATTTCCATTCCTCGGAGTGTTTCTTTTTTTAGCAAGCTTTCCCTTGGGCCTGTCCCCCATCCTCCTGGGGAGGACCCCCGCTGCCCCCTTCCTCCCCGTTGACTCACCTTGGGGTCGATCTTCTTGAAGGCGGGGTCCTCCTCGTCGACCTCGAAGTAGATCTCGGTGGTGGTGATGGAGAGGGTCCCCTTGGCCACCACCACCGGCGCCACCAGCTGGGCGGCCGTGCTCAGCACCACGGGGCCTAAGGGGACAAGAGCGACCCGGTCAGCACAGGCACCACCGGAGCCCAAAGGGGGCCCGCCGGGAAGGAGGAGGAGGAGGAAGAGGGCCAGCGCCCCCCGAGACTTCCTCTCGTCTTTCCCGAACTTTGGTCCTCCAGAAATCAAGCAGAGTTTCCCAAACTTTGCTCCTCCAGAGGTTTTGGACTTCGGTTCCCAGAATTCCTGGGAGCTGAAGTCCAAAATATCGGGAGGACCCTTTGAGCCAACCATCAGGAAGTCCAAAAGTTTGGGAAATATTGCCCTATATCTTTAAATTTACAGAGGTATAGATAGATAGATAGATAGATAGATAGATAGATAGATAGATAGATAGACAGACAGACAGACATATAAACCTCTGTAAACCTTTAAGTTTAGATAGATAGATATGCATAGATAAGATATATAAACCTCTGCAAACCTTTAGATATACAGATATAGATATATATAGATATGTGTAATACATCTACACCTATAGAGAAAGAGACAGATAGACAGACAGAGTATATTTAGTCTTCATCTACACTGCAGAATCAGTGCAGTTTTGACACCGCTTTAACTGCCATGCCACAGTGCTGCTATAGGACTTGGAAGTTTTGACGGACACTGAGCCTTCTCTGTCAGAGAGTCCTGGCGCCACCAGGAACTACAAATCCCAGGATTCCAGAGGTGCTGGCAGAGAAGGGAGCAAAGGGAAGGAGGGATGGAGTGGGGGGTCTTCAGTCCAAGCCAGATGTGGGCTGTCTCTGTTTTGGAGGGTGGGAGGCCCATCAGCCTGGGAGATTTGAGTCGGAACTCTGCTCCATTGCTGTTTTTTTTTTTGGGGGGGGGTGTTGCATTTCACCCTTGAAAACATCCCCCTTTTCTAGGGATCTTTTCCTAAATTACAGAGTTCAATCCTATGAGGGTTTACTTGGGAGGAAAGGAAACCATTAGGATGGAAAAGTGTCCAGAGAGTGTAGCCAGAGACAAAGCACAGCATCCTTTAAAAAAAAAAAAGCGGGGGGATTAATGAGAAAATGGATTTAGGTTTACTCTTACTGGCAAAACTACAAGGAAAACCGTTCACCATCACAGATTTTGAATAGAATCCCCCTTTGGTTATTATTATTATTATTATTATTATTATTATTATTATTCTCATGCTGCCAACTTCTTTCTTTCAGTTAGGTCCAAAACACAATTCAGAAATAATCCAATTACACACACACACAGGACCAGACGCCGCCGTTTTTTCAGACTGTCCTCCATTCCCCTTCAGTCCCGAGAAACCCTCACCAAACGTCCTCCTAATTTGATCAGGAGTAACCAGCATGGATTTTCATTCCTCGGAGTGTTTTTTTTTTTTAGCAAGCTTTCCCTTGTGGCCTGTCCCCCATCTCTGGGAGACCCCCGCGGCCCTTCCTCCCGTTGATCAAAACCTTGGGGTCGATCTTCTTGAAGGGGTCCTCCTCGTCGACCTCGAAGTAGATCTCTGTGGTGGTGATGGAGAGGTCCCCTTGCCCCACCACCGGCGCCACAGCATGGGCGGCTTTGCTCATGCACACGGGCCTAATGGACAAACGACCCGGTCAGCACAGGCACAACGGACCCAAAGGGGGCCGCCGGAAGGATGGAAAAGGAGAGGAAGAGGCCAGCGCCCCCTAGACTTCCTCTCGACTTTTCCTCGAACTTTGTCCTCCAGAAATAATCAAGTTTCCAAATTTGCTCCTCCAGAGTTTTGACTTCGTTCCTACAAATTCCTGGGACTGAAGTCCAAAATATCGGGAGGAACCTTTGATCAACCATAAGGAAGATCCAAAAGTTTGGGAAATATTGCCCTATATCTTTAAATTTACAGAGTAGGATAGATAGATAGATAATAGATAAGATGATAGATAGATAATAAGACAGACAGACAGACATATAAACCTCTGTAAACTTTAAGTTTAGATAGATATGATATGCATAGATAAGATATATAATCTGCAACCTTTAGATATACAGATATGAATATATATAGATATGTGTAATACATCTACAAACACTATAAGAAAGAGAAAGATATACAACAGGAGTATATTTGTCTTCATCTACACTGAAAGAATCAATGCAGATTTTTGACAAACCGCTTTAAACTGCATGCCACAGTGGCTGCTATAGGACTTGGAAGTTTTTGACGGACACTGACCTTCTCTGTCAGAGAGTCCTGGGCGCCACAGGAATAACAAATCCCAGATTCCAAGAGGTGCTGGCAGAGAAAGGAAGCAAAGGAGAAGGATGGATGGGGTGGGTCTTTCAGTCCAAGCCAGTTGGGCTGTCTCTGTTTTGGAGGGTGTGAGCCCATCAGCCTGGGAAGATTTGATCTGAACTCTCTCCATTGCTGTTTTTTTTTTTTTTTGGGGGGGGGGTTGCATTTCACCCGTGAAAACATCCCCCTTTTCTAGGGATCTTTCCTAAATTAACAGAGTTCAATCTATGAGGTTTGACTTGGGAGGAAAGGAAACCATTAGGATGGAGGAAAGTGTCCGAGAGTAAGTAGCCCAAGACAAAGACAAAGCACGCATCCGTAAAAAAAAAAAAAAAGCGGGGGAGTAATAGAAAATGGATGTAGGTTTACTCTTACTGCAAACACTACAAGGAAACCGGTCACCATCACAGATTTTGAATAGAATCCACCCTTGGTTAGTATTATTATTATTATTATTATTATTATTATTCTCATGCTGCCAACATTCTTTCTTTTCAGTTAGGTCCAAAACACAATTCAGAAATAATCCAATTACACAC
>NC_056524.1:35692113-35697357 GCF_019175285.1 Sceloporus undulatus
ACACACACACACAAGCATATCTGAACTTAATGGTTTACAGAGGGTTGAGACCCTTCAACAGCCCTGCCTAGGGAATTCTGGGAACTGTAGTTTTGTGAGAGACAGCTTTGGCACCACAGTAAAGTACATTTCTCAGGATTTTAGCACTGAGCTTTTAAAGCGGTGTCAAACTGGATTATTTCCGCAGTGTGTTTTGGACCCGACTAGTCTCAAAGGCGCTGCCGGATCTCTTTTCCATCCTGATTCTACAGACTAAGAGGGCTACGGCTTGGCATGACCATTATCTTCCAGTGCATTGGTTGGTGCCACTCATTCCCCAGTTTCGTTGCGAAGGATCTGGGCGGCTCTGGGAGGAAAATGCCGCCTGCAACGCGAACAGTTTGGGGTTTTCAAAAAAGAAAACCCGTTTCTCTTTCCACCAACAAGGCGCCAGGAAGATCCCCTTCCCTGGTTACCCGATCTCTGCAACCTTAGACCCCCTTTCCGAGGAGGAGTTGGAGTAATTGACTTCGCTTGGCCTCTTAGTAAAAAACCCACCGGGGTTACTAACGATCCCAGGGAGGACGTCCCGGTTATTGAATCGCTAACGAAATCTCTCCACAAAACTGGGAAATCTGGGCAGAATTGTAGCCAGCGAAGACTCAGTGCCTGCGAAGAGGTCTCGAAAGTGAAAAGGGCATTTCTAAACCCAGCGCAACCCTCTGCACATTTGCTAAGGGTGCATCCGCACTGTGGAAATAATCCGGTTCGGTATCACTTTAACAGCCATGGGTCCGTGCTGTGGGATTCTGGGGGTTGTAGTTTGTTGTGGCACCAGAGCTCCGCATGCGGAGTGTGTGTGTGTATTTATACACATCTAGATACATAATCACAGAGACACATACACATGCACTAGGATTGTTTGTGTACATAAATGGGCCCACAACAAATTCCAGCTCCCAGAATTCCATAGCCTTGAGGACAGTTAAAGCGATGCCAAACCGGGTTATTTCTGCAGTGTGGATGCAGCCTGGGTCTGACTGGCTTCAGCAAGCTCTGGGGCAGCTTCCAAGGCCCTCCCTCCCTCCCTCCCTCCCACCCCCCTAACCCGCATCAGCCCCTCCGTCTACTCGAGGGGAACACTACACCCGCGATCATCTCCTCCTCGGCCTCCCTTCCCAAACTGCTGCTCCTATGACAGCTTTCCAAGCCAGCCCTGAGGAAGAGAGTGAGACAAGCTCGGGCTTCTTTCCCTTTCCTTGTATTTATTTCCCCCTTCCTTCCCTGGCTTAACAGCTCAGCTTGGCCCCAAAACTCAGCTGATCAGGAGGATCACATGCGACATAGATCGAAATATAAATATGTATTATAGATAGATAGATAGATAGATAGATATGCTCCCATATATAATGATGATGCCTCAGCCTGGCATCCTTCTGAGATCGTTCAAATGAGTTCCCAGCTTGATGGGGCATCCATTAGCTTACAGCTGTAAACCGCTGAGGCAGTGGGCTCTCAGCCTCCCGTCCTCCAGATGTTTTTGGACTCCATCTCCCAGATTCCCTCGCCATTGGCCACGCTGGCAAAGGCTTCTGGGCGCTGAAGTCCAAAAAACAGCTGGAGGGTCAAAGGTTGAGAACCTCTGGCTTAGGGACTGCTCATGCGGTGGGAAGCGGTAGAGAAACGACGCCAATACATGAATAAATCAATATAATACATAAATAATAAATGAATAAATCAAGATAAATAAATAAGCTATTAGACACCCCTCCTCTCCCTTTTTACCCCTCAAGGCAACTCCCCATCTCCCTCCCACCCAAACTGACCAGACATCCTCACAGCAAAGGAGGACAAGGCCCCGCAAAATGGAGGACGTGCTAGGAAAAAAAAGATGGCAAGGCATCACAAAATAAAAGCTACAAACGCTCCCAGCAACAGAAATCCAGGCTTCATGGCCAGGCTAAAATTTGTATTTATTAAAACAGATCTTTTGCGACTCCTCCTGGGCTGGAGGCTGACATGGAGGACGAGTCCTGGAAAAGGAGGACGCCAGGGAAAGAGATTCCAGCTCAGCATTAAGAAGAACTTCCTGACAGTAAGAGCTGTTTGAAAGTGGAATATACAGCCTCAGAGAGTCTTCTTCTTTGGAGGTCTTTAAACAGAGGCTGGATGGTCATCTATTCGGGGTGCTTTGATTGTGAGTTCCTGCATGGCAGAATGGGGTTGGACTGGATGACCTTTGGGGATCCCTTCCATGTCTTTATAGGGAAAGGTTTGCATCTCCTCCCCGACTCCTGATTTCGCTGCTGTCTTTCCCAGGGACAGGAACAAAACGGCCAGGACATTTCTGCCCTGGAAAAGGAGGACGCGTCTGGCCACCCTTGCCCCCCAGGCAGAAAGGGAAAAGCAAAGCCAGGCCAGGAAGGCTGAGGAAGCTTTATTATTATTACTATTATTTATTATTATCATTTGTGGCCAAGGGCAAGGGATCGATGGGCAAGGGCGCCATCAGAGGCTCATCAATCTTCATCTAGGTCTCTCTGGTCCTGACGGCAGTGATTACAAGGGGATTTGGGTTGTGGGTCCCTCAGGGCTTTGTCCTTTGTGTTTAAGGGGGCGATGGGGGGGATCTTTGCAGCCAGACAGCCCTCTGCCCCCTCTCTCCCACCTCGGGCTGCCGGAGAGAACTGGGGGAAGCCTCGTGGGAGAGAGGGGGCAGAGGGCTGTTGGGCTGCAAGAATCCGCCTCAAAAACCCTACCCACCCCAACCCCTCCCTCTTTAACTCCCCCCCCATCCGCCTTTCCAAGCCTCCTCTGCGCAGTCAAATAAGGGATGAAGGATGCTGCTGCGGCTAAGGATGCCTCCGATGGTCCTTCCTTTTTTGGACCGATCGTGCTCCTTCCTTTCGCCCGATCCTGGCTTAGTCCAGGGAAGGAAGGAGGGCATCGGAAAATCCACCGAGCGCCTGGACCCGAGGCCAAAAAAATAAAAGTGTGTGTGTGTGTGTGTGTGTGTGTAATACAAGGCACCACTTTTGGCTCTCCTCCCCCCATCCCAAAAGAGAGAAAAGGCCCATATCTTTCCCCAGAGAAATGCCATGATTTTTCTTTTTTGAGAGAGAAAGGGAATGGCGATGATTATATGTGTGTGTGTGCTTGTTTGTGTGTAATTGTTAATCATATATAAACTCATGCCATATAACTATATATCTATAGACATATAGATGTAAATATAAATATGTGTGTGTGTGTGTGTGTGTGTGTGCTCGGGCGTGTGTAAAATATGCCACACACACACATCATCATCGTTCCATATAAAATCATGCCCCCCAACATATCTTGCGTGCCAGTGCTGGGAAAAGAGCGGGATACAAATAATACTACTAATGATGATGATTGTGACGACGACGACGACAACGATGATAATAGTAATATCTTCATCATTACTAATCATTCCCTTCCATTTTTTACGTAATTATACCACACATATATAAAACCACTGTCATTCTCTCTCTCTTTCTCTCTCTCTAATTGTGCCACATATATACATATATAAACAATCGTTTCTAATCATTGGCATTCATTATATATTTATATCTACATCATGACACACACACACAGAGACATGCATACACACACACACACACACACACACACACTACTCATTATTGCCATTCATTATATACATATGTGTGTGTGTAATGCATATACAGTATGTATGCATGTGAAATCATTGCTGATCATTGCCATCTATAGAAGAGCTAGCGTGGCGTAGTGGTGTGAGGGTTGGACTGCGACTCTGGGGACCAGGGCTCTATGTCCAGCTCATCCATGAAACCCAGAGGGTGACCTTGGGCTAGTCACACTCTCTCAGCCTCAGGGGAACGCTTGAGCAAAGCTCCTCTGAACCAACCCTGCCAAGGAAACCCCAGGATAGAGTCGCCTTAGGGTCACCGTAACTCAGAAACGCCTCGAAGGTACACGACACACAACACACACACAGGAGGAAAAAACCCCACCCCACCCCCTTCCCACTTCTCAAACGATTTGAGCAAAGCACCCGGTGAAACCCAACACGAAAGACCAGCGACTCAAAGCAGCGCTCGGGAAGCTGACACAAGGTTCCCATTAAGAGTTTTGTTTGACCCCCCCCCTCCACCAAAAGGGGGAAAGGGCGGCGTGGGTGGACTTTGGGGAACTCCAGAGCCCCAAGAGTCGAGGCTGAACGCGAGGCAGGAGAGGAAGAGGAAGAAGAGGAGGAGGGGGAGAAAGAGGAGAAAGAAGAAGAAGAGGAGGAGGAGGAGGAAGAGAAAGAGGAGGAGGCAGAAGAGGAAGAAGAGGAGGAGGGGGAGAAAGAGGAGAAAGAAGAAGAAGAGGAGGAGGAGGAGGAAGAAAAAGAGGAGGAGGCAGAAGAGGAAGAAGAGGAGGAGGAAAGAGAGAGGAGGAGGAGGAAGAGAAAGAAGAAAAGGAGGAGAACGAAGAGGAGGAGGAGGGGGAGTATCCCAGGGCTCTTTCCAGTATCCCTCCCTTCAGGATCTTAACCAGATCCCCTTCAGAGTGACCAAAGGTTCTGCTCTCCTCCACTGCGAGTCTTGTCTGATCCCAGGAAAAAAGGAACTCCAGAAGGCCCCATCCCTTCCCCCATTTGCAGGGAGAACACTCTGCCAAGTAGAGGGATTTTCGGAAGGGGAACAGCAACCGTAGTGTTCCTCAAAGGGCTTCTTAATCCTGCTGAGAATGGTAGACATTTTGGAATTCCTCCTGGACAGAAGGTTGAAATGTAGGACATGTTCTGGGAAAGAGAATGTCTGGTCACCCTGTGCCTGCTCCTCCTGCTCTGGCTCTGCAATAAGCAGGCAGAGATGTGGTCCTCTTGAGGCACAGCCCTCCCTGGCTAGAGCCACTTCACCCAAAGATGAGGAACAGGAGCCCAACAACAGCCAGAGGGGCAGAGAGTGAGGGAATGAGAGAAGAAGGCCTGGACTGTGAGGTGCTATTAATGCATACATTAATAGTCAGAGAATCATAAGAGTTGTAAGAGACCCCAAGGGCCATCCAGTCCAAGCCCATTCTGCCATGCAGGAACTCTCAGTCAAAGCATCCCCGACAGATGGCCATCCAGCCTCTGCTTAAAGACCTCCAAGGAAGGAGACTCCACTACACTCCGAGGAGGGAGTGTGTTCCACTGTCGCACAGCCCTTACTGTCAGGAAGTTCTTCCTAATGTTGAGGTGGAATCTCTTTTCCTGGAGCTTGCATCCATTGC
>NC_056524.1:35697457-35698125 GCF_019175285.1 Sceloporus undulatus
CTATGGAATTCTGTGCCCTTCGGTGCCCCAACAAACAACCATGCCCAGAATTCCATAGCCTTGCGCCAAGGCCGTCCAAGCGGGGTCAAACCGGGTTATTTCTCCAGTGCGGATACAGTCAGTGTTGCCACGCACTCCTTGGGGGGCACTAGATCTTTTGTTTTGCCATCTCTCTCTCTCTCTCTCTTTCGCTCGGCGTGGAGAGAGGCCTCCTTCCCTCCGAGGCCGCTTTGCTCCCTTCTGAAGGCGGCTCCTGAAGTGCGGCGTGGCAGTGGGAGTTGTCCTATTCTGCCTTGTTCAGGCCTCACCTGGAATACTGTGTCCAGTTCTGGGCACCACAATTCAAAAAGGATGTTTGCAAGCTGGAGCACATCCAAAGGAGGGCCATTAAAATGGTGAAGGGTCTGGAAACAATGTCCCATGAGGAAAGGCTTAGAGAGCTGGGTATGCTTCGCCTTGGAAAAGAGAACGTTAAGGGGTGATATGATAGTCCTCTTTACATAATTGAAGAGAGATCATACTGTAAATGGAGCAAGTTTGTTTTCTGCATCTCCAGAGAATAGGATCCGGAGCAATGGATGCAAGCTCCAGGAAAAGAGATTCCACCTCAACATTAGGGGGGGGGCGTGTGTTCCCCTGTCGCACAGCCCTTACTGTAGGAAGTTCTT
>NC_056524.1:35701075-35701220 GCF_019175285.1 Sceloporus undulatus
CGGGAAAGGGCTGTCAACGCCGCCTGGAACCTTCCTTCCTCCCTCTCCGAGGGAAAGAGAGAGAACTATGCCGTCTCTGGGAAGGGCCTGGGCGGCAGGAGAGAGCAGCGGCCTAGTCAAGCCTAAGCGGCCCAACAAATGGAGG
>NC_056524.1:35701245-35746909 GCF_019175285.1 Sceloporus undulatus
GCAGGAGCAACAATGTGGCAAGGACATTGTGTTACCACCTGGCTTCGCGAACCCGTCAACCGGGGAGGAACGAGCCTCCATATGCGGGACGTCAGAAGAGCCTTGGTCATTCTACTGATAGGACTAAGGGTTCGAGCTGTTCGAAAGACTCCCAATGTTATCGGAACGAAAAAAGGGCTTGCCGGTGTCACCACAGAGACTCTCCCAATCGGGTGGCCAGCACCATACGCCGTTTGTTATGAACTGTCGGGAAAACCGTACCGACCAGGGTCCGCTTCCGCACGCGACCAGGGCGGTTGAGCATCCTCTGCCTTTCGGGCTGGCATCCCTTAAAAGGATGTTTGCAAGGCGCTGTTTGGTCCCCAGCCATTGACTTTTTATAAAACATTATAGGCTGGACACCAGGGAATCGAGATGCAGCCTTTGGGAGGGATGTCTTGGTTTCTGGTTGCACTGATGACTTATTGTGTATATGTGCTTGTCAATTGGTTATGATGGGCTCACTTGCGTTCGCTTCGGGGGAGATGGGTCTTGCATGACCTGACAATCCTCCTCAGGTTCTGCAAAGTTATGATTATATTTGCAACTGTGATTATGTTGCACAATGCCAATGGGTATGGTCGTGCGTGACCCTACATACCCTTCTCTATGCCTTGTATGTTATGTCGGCATTGGAATGTTGTGCAAAAAAACAGGACTGACTCTTTGATGGTTCACAAGTTTATTGTTGTAATAAAATTGTCTTGGTTTACATAGCTTGGGTTTCAGGACACTCCCTCCGCCGTAGACCTAAGCTTGTCAGTCTAAACTCATTTGTATGATTCGCAGAGACCACGAATAAGAGCAGGTTACTCACCGTAACGGCATTTCTCGTCGTGGTCTCTGCGAATCATACAAATGGGTTTCATCTGCGCCTGCGCAGTGCTGCTCGGAACCTACTGGAATCACTGTGCAGAGCTCACTCTGCACAAATCGCAAACTTTTTTGTGGCGAGTACTCCGCCCACCCGTTATAAGGCCCCTGCCGTCCCAGCTCTTTCCCCAGTTCTTTTTCCGCCGCGCTAGCTGCTCAGAGGAACCTTCGCTTGTTTGACTTGCTGGAATCACTTTCGTTTTTTGACTCGACTGTTTTTCTAGCATTCTTTGTCTCCCGCCCTGGTAACTTCGGACCTTCGGACTCCTTCGACTTTGAGATGCCTGCCGCTTTAGAAGTGCGATATTTGCAAGGGCAAAGTGCCCGTCAGGACCCGCACTCCACCTGCCTGCCGCGCACTTGGTCCGAGGCCACGACCCAAGGCCTGCGCACTCTGCAGATCCCCTCTTCCCAGGCCCGGAAAACCCGTGAGTCCCGGCTTACTTCAGCGATTGCCCTGGGAAAGCTGCAAGAAAGAGGTTCGCGGTCCTCTTCTGTCCCCCTCTGGGGCCCCCCGCTGCATCCTCGAGAGCAAGTGTCTCCAGCGTGGCATCGGGAAGAGCAACCTTCCCCAACGTGGTGTGTGTCCGGCCGGGACCTTCCAACCACCGCCGATGTGGCCCGTGGCTCTAAAACCGCCCAGTGCCACCGACCAAACCCTCCAAGCGCCCCCATAAGCCATCGGGGACTGAGGGTACGAACGGCCTCCAAGCAAAAGGAGGGAGGCGGAGGTCCCCCGTTCGAAGGAGGCACCAAAGACGACCATCTCGCCTCGCCTCATCCTCCAAGGCATCCAAGGGACCGGGGCCTTCCTCATAAGCGGCGGCCCCTGTACCCTGGATCTCCCTGACACCCATTCTTCCCTTTGGAGAGACTCCAAGACGGGAAGAAGAGGCAACGTCTCGGATTGTGATTACGGCTCCTAAGAAGGTTAAGTCCCCAAGGAGAGACCAAAGGACAAGGAAGCGCTCCCCCTCCAGACGTGTCCGCGCCTCCGCCTTGCCAGCGCCATGCAGAGCAACGTCGGTGGACCAGGGAACCTTGGTCACGGCCCTACCTCCGCCGACATGGATTTCCACCCACGGTACAGTGGATGCCGTACCCCCTCGCTCCCTGGGCAGCGATCTCCTTCCCATCCCGCAACGGATGATGAAGACGATTTGCCCCTCACACAGGAGAACCCGGATCTCTTTTTCGACGTGCAGTCGCGCCACTACTACATGTCCGGCCGGAAGACGGGCCATGAGGGAGTCACCAAGGTGAACCCCCATCCATCGAACCGTGCCGAACCGGCCAAGTTGGTCCCCAAGGCATCCCTCTACGAGAGATTACCTTCTCCATCCCGTAGACGTGACAGGTGCCGTCTCAACCTCGTCAGACGTGAGAGATCGCCGTCCGCTAACCCGTAGGCGTCCCGGTCCTCAGGAGACGTCCGCCCCGCCCAAGATCCCAGGTCAGGTTGAATGAGCCTCTCTCTTCCGATCTGGACGCTGAGGACGAACCCGCTGCCGCACTTCAGAGGCGCCCTCGGACGAGATGTCCTCTCCGGTTCGGCCTCCCCTCAGAGAGCATAATCCAGAGCCGGCTCGCCGTCGGATGACGTCAGGGGCCTTTACAGAACAGTGGTCAGGAGGGCAAGGGCCCTCGACATCCAGCTCGCATCTCCTGAGGACGATGCGGAGGACCCGGTGGAGCGTCGGGTACATGGACGAGCCCCACTCCACCATGTCTGCCTCTCCTACCTTCTCTCCGACCACGTTAAGAAGTCTTGGGACTCTCGGCCACCCTATCGGCACCCTCCCTCAAGGTCCAGGCGCTCTACAGGGTCGCTCCGGCGAGTTGCTCCTGGTTGCAGAAACCCAGACCGAACCGGCCATTGTGGAAGGTGCCCAACACAGCTTCGTTCCGAAGCAGGCCACTCCCCTGTCGACCGAGAGGCAAAGAAGGTAGACGGCTGGCCAAAAAGGCTTATTCGGCATCGGCTCTTGGGATCAAGGCCGCTAATTACACCGCCTGCATGGGGGCCTACATCCAGACCCCATGGAACGGACTCTCCTCCCTGGTTCCGGAACACCCGGATGACATCAGAGGCAGCTCGTGGAGATCAAAGACGAGGCTCACTCCACGGAAGCTGGCTAATCACCACTCCAGGAACATGGTGGACTGCTCCGGAAATCCAGTCTGCAGCCATGGCTCTCGGCGCCACGCATGGGCTGAGGGCCCCGATCTCAATCCCACGGTCAGAGCGGCCATCGAGGACAGGCCCCTTGACGGGACTGGCCTCTTCCACGCAGAGACCGACGACCGCCTGAACCGCACGTTCAGGATGAAGGCGGCGGCCAAGAGCACGGCATGTCCTCAGCACCGGCTTCTCCGTCCCCGAAGCGACAGCGCCCGTGGCAGCCGCAAGTCAGTCACAGGGACCTCTCCCGGGATCGTCAGCCCCAACACCAAGGCTCTCAGAGACAGCGCTCCCTTCGCAGTCTTCCCTCCCCTGCCGTCGCACTTCCCGCCTCGGTACCGCAAGTCCCGCCGCAGGAGACCGACCAGGGGAAGAAGAGAGCCGGAAGGGACCCAGCGCGCTTCGTCCCTTCCTCACACTCTTTTTTCGGGACATCTTGAGGCCCTATGCTAACACCTGGGCCCTATAACATCGGACTCGTGGTCTTAACATCGTCCGTAGGGGATGCCCTCGAGTTCCAAGAGCTCCCCTCCAACTGGAGCCTTCATGTCCACTCCCACCTCGGACACCCTTCTCGACGAAGTGCGCACATGTGTTGGGCTAAGGGAGCAATCTCCCTTTTACCGCCGACCAACATCCTCGGGCCTTTTTTCCAGGTACTTCACTGTACCTAAAACGGAGGGGGGCATCAGGCCCATCTTGACTTGAGACAGAGTAACGGTTTTGTGACATCGTCCGCTCCGAATGGTAACCTTGGCCTCCATTCTGCCTCTCTCTCCACCAGGGCCTGGGGTTCGCGACTGTCGACCTGAAGGATGCCTATTCCACATCGGGATCCGGGAGTCCCACAGGAGATTCCGCGCCTTCGCTGTCGGCTCCGCCCGTACCACTAAACGTGCTTCCGTTCGGCTTAGCCACGCCCCACGAGTCTTC
Source organism: Sceloporus undulatus (assembly GCF_019175285.1). NCBI lineage: Eukaryota > Metazoa > Chordata > Lepidosauria > Squamata > Phrynosomatidae > Sceloporus > Sceloporus undulatus. The sequence goes on from NC_056524.1 coordinate 35,705,273, forward strand.
ACGAAGTGCATGGCTGCAGTGGTGTCCATACCTCCATCAAAAGGGCTTCATGGTTTTCCCTTACCTGGACGATTGGGCTGTTCGCAGCCGAATCTCAGGACGAGTTACAGGAGGCAGTCTCATTCGCCCTGCAGCTCTTCGACTCCCTCGGGCTGGTGTGTCAACAGGGAAAAGTCCCACTTCACACCGACAGACAGGTCAAGTTCATCGGGGCCATCCTGGGACTCGAGAACTGCCTAGCCTTTCTCCCTCCGGACCGCTTTCGGGCCCTGACGGCATCCCCTCAGCCTTGTATCCCCACAGAAGGGTAAGGGCCAGAGATGTCCAGTCGCCCTGGTCCACATGGCATCGACGACATTCGTCACCCCTGGGCAAGACTGCGTCTTCGCCGCTCCAATCCTGGTTCCCTCCGTCTTCTCTCCGCTAGAGGACCCGCTTCCAAAGTGGCCACGTACCCAGACCTATAGCCGCTTCCCTCAGATGGTGGTAGACAGCTCCAACGTCTGTACGGATGCCTTTCCATCAGCCCCAGACACAACTGACCTGACAACCGAGGCACCCTGGAGGAGGGGTGCCCACCTGCTCGACCTTGTCGTCAAGACAGGGGGTCCGCACCGGACAAACTCCTCCACATCAACGTCCTTAGAGGGGCCGCAGTGGAGAAGGCCTTGAGGGCGTTCGAGTACGCTCTTGCAGGGAGAGTGGTCCTCCTCGGACGGACAACACCACCGTGATGTACTACATCAAACAACAAGGTGGCACCAGGTCCAAGACCCTGCTCGACCCACGCTCCGCACTGGGACTGGTTGCATTCAGAGGCGCATTCTCCTCCAGGCGATTCACTTCCCGGAGAGGACAACGACCTGGCAACCGCCTCAGCAGATTCTCCTTCGGTGTTGCCACGAGTGGAGGCTTCATCCCGAACGGTCGGCGACCTCTTCGATCGGTGGGGAACCCCCCGGATCGATTTTTCGCGACCAGAGGGAACAGCCCACTGTCCCCAGTTCTGCTCCAGAAAGCGATTCGACGGATCCCTCGGAGACGCATTCGCTTTCCTCGGACGGGGGAGCTACTCCATACGCGTTCCCCCGTTCCCCTCATTATCAGGTGGTGTCCAAGATGACAACGGACCGCTCCCAGGGATCCTGATTCACCCCGTGGTGGCCGAGACGCCGTGTTTTCGCATCCCTTCTCACCCTCTCCGGAGATGCTTCCTCCCGTCTCGACCCACGTCCGGACCTGCTCTCCATCCAGGACGGACGAATTCTCCACCCGGACATCGAGGAGCCGCGCCTGGTGGCCTGGAGGATCCGGCCCTAAACCGCCTTGCCGGAGTCGGTGAGGACGGTGATCCTGGCTGCCAGAAAACCTCCACCCAGCGCTCTTATGCCCTGAAATGGAGGAGATTTTGCCTCTTCCTAGACCAAAAGGCTTGTCTCCTGCACAGGTGTCCACCCAGTGGTGCTGGAGTTTTTTGGGCGACTTTTGGATGGGGGGCTGGCCCTCACATCATCAAATGCTATTTGTCTGCCATCTGTGCCAAATATCAGTTCGGGGGGAGTGGTGTCTTTTTTCAAGGACCCTTTGGTGAAAGGTTCCTAAAAGGTTTGCCAACTATATCCTCCTGGTGTTGCACCAACGCCGCTTGGAATTTGGAGACGGTACGGTCCGCCCTCCTCCAAGCCCTTGTTAACCAATGGCCACAGCGGAACTTGAGACTGTTACCTGGAAAACCGCTTTTCTTGTGGCCATCACCTCTGCCCGCCGTGCTGGGCGAACTGTGTGCCTTACGGAGGGACCAGCCATTCCTAAGGTTCCACAAGGACAAAGGGTGGTCCTCCGTACAGACATTACCTTCCTTCCTAAGGTTGTGTCCCACCTTCCACAGTGCCAGGACATTGTGTTTGCCCACTCTGGCATCCGATCCGACGTCGGATGAGGAGCGACGCTTGCACTCTCGTTATGTCAGGGCGCTTGCGTTTTACCTGGACAGAACGCTGCCTCCAGTCCCTCCAGGGACTTTTTCAATGCTACTCGGAATCAAAGAAGGGTTGCCTGTGTCTACGCAGAGGTTTCGCAAATGGGTGGCTAGCACCCATCCACCTCTGTATGAAACTTCTGGCAAACGCTCCTGGCAGGTGTCGGTCCCCACTCCACAAGGGCGATGGCAAGCATCCGCTTGCATCCTGTCTGGGATCCTCTAGAGGATGATCTGCAGGCAGACTGGTTGGTCCCAACCTCTAACCTTTATTAAACACTATAGGTGGACACCAGGGCAATCCAGACGCAGCTTCGGAGGGCTGTGTGGTTTCAGGGTGCATTATTGGCATTACTGATGTTTTGTGTTATACAGTTACACTGTTACAGTGTTGGTACTTGGTTGGCACAAATCCGATGGGATCGGTCTTGCATGACCTCTTTCCCTTCTCGTTTGCAAAATTATTGCTATTGATCTGTGCATGAACAAGAGACTGACTCTTTTTAGTTCAAGTGTTTATTTGTAATAAATATACTTTGGTTTACCATGCTTTGGTTTCAGGACACTCCCTCCGCCGATACCCTAGCTGTCAGTCAAACCCATTTGTATGCATTCGCAGAGACCACGAAGAGAAGTACAGGTTGCTTACCTGTAACGGTGTTTTTTCGAGTGGTCCATCGCGAATACATACAATCCCACCCGTCCGTCCGCCCAGTGTCCTGCTCACATTGGCTCTCTTTCCATCGCCTGCTTGGCGGAAAAATGGCGGAACTGGGGAAAGAGCGGGAAGGCAGGGGCCTTATAACGGGTGGGCGAGTTACCGCCAAAAAGTTGCAATTTGTGCAGAGTGAGCTCTGCACAGTGATTCCAGTAGGTTCCGAGAGCACTGCGCAGGCGCAGTGAAACCCATTTGTATGTATTCGCAGATGACCACTCGAAGAAACACCGTTACAGGTAAGCAACCTGTACTTACTTCGAGTGGTCATCTGCGAATTCATACAAATCCCGCCCATCCTCCCCTCGGTGTCCTGCCACTTGGCTCTGTCTACATCGCCGCTACTTGGCGGGGAAAAATTTTTGGAACTGGGGAAAAGAGCGGGAACCGGGGCTTTATAGGAGGGGGGCGGGGTTACCGCCAAAAAGTTCTAATGTTGCAAAGTGTACTTTGCCCAGTGATTCAGAAGTACCGAACAGCCCTGCGCAGGCGCAGTAAAAACCCATTTGTATGAATCGCAGATGACACTCGAAGAAATACCGTTACAGGTGAGTAATGTCCTTATCATTGCTCCTAGTATAGTGATTTTTTTTTGAGTTACCTCATGGTAAATACAGTTGGCCCTCTTACACGGATTTTATACATGGATTCAAGCATACACGGTTGAAAATGTTCAAAAAAAGCATAAATTTCAAATTATCAAACCTTGATTTTCCATTTTTTATAAGGGACACCATTTTGCTATGTCATTATAATTAATGGGACATGAGCATCCACGGATTTTGTTATACACAGGGGATCTTGGAACCAAACCCCAGCGTATAACAAGGGTCCATGTATCTTATGGCAGATAACCAATCGGCTTAGTTTAGTGAAAATATTCACTGTATGTGTTGTGTAGACCACAAGTTGACACCCTATTGGACTGTGAGCTGCACATATTGTGAGCATTTACCTGGATGAGAAAAAAATTTCTGTAATCTTTATTCAGTAACTTTACACAGGGCGTTACAGACGGCCAGAAGGGGCTGTCTCGTGCCACCGCCGGTTTGCAGCATCTGGGAACCGCAGCAGCCAAACGGCGCGGTTCCCAGACGCTGCCAAGAGGAACGTGAAAGTTGCGCTCCTTCTTGCTCCCGGAAGAGACGCGTGAGGCGCTAGTCGTGCACTCGTGGCATCATTTCCGGGGTACGACGTGCGGATGCAGAGCGTCCATTACGTCAAGATGGCGGCAGCCGTGTGGAATGGCCACCGCATTTGTTACGGTCTCAGTCCGTGTAGGGGTAGGGGCGTCTGGAAGAGACACCCCTTTCTAACCCTAGCACGGACTGAGCCGCCTAGGGTGCCCGTTTATAATGGGCCACAGATTTTGATAACGAGACTTAAATTTCAACACTTAGGCCTGTTACAGACTGCCAAATAAAGCTGCTTCGGGTCTCTTTGGAGGTATGCTATTTAAATGATGCATGGGTCCTAAGAGTCCGGAGGTTGTGCCAAAGGCACACTCCATTCCTAAGCACTGGAGTGCAGCTTTGGTGCAGCTTCCGGATTCTTAGGATGCATGCATCGTTTTTAAACAGCATACCTTCAAGAGACCTGAAGCAGCTTTATTTTGGCAGTCTGTAACAGGCCTTAGAATGAGATTTTGGATATCTATTCTATTGCAAAGGGAGAAAATAACTGCAGAAAATAAACGTTTAAGTATCTGTTTTAGAATGTTTAACATATGTATAAAAATGCCTGTCTAATCTAGGAGAATATTAATAGTTTCAAATTCAGGAAACTATGACATTTTATCATATCAGAAAGAAAATTAATGTGCCATATTAAAATAATAAAAGACACACATAAGTGTTTAAATTCAGAAATCAAACCTGTTAGATATTGACTACTGATATACCCAAGACATTTCATTGTCTTAATTCCACTGGCTGCAGTGGTGATCCCTTGTCTTCCAGGAAAGAATTCTCAGCAATGCAAGGCAAAATGCTTCTGTGCCCTGGAAGGTTTCCTCCCACTGAAAAGAATAAAATTTGAAGTAATTTGGGGTTATTCTCTGGCACAAGATCAGATGAAGTTTAAGGAAGCCACAAACATTCTGATAAGACTATCAAATTTCAAGATGTGTATTTGTACGTTTCCAGTTAGAAAGCTGGTGTTCCTGGGCTCTTTGCTATAGACTGTGTATTGAAGATAGGAATGTGATTTAATAAAGAGTTGATATTTGTTACGCAAAGCAAACCAGTTGCATCTTTATGAGTAACGTGAGTGTTTTTGTGCAGAGCTACAAACTGTGGTTATAAAATGAAAAGTGGTTTAGATGATGTGATACTATCAATAGACATTAAATATTATCAATGAAACATTAAAAGTGATACTATCAAAGAGACATTAAATAGTTGCTTTCCCCAAGGAATATTTTTATTCATTATTAACTTTTTTTCATCCCTTTTGTTTAACATCTACCTAAATATAAGGTAGTGTTTCGCTTTAATACAATAAAGTGTACAGGTTGAGTCCCTTATCCAAAATGCTTGAGATAAAAAATATTTGAATTTTGGAATTTTTAAGTATTATTATTATTATTATTATTATTATTATTATTTATCAGAATACCTGTGTATATACGTGCATAATGTGATATCTTGGAGAGGGGACCCAAGTCAAAACATAAATTCATTATGTTTCATGTATACCTTATACATATAGCTTGAAGATAATTTTATATAATATTTTTAATAATTTTGTACATGAAACAAAGTTTGTGTAGACTGAACCATCAGAAAGGAAAGGTGTCACTATTTCAGCCACACATGAAGAAAAGTTTTGGGGTTTTGTTAGATGTGGATTTCAGAATGAAGGTAGACCTGTAAAGGTCATCTATAATATAATGTTCACCACAACTTGTTCTGTCAAATCCTCTTGTTGGATTTTTGGAGTGGTGGAAATAAATATATGGGTTGTTTTTTTTGTTTTTTGAGAACTCATAATAATAAATTAATATATAATGTTAAGGCTGAAATATTCAGATATTTTAAAACTATAACACTGTGTCACAGAATAGTTGGAAGCAATTTTATTGTTTCAGAAATGACTTGAAGACAAACAACAACAAATGTTCACTAGAAATTCCTATTTTCCCCCCCCCCCCAAATTGGATGTATAATTTATTATAGACTTTTCAAAAGAGTCAATTTAGACTTTTCAAAAGAGTAATTTCAAGTCAACTTTGTGCTTGTTTACAGACCTATTAGCATAAAAGTTATTGCTAGATAAATAATCTGAACCATTTCCCGTAAATGGCCTATCATATATTTTCTCTCCTGCAAATCATTTCTCAAGTATATCAAAGGCTAACTAAGCTCCCTACATGTTTTTTTAATAACGCTGTAGAACGAAACAGTTAATAAATACAGACTTCTCATTGGCAGTAGGAAGTATATGTAAGTAATATCACATTTGCTAGATTGTGCCTTAATGTTTACAATTTTCAATTGCACCTTGAGACGTTGCTCCTTACCGATATAAAATACCAGACTAAATGTAGGACACAGTTGCCTCCTTGTACTCATTGAACATGTTTATTATTTGAGGTGTTGGTGTTTTACAATGAGAATAAAACTGTGTAATATATTTTGGCAAAGTAGTTCAACCTCCACTACAGTATGTGTTTGTATCATTATTCTTTAATTATTCACCATCTTTTCAAAACTTATTTTGATTTGCTAAGATATGAAATTTATTTGAGACCTAATTTGCACTTTATAAGCAAATGACATATCTCAATGGGGAAAAAGATTTCCCCCCACCAACAAATTCAGTTCTTAATTTGTTTAGCTCACAATGCTGCATTAGCACAGTTTTCCCCTGTGTCCATCTGCCAGTGTACAATTTAGCCATGGGCATCTGCAGACCTTGTGGTGATCAGCATTGCAGGCAAAAGCCATATGTGTGTGTTTTTTAAAAAAACAAAACAAAACACAACCCTCTCTTTATTTCATTTGCTGTTTTAACTGGATGGATAACTTTTCTGCCGTAAGTCAGAGAAAGAAAGAAAAAATACAGAAATAATTAATTGCCTCTATTCTTTAGGCAGTTTCATTTTCTCTTTCCAATATGGAATGCTTGTCAGCTTTCCTGATAAATGACTGCATGTATTTGCATAGATTTTACATTAACAGAAAAATTAGTTTATTTGTGGAAATCTGGTAAAGTGTAGTATGAATGATGTTTATTAACCTAGAGGAAGAAACTGTAGACTCCTGTGCATTGAAGAAAGTCTTGTGAGGGTTTTTTTTAAAGGTCAAGTCCTATAAACCCTTATTTTTAACCTTACTTTACAAAAACACAAATGTGTTTTCAAGCTTTATAGCCAATGACCCTTAGATGTTCCTGGCAAGCAGCCCTTTGGGGGGAATGAATTGGGCTTGTGTTTCTTAAACCCATTTAAATCTATTTTTGATAAATTCACCGTAAATTTGATCTATGTTTTTTAAACTTTGTTTACATGTTTTAATAGTAATCTGCAACCGAGTTCATTGTTGCTTGTAAAGTGTGCATTAAGTACTCATTTAAAGATTCTAATAACAGTACTGGTGTGATGTCATTTGAAGCTTTTCATGAAAAGCATTCAGTTACTGTATTTCATTTAGCATGACCATGAAAATAAATTGGGGTGTTTTTCCACCTCACAGCTTATAATATGTCCTCTTAAAAGTGGTCATTATCAGTTTCAAACTGCATGTAGAAAACTGGAATGTAGTTTCCATTTATCTCTAAACTATTAAAGCATTCTTGACGCAAAAGTATATTGCCTTTCTTTTGAAATAAGGTCCAGCCATTTTTCAAGGGCAAGCATTGGTTGTTTAGCTTGCATCTCATGGCCTAGAGGCAAATCCTACTTACACAGCATCAGGGTGTTTTTATGCTTGCAGGAAAAGCAGATGTATTCAGGGCTTGTTGTCTCATGCTGTATTGCAAAATATCGTGTTGCTTATGAAACATGCTATACCTAATGGCAAGTTAAAGAAAGCAAGTGCCTTTGCCATTTCTTGAATCTGGGACACCCTGGGTACCAGCTGTCACAGCTCAACTAATGATGACAAATACCCCTCTCTATGCAGATTGTCGAGTTTGCAAGCTTCTGTGAAGGGCAGCCAGATTACCTTTCCTCAGATAGTAATTTAACCTTTTAAACTCGAGTGTCAGAAGGAAATTATTAGCTGGGCTATTTTCAATAATGATTTCTTCTTCCTTTTTCTTTTAAGTTAATTTGCATCAATATATTCACAAATAGTTCACATTGCTGTTGTGCTGTGAGAATGGGAAACCATCATGATAATACCTATAAGTAGTAAGTGTATTTTGCCAGCATGAATTCTTGAAGTGCCCTTGGCTACAGCCATTTGAAATACACACAGAAGGCTATATTTATCCCCCCTCCAAAATGGCACCAGGGAGCCTCCCAGCATCCTTATATTCCTAGAGGTGATTGGTACAGAATTTTGTCTGAAATTTAAAATAAGCTTTTAGTTTGATGGATGCTAATACTGTAACCATTGAGTAGCCTAATTCATTTAACAAGTCTGTAAGCCTCAGTTCAACAAGGTATGCAATATTTCCCTTGTGTTCTATGTATGAATATATGCATTTAACATAGTAGAGACTTGAATGCATACATTTTTAAGATTAATATATGGGTGTAATACTGTCAATGTTTTGTTCTTACTATCTGTCTGTTTATAATACATGTGGATCACTTGATATAATTAAATATCAAGTAATTTACCTTCATACACAGTGTAAAACTGTTTGGAACATTGGAAAACATAATTGCTGACTGATAAATGGCCATATAAACAGATATGTTTTCAGCAGGCATTAAACGGTGTACACTGTCTCTGTCTCTTGAATGACATGGAGAGAGTGAAGTTTATCGCACTTACCTTAAAACGGCCCCTGAGGGTTCTTAAAGGGGCCGTTCCTGGAACAGGAGGCGGCGGGGAACGCTGTATATCGCATAGTGAGAACGCCGCTGCCACCGCTGAGCATTCCCCTTCTGTTCTGGGAGCGTTCCCCAGGGCCGATTTTCGGGAACGCTTTCTCAAGCGTTCTTGAAAATCAGCCCTCTAGAACGGAACAGAAGGCTCCCAGAACGGAAGGTGAATGCTCGGCAGCAGTGTTCTCGCTGTGCAATATACAGTGTTCTCTGCCGCCTTTTCCAGGAATGGCCCCTTTAAGAATGCTCAGGGGCCGTTTTAAGGTAAGTGCAATAAACTCCAGTGTTTCAGAAGGAGACCATCACCACTGGAGAAGGCTCATTTTCATGATGTTGATTTACAGCACTCTCTTGGTTGCAGAATAACCAATAGAGCATCCACTGGTTATCCTGGAAACCTGCTATGCAAATACAGGTAAAAACAGTCTGTTAAGTGTTCTGGTCCAGGATATTTATGGCCTTGCATGTTAACTACAAAACCTTGAATATAGCTTAGTAGCAATAAACAGGCACTGTAGTTCTTTCTGTGTATGTCTATTACATTTATTTGTGTATATTGTATGACAATTTTGTTTTCCATATTTCTTAGTGAATTTACATAATAAGAACATCTTGCTCAAACATGCTAATCTATATACACATATGGATTCATCTTCTGCATGTAGCTCCCAGTGTATTCAAAAGAGAATCATCATCATCTACACTCAAAAAGGAAGTACTACCAAGCTCAGGAAAATCCTAAGGTTTGTAGAAATACAAACCACTTTAAGGAAATCAGAAAGACAAATCATGGCTCAGTGGCTATAGAAATTTCTCTACTCTAACTAAAAAGAGGGAGGATAGAAGGAAGGAGAAGCAAAATGGGGTATTTTGGGAAAGGCCATAGTTCTCTGTCTGGAATCCTAAAAGGGAGAAAAATCACATGTAATATTTTGGGTTTCTTTTTTATATTACAAAGTACAAACATGATTATTAGCCTAAATTTTTTTTTCTAAAATATGAAAGGGATCAAAAGTGAAATCTCATTACCATGAGGTTGGACTACGGTGCATCTGGAGAATAATTTTCCATTGTTCATTCAATACACTACTTTAGTACATTGTAAATGAATTTTGTTCTCACTCCTGCCTCAGAAAATCCTCAGACTACAAAGAGGACTTTATAGTTTTTGACTTCATTCCAGATGATGTAAGAGTTTTACTAGACCAGAAAGATATAACTGATGTTCAGCTGAGAAATGGTTCTGCTAGATTGTGTGCTTGACTCTGGAGGTACAGTGCACCCGTGTCATACGCGGATGCACCATACACAGTTTTCAGCATATACTGAAAGCTGTGCGGCGGAAGAAGCAATGGAACGTGTGCACAAGCCCCATTGTTTTCAATGGGGCTCCAGTGAACACGGGTACACTGTATCACATTGGCAAGAGACAAGTGAAGAGCCCTGTACCAGCTGTGGCAGATGTCATAAGGATGGGGAGAAAGGTGTACTGTGTCTGCAAGGCTTTTCCTTATCCTAGTTCCTTTTACACCTCCAGTATTAGGGCTTTTCCATGATAATTGGTGTTAGAATACAATGAACTGAGGAAGAGATGAGATTACACCCACACCTTTGCCTTACAGGAGTTACTACAGTATATACTCATGCATAAGTCTAGAAATTTAAGTTAAAAAAATTGACCCAAAAAACCTGAGTCGACTTATCCACAGGCCAATGTAAGTATTGTATTTTAACTCATACTATATGTATGGTAAAAGACAAGAGTTTAATCTGCCCTGGAAGCATTGACCCCCTCTGCTCTCTCATCCATCCAGCCTTTAGTACAGTGGAGCCTTGCCTAATGCAGGGCATCCGTTCTGGAACCACTGATGTAAGGCAAATCTCTCGTAAGTTCATGCCTCATTCAATATAATTGGGCTCATGCTTGTGGCGGTGTGGCGTGCGTGCACAATGTGTGCACACACCATTCATTTCATGGCGACATGATTTCCGCGTAAACAGGAAGCCACATATGGTGCACCCACATATGGAGCGGACGTACTGTATGAGCACAAATAGCTATGTTTGCTGGAATTTTGTAAGTTCTTGGGCATTGTTTTCCTTTGCTTCGTCCTTTAGATCTTTTATTACATGCCCCTAGGTTTTACCCTCAACTTATCCATGGGTCATATCAAATTCCATAATTTTGGCCCCAAAACCTGCCCTCGACTTATATATGAGGTCAATTTATAGTCAAATATATACTGTATACTCTTTATAGGAATAGCCTATTTTGTAAATTGTAGGAATTTTTGTAATTTGTAAGAATGGAAGATCTGTCAAATTGTCTCACAAGAATGCTAATTGCAAGCATTACTCAGTTTGTATCTATGACATCCAGTGCTTGATTTTGAGATTACTGAACTGTAATTTGACTTTGTCAGTTTCAGCTAACTATATGAATAGGGATAACAAAAAGATACAGCAGAATGAATGATATGCTGGAACCAGAACAGAAAAGTGATAATCAAGAATTTAGTCATAGGGCATACTGCATTAAAGCCAATAGTATGTTTAGGAATAATGAGCATATGGTATAAAGTGTATTAATATTAATATAATATTAACAATGATGAAAGCAAAGCTGAAAAACTGCTATACTACAAGAATGGCCTGCCTACTGGATAAGACTATGTAGTGGAAAAGAAACACTTGAGAGCTATTTTCACATTATTTTCACAGTTTACGTGTGTGTGTGTGTGTGTGTGTGTGTGTGTGAATACGAATGAATTCCTGCCTAATGAGAGAGAAAGTACAAAAAGCCAGTTACAGTTAAGACATAATACTTTCATGATCAACAATCTATGGTTCCATATTCTATGGCAGCATACCTAATTTTTTATTATCGAGAGTGGCAGAACTGTCTTTGAATGAGGCATATATATTATTGACCTATGATCTTACTTTTGAGCTTGAATAGAACTAATAAGCCAGTGTGGTGTAGTGGTTTGAGTGTTGGATTGTGACTCTGGAGACCAGGGTTCAAATCCCTGATTGATCATAAAAACCCATTGGGTGACCTTGAGCAACTCACACTCTCTCAGCTTCAGAGGATGGCAATGGCAAACCGTCTCTGAAGAAACTTGCCAAGAAACCCCTGTGACATGTTTGCCTTAGGGTTCGCCAAAAGTCAAAAATAACATGCAGGCACACAACAAGAAGGAAGAAATAATAAGTAATTAAAACTAAGGATAGGGCAAAGATTGCTTGAATGAGTCAGGATGGTCTTTATGGGCTATTGTTTAGTTATCAGAGAATAAATAAATTTTGGTGCAGTTGGTCAATAAATATGTATAAAGATTACTGTTTTCATATGGATGATACATTCCAATCTAATTTGTGTGGGTTTTTTAGTTGGGCGTTTCTAGTCAGTTTTTAAAACATGTCATTCATTTTTGTTTAAAGACCTTGCAAGCCGCAGGTGTGTTATGTATGACATATTATTTTATGCAACAGTTGCACTGTCTGGGATATAAAAAGACCAAAGATCGTAGTGCTTTGTCCACAGCTTTCCACAGTTTGTTTCTTGAATAGCTATTAATGCAGAAACAAAGGAAGCATTTTCATGTTTGGATTTGTCCCATCTGTGTGATCTGGTGGTTTATGCAGTAGGAGGTGTTATCACATGAATCCAAATGCACAAAGTCAGTTGTTTTATGGACTCCTTTCTGTGCTTGAAGGAGTTTATAAGTTGCCTGCTCTATTGTGTGTCACTTCAAGCTGACATGTGTGCATTGTGCTGAGCATATTTGGGGTGTAATTACAACTAATGAAGCCTGGAACACAGCTTGTTCACCGAGTAATTTATTCGTCTCCTGTCTGATTCTTGAAAGTTGCTGTAAGATTGTTATATGATGCACAATATTTTGGACATGCCTTGGGGTGTCTGACATTATTCCGTTTTTTTTAAACACATGAAGTCAACTTAATTTTTAGTTTCTGAACAACTAATTATGAGACTCAATCTGCTAGACAGGTTTTGAAAATAAAGAAAATGAGGCGGAACATTACCTTACAATACAAAAAAATCTCTTCAGAATTATAATAAAATAAAAAGAGTGCACAAAAGCTCAATTTCTAAAAATATCTTTATATTTATTATTGAATTGTACAAGGGAAAGATAAGGGGTAAATTTAGGATGTTAAGAAATCCTACATAATTACAATTCAGACAAGAAATAGATTTGTCTACAGCTTGTTGATCGTTACTCTTGTTATTTAAGTGATATTACATTTGTTGTTTCCTAGAGCGATTGAGTTGCCTGCAAAAGTTCCTGACACAATAAATCAGTTGATTTGAAAAGGAACTGTAAGCTAATTGTCACATTAACTAGTAAATCCACATATTTTCATATGGGACCATTTTGTTTTAAAGAGTTTATTATTTTTATAATATGACACTTGAATACAAGCTGGTAAATTAGTTAAAAAACAAAAATGAATCAGCTTCTTAATTTCATATCAATACTTTTCAATCAGACAATTACAAATCTTGTTTTCTAATCAGATATGATTGTGGATATTGTGCTTGGTTTGAAATTTGAATTATTTTTAGTTTAACAGTTTAGTTTTAGTTTGCCAAACAGTTGTGATGGTTTTCATTTTTTTGATTGCCTCATCGTATTTAAATAGGTGTCTTGGCTAGGAAAATGTTCAAAAGACACAACTCGGGAGCGACTGGTTTCAGATAATGAGTTAATTACAATCAACTTTTTAAATTTAATTCTTGTTACAGTTGTGTGGCTCTATCCTCCTTGCTGCTTTGGGCTCTGTTTGAATGTTGAGCTACTGATGAAGTAGATGGCAAAGAGAGTGTGGTTTTCACCAAAGGCCAATGGCTTGAAGCACAGTTTTTTAAAAAAAGTAGGTATGTCTAGTAAAAAAAAACCATTGTTGTAAAACAATGCATCAAGTTAAAGCATTATTTTCAGTTCTTTGGCTAAAATAATTAGTCTCATCATACTGTCTTGAAACCACAATTTCAACTGATTGGTTTTAAAAATAATTTGCCAAGCACTGACAAAAGATGAAAGAGGCTGCATTATAAGATAATGCTGAAAATCAATATTATAAAAATTTATATAATTCAGTTTAATAAACATTAGGTGCTTGACCCCAGCAAATTAAAGGCAAAATTATCCTATACAATTTCCCATAAGCTAAGGATATATTTGACATTTCTTTTATTCTTGTTTAAAATCATATGATTCAAAATAATTGAATTATGATATCCCAAGTGAAGGCTAAAATGTATTTACTTTTTTTTTTAAAAAAACTGTGGTAGTTTAAACCTTTGGTAATTGTAATTTTCCTAGGATGCCCTGTTGTGCTACTCCAAGATATTACATTTGACTACCATAACATTGTATTTTTGAGACATATTTTAATTCAATCCACCAGCTCCTAAGTATTTAGAAACAAGTGGTTTTATGTTTTTAACATTTGACAGTTATTTTTTCTCAAAAAAATTTCAGTACATTAATTTATGCCAGGATATTTGGATTGCCTGTTGAGGTGTAAGATTGTTTTGCAGACCTCTCTCTTTCTTCAATTAATGTAAGAATAATGCAGTCACACTCTTTTAATAAATGGATTTGAATACAGATGGTTTGCAGATCTCTCTCAGATCAGTGTAAGAGCTATTATCGCATACAGATTACAACATTCATAACTCCATGTGGGACTCACTCAGAAGGGCTTCTCCTCTCCCCTTTTTCCTGTGACACAGCCACAAAAAAGATCTGGTGGTTTTGCTTTAGCTTTTAGTATTGGAAGGTTATGCCGTGGCTGTAGCATGTCTCGATTTCAGTAAGGCTTTGACAAGGTCCCCCATAATATTCTTGCAAACAAGCCAGTAAAGTGTGGACTAGGCAATGATACTGTTGGATTTGTAATTGGTTGGCCAATTGAACCCAAAGGGAGCTTGCCAGTGGCTCCTCTTCATCTTGGGGAAAAAATACCCAGTGGAGTGCCACAGGGTCCTGCCTTGGGTCCAGTGCTATTCAGTATCTTTACAAATGATTTGGATGATGGAATATAGGACATACTCATCAAATTGGCAGATGGCACCAAATTAGGAGGGATAATAATAACCCAGAGGACAGGATCAAAATTCAAAATGACCGTAACAGATTAGAGAGCTGGACAAAAACCAATAAAATGAATTCCAACACAGAGAAATGTAGGTACTACACTTAGGCATTAAAAAAAGAAAAATAAATGCCCATATACAGGATGGGTGACACCTGGCTTGACAACAGTACATATGAAAGGAATCTAAAAGTCTTAGTAGGCACAAGCTGAGCATGGGTCAATAGTTTGATGCAGCAGCTAAAAATGCCAATGTGATTCTAAGCTGCATCAGTAGGAGTGCCTAGAACAGTGTCTTGATCAAGGGAAGTAATAGTGCCACTCTATACTGCTTTGGTCAGGCCTCACCTGGAATACTGTGTCCAGTTCTGGGCACCACTATTCAAAAAGAATATTGACAAGCTGGAATATCTCCAGAAGAGGACAACCCAAATGTTAAAAAGTCTGGATACCATGCCCTATGAGGAGCAGCTAGGGAGCTGGGTATGTTTAGCCTGGGGAAGAGAAAGTTAAGAGGTGACAAGATAGCCATATTTTAATATCTGAAGATGGAGCAAGCTTGTTTTCTACTGCTCCAGAGACTTGGACACAGAACAGTGGATTCAAACTACAGGAAAATAGATTCTACCTAAACAATGGGAAGAAGTTTTCAAACGTCGATTATGGTGCCTTAGAATGTGATGGAATCTCCTTCTTTGGATATTTTTAAACAGAGGCTGGATGGGGGCATCTTTTGGGAGTGCTTTGATTCTGTATTCCAGCACAGCAAGAGTTTGACTGTATAGCTCTAGTGGTTTTTTCCAGCTCTATGATTCTATGATATCAGCCACAGTTTAGTGCTCATGTTAATAGTTTGTGGACTGTGTGTGCCCTGAAAGGGATTCCCCTACAAGCCATCAACTGTCCAGTTGTTTCAGCCATCAGTCAGGAATACCACTGCTGCTTTTGCTGATACTACACCTACTGTAGTGTAGTGGCACTCTTGAAAATTCTCTTTTGGCTGTTCTAGGAGCCTAACTGCTAGAGCGTCCACTATCCAGCACTAACCTTTGTGCTCATAGAAATGCAGGTGCAAGAACACTTTCTTCTTTTGTGATGCTGGGTGAAAATCCAAGCAGCATCCTAACAAAATTAATGAGAAGTGACAGCTGTGTGTGTATATATGTCTAGAGCTGGAAGGTTACTTTAAAAATAATTTATTACCACTACTCCTAGACTCCCAAGGAGCTCCGCCTTATCACCCCCCTGGAAACATTTAAAAAGAGGCTTAAAACCTTCCTCTTCTGTCAAATGAAAATGAAGTTGTGTATTTTGATCCCATCGACTCTCTGCCTCACCCTATTGAATGATTGTTTTAGATTTGTATAGTGTATATTGTGTTACTGGTTTTTATCTATTTTTATGATGTGTTTGTAATTGGTTTTAATTCTGTGTAAACCGCTTTGATCTTTTGGAAAAACGGTATATAAATAAATTTTATTATTTTTATTATTATTATTAAATGATAATTCCTTATTTCTAGTGGCAGTATTGTAATGTGTTGTATTCTCTCCCCCCCCATCCCCTCTCATTTTAGTAGGACCTTAGGCGTGATATAAAATTTGAAAAAGTCCTGTCAAAATGCCTCTAAAATGCCCTTTAAAGGTTACACTGAAAGTTAATGAAGGGGTTGTGACTCCTTACATCACTATCTTTGTTCACACCTATTATTGTATTTTTAATTCAATGTTAAGTAATCACACGTATGTTAGGTCCAAAAATTAATCTCTATGTGATGAGATCAGGAATCTCTGTGAGTGAGAGGAAAATATATGTGTCTGTTAAGAATGTATGTGTGCGTGAGCTGGTTGTCTACATCTGTGTGTCTGTGTAGGAATGGAAATTCTGGTTTAGCCTCACTTGTCTCTACCAGCCCTGTCTCTAACAGCTGCTGACAGCACCAACAGTGTGACTCCTTAGAAATATTGCCAACTGCAGATATGTCCCTTCACTCCTGGTTCAATGTGTCATCTGAACCCTAAACTGTGGTTACGCTTAACTATGATTTGTTTGAAAACAAACCAGATCAATGTTGGTCATTACCAATTCTTCTTTTTGAACAGCAATTCATCCATGGATGAGGACTATTTTTCTTATCACAATCGATCTCAGGCATTTTCAGAATTATTTTTATCCTGCCCTGTACCAAAAGATCTTAAGGTAGCATACAAGTAAAATTAATTTTAGTATTTTAAAATAGTTTAAAAATAAAATTTTAAAAATAAAAGTAAACAGACTAAAAACATAATCCACAAAACAAAACAAACTGGGGAGCATCCAATGAAATTTAGGGGCTAAACTGACAGGCATAATATGCCGGCCTGGGAGTGGTGTGGCGCGTGGTGTTTAGATGACACACATCCCAATGCCTCCCCCAAGCCACTGTCATGCCACCCGCCCACCCAGATGGTGGGCAGCATTGTGACACTCCAGCGGCAAGGCGTTTACATGACACAGGAACTCCCTAAACCTGCAGCAGCAGTGAAAAGGACACCCGCTCCCCAGCGCTTTCTGCTTCTCTTTTTTGTGCCAGTAAAAGGCCAGATTGGAGCCACTGCATGCGATCTGGCGCACAAAGGGGCAGTGTGACACCACTTCTTTAGGGCCATCTGTTTGTGGCTTTACAAGAGAAAAAAGTGGCACATCTCAAGATGTTGGAAGGTGGTCTTTCTTAAGTAAAAAGCAGGCATGTGTTAGTTTGTGGATGTTCTTAAGGCTTTCTGGGAGGTCTTCATATAGTATACTGGCCCCAGTAATAGAGCAAAGGTACACACATGCCCCAACCAACAAACCTCACTCCTTAAGCAAGTGTACATAGAGAGAGGCATTCCTTCAAGTATTTTGATCCCAAGGGATAGAGGTTCAGATGTCATCACAAGTTGTTTGAATTCCACCCGAAGCATATTAGTAGCCAGTGCATGTCCTTAAAACCAATGTTATATGATGCTCTAGTCAGCAGTCCAAACTAGCATGTATGTGACCCCATCCAGGAGACACCATTTACCTTCTTCCCAGACCCAAGAGAGCCAGTGTGGTATAGTGGTTTGAGCAATGGACTATGACTCTGGAGATTAGGTTTTGACTCCCCACTCAGCCTTGCAAACCCATTGGGGGACTGTGGGCAAGTCATACTTTTTCAGCCTCAGAGGTTAGCAATGGCAAACCCCCTCTGATGAAACTTGCCAAGAAAACCCTATGATAGGCTTGCCTTAGGTCGCCTTAAGTCAGAAATGATTTGAAGACATATAACACACACACACACACACACACACACACCCTAATAACTGCTAATCTACAGATCCTCCATCTTAGTTGTATTGAACTGTATTTTTTGCTGCTAGGAGAAAGTTGATATCTGTTAGTTAGATTAACTATTTTAGAGTATATTTTAATTTATTATGTTGATACTGTGGATTTTGTTCTTTGTATTTATATATATATATATATATATATATATATTCCTTGCTTTAGACATTAGGTTTATGTTTTGTATTCTAGCTTATGTTTACTGTATAATTATTTTTTTTGTCTCTAATGTTCTTGTTGTAATCCGCTTTGGTAACATTGGGAAAAGGCGGGATAGAAAAAAATAATTATTATATTATTACCATTATTATATTATTATTGTTACCAGGATTCAGTTTCACTATATTGGGCTACATTCAGCCCATTATACCATCATTGTTCCAAAAGGGAATATTATTGATAACACATACTTCTCACATACTTTAGGGTCAAGAGAAGTTCTATTTAACAGCTAAATCCTCTTGCAAAATAATAGCTTCCTCCTTCTAACAGTAGTGAGGCATTTATCACCTCCTGCACGCACCCAATCAGTCCCATTTCACTAGATCTTATGTGCCATAATGGGCAAGTATTAAACTCAAGCAGTCAGACAAAATGATTCTGTCCACATCATCAAGCCACAACAACTGAAACTCCGGGGTGGGGAGGGGGGTGTACTCACCTTGATTCTGGTTCTGTAGGACCATACAACATACAGCTGTTTTAGCAGTGAAAAGCCTCTTCTTCAAGCCTTTAATGCATTGTTTGAAAAACTCACTTCTTGCTTTTCAGTTTCCAGAAAGTCCAGTCTTTTTTTTTATATGTGTCCATCTGGATGCCAAGTGTTGCCATTTAAAAAAAAATGTTCACTGCTACTTGCTGACCACTGGGGCTGCCACCTGCTCCCCTGCCAAACCAAGCCATGCCATGTTGAAAAATAAACGTTTTTTTCTCCTCAGGGCCACCACTGCCACCTTGCTGACACAGCCCCTCTGGAGAAATCACTTCCTCTGAGGTTAGAACAAGATGCCCAGCCCAACCATGAAATCAACAATGGTGCAGGGGTCAGGCTATCACCTCCCCATTAATAGCATGGCTTGGCATCTTGTTCTGACCTCAAAGAAAACAACTTTGACAATGGGGCTGTGCTGGGAAGGTGCACGGCCAGGAAGGCAGCAGTGGCAACCCTGAGGAGACGGTGAAAATAAAATGGTGTCAATTTGAATCTGGGCAGAGGAAATGTGTGGACATAATTTCAGTTTCAGTGTAATATATTAAGAGTATGCGTGGTACTAATGGGGTGAATTTGGGGCAGCTTCAAGGCAAAATATTCTGAGCTGACCAGATTACATATTAGGAACTTGAACCACTTATATCTGAGCCTGAAGACCAGGGATAGACTGGGATATCAGACTCCCTGATTGAACTCACAGAACTGTTCTTGGAGCTGGTGTTGGTATTGTTCAGACTTTTGATCTGGACAATTTCATCATCCCATTTGAGACCTGTATGTCAGGTGCAGCTCGGGAGTTCATGGTATCCAGAATGGTCACTGGAGCATAGATGGTGAAAAAGTCAATTTATATCTGACAAAAAAATAATATAGAGAACATCTTTGTTCCTATAGGGTGGCAATACATGCCATGAAGAAGGCCTTCATTGTACATACTGCATTGGTGAATTCATGTCCAGCAGAACTATTCTGATGGTGTGAGGTCTAATTCAGGCACTCTTACCCCTGAATCCAGTTGTAGAGCCATCAGCTTTTAACAATCACTTCACAGATAAAATCTCTGGAATAAGAGCTGACTTAGATGCCTTCATTATAGCAGAAATTGACAATTGAGTGTCCAGCAACTCTGTGAACAGGATTATAGAGTCTCAATTGGATCAGTCTCAATTGGTGAGTACCAGTAGTGTGGCCAAACTGCTAGGACAAGTAGGGAAGACATCTTGTCCTCTTGATTACTGTCCCTCTTGACTGGTTGTCCAGGGAAGAGATGCAGTTAGATCTCTGTTGCAGTGTATGCATCTCTTAGGGAGAGAAATTTTCCATCCTGTTTAAAAGGAGGAGTGGTCACTTCTTCAAAATTGCCTGCCACCCTGTATCAAGTCTCCTAAGCGTTATATGGCATACTACAAGGTGCAGTTCTATCCCCAATGTTTTCTAACATCTACATGAAACCGTTGGAAGAGATCACCCAAAGGCATGAGGCAGGGTGCTATCAGTATGTTGATGACACCCAAATATAATTCTCTGTACCTTCAGTAATAGCATCGGCTAAGGACAGTGTGTCTCCTCAGAATGAATGTCTAGATGAGGTAATGGGCTGGAAAAGGAAAAGCAAACTGAAACTGAATCAAGAAAAGATGGATGTGTTTAAAGGAGAGAACATTTATTAAAATAAAATCACATTTCCATTCCCTTAAATAATACTACCCTCACAATATCCTTGTGCGTACCACTGAGAATCTGTTGATCATTAAGTAATGTGGCATATACCTAAAATTAAAAAAAAATAAAACCAATAATATAAAAACATAAATACCCCTCTTAATTTTAAAACTCAGCCTCAGCTTCGTTTTAAAGCAGGGAGAATGCCAGTTTTCAATGGAGGACCAGATTCCCCCCCCCCCAAATGTTAGACATTCAGGGTTCATAAAACTATGGCAAGATAACTAAATGTCTAACTAAAAGACTTTATTTTTTGTGCATCTATTCAAGCCTATATTCCCCACCAACCAGATGGGTTACACAGTACATCCAGTCTCCTTCCTTTCCTGTGGAGGAGATTGAAGACTTGCGATTAGTTTTTCAAGAACAGCTGAGTCAGCATTATCAAACTTGGCCACTGCATGGGTTTTTGACCCACATTCTGACTTCTAGACCTTGAGAAGATCGCCTTCATTTGAAGAGGTCTAAAGCTGAATGACAGTAATCATCCATCTGTAACAGCCTCCTGGTGTGAATAGCTCTCCTGGCTTTCTGGCCTACTTGAAATGGCCCTGGGAAACTGTTCAACCACTTGGAACAGCAAACTTCATAGCTAGTGAGCTGTGTTCCGCTTTGTGATCAATGTTGCACTAATGGTAAGTAGGTACATCCCCCTCCCTTCATTTAAGAGTTTTTCATACAGAAATATGGTGAACTGTTTTCAGCAATACTAGTCTAAAAATCAATTTTGGAACCTTAGCATTTTAATTAAACCTGACTGTGCAGCATGGACAAAAAACAATTAAACAATGTACATACAGGATAGGGATTCCAACAGTTACATTGGGAAATACTGTTTTATATTCTTAGTGATCAGTTGCAACCTTGTGTACCATCACCTTGGAATGTGTGACATTCAGCTTTACAATTTATGAAGTGTAGAGTAGATAAATAGCATACTCTAATATCAGCTTATTTTAGCACTTAAATATGTACTTGCGTATTAAGGATGCAAAAAAATTAATCCAAATGTAATCCCTTCAGAATAATTGCGGTAAGAGAGGAAGTATAATAAGAGTGTAATATTACAGCGCTTTAGAAATCAAGTTTAATAATAAAATAGCGTATAGAAAAGAAAGGAGCTACTATTTCTCAAGGGATAGGTTAGAGTGCTTCTTTCTACTCCTCACCTACCCTTTAACTATTTGGAAGCCGGCGGGGCAAAAACTAAACAAGTAGAAAGCAAGTATATGGGAAAGCATCATTGATGTAATCCAGTGTCATCGCCTTAGATTTTTTGTTTGCGTTCATGCAAGTCAGGTTGGAACCTAGTTTAGGCCACTTTGTTACACTCCTCTAAGGAAATTGACGTTGACTATGAAGAAACCTGTAACTTCCATGTTTCCTAACTTTCGGATATATGGTGTCACTACTAGCAGTAGGTTGAAGCTGTGACCAGTGCTGAGTCACTTATATTGCCGTGACTGATGATACTAAAACGACAGGCTCTTGAGGTCTGCTTTAGCCAAGTGTAAAGCCCAGGGTGGCAGAGGATCATAGGATTATCCTTATACAGGTATGATACTTAAAATGAATGTCACAAAAACCTTAGGAGAAATTCAAAATTAATCTAAACTAGTACCGGCCTGACGTGAAAGAACGCTTACAACATCTGTCCTAGTCTGTAATTGTAAAGCCAATATCTGAGCTTAGCCATCTGGTTTGACTGAATGAGCACAATTTATCTACAAGCACCAAACTTACCAGAAAAAATCAGAACGATCAAATGTTTCTTCTTATAATGAGCAAGACAAAAGTAAAACATAAGAATTCAACTATGGACCTAGTTGACATAAAAGAAGGAATTAATTTACAAAGTTTTAGAGAGAACTTGTCAGGGGTAGTGGTCAGTAGCTTCAATGCAGAGAAAGTCCCCCTTTTTTTTTTGATGCCGTTCCTGGCCATCTTCAATTAAAAGAAGAAGGAAGAGACAGTGAGGGAACAATACAGACGTCTCTGCTTGGACCATTCATCATTTAAAATTGCTGCTCAAAGAAAATCGAGAAATAGTACCATCCCCTCCTTTTGTACAAGTTACCATCAAAGGTTTTGGATGGATACCTGGTTGCAGGCTACCAGAAGAGTAGGATACCTCTTCTTAGGAAAAGGAGGTTGAATTCGAAGACTATACATTTTTTTTTCTATCCTCCTTGAATCTATAAAATTTATAATGTACATACTGATTAATGTCCTTCCATATATTCGTAGCAGCGATCACTAGCAAAACTGATATATTAGGATCATTAGAATAGCTCATAGAGTTGGAAGAAGAAAGACCACAAGGTCATCAGTCCAACCTTGCCATGCAGGAAATCAAATCAAAGCAATCCCCGTAACAGAAATTTCAGAACTTAGATTTCTAGGATTTGCAGATCACGGATTCGCACGAGCGACCTAGTAATTGAAAAATCCATAAGGTTATTTCCCCAGTTGTCGGACAAGGAAAAACATTGAACTCCAGTGGAATTCACGAGTTCCAAAAGCTGTATCACCCCCCCAAAAACATACCAAAATGCTCTTTTTCTTTTATATTATTAAAACAAAGAGAAGCTCCTTCAATACACTGCATTGGCTATACAATTTAAACCATATAGAATTCTTACAGTCCGAACAGAAAAATACTGCAAACTTTCCAACAAAATGAATAATCAGCCACCCCCTCCTTTAGGAATTCAAGTGGAATTCATCTTTCCACCTTGCGTTACTTCTGACTGTTACTATGTATCCTTATCTCAGTACAGTGGTTACTCGGGATACGAATTACCGGTTACGAAATTTCGGGATACTAAAAAATCCATTGGAAATCCTTGTCCGGGTTACGAATGTTTTTTTCGGGGCGTTACGGAAGAAAATTTTTGGTTGCTTTCGGCGCCTTTTTCGCACGCAACGCGGGCTTTTCCCTATTAGCGCCTATGCATTCGGCTTAAGAAGGCTTTTCGGGTTACGAAAAAGCCCGGCCGCGCGGCAGAATAACTTTCGTACCCGACCGGCCCACACACTGTGTGTAGTTTATGTTATGTCTTTCTTTATGGTGCAGCTTCCATCCAGGTAATAGATGCACTCGTTATCCTTTTTGCTCTAGTTTTCCTAAACCTCCCAGTTCTTATTTCATAAAACAATTATCTGGCCTGACCAAATGGTTTTGATCATCTTTCTTAGTTTTTATATTTCAAAAAGTAATTTCCACCACACCCGACAGATTGGTCATCCAGCCCTCTGTTAAAAATTCCAAACAAGGAGACTCACTCTACTCCGAGGGAGGTTTTCCCACTTGAACAGCCTTAGTGTCCGCAAGTCCTCATATTCTTAGGTGAATCTCTTTTCCTGCACTTTGCATCCATGCCTCGGGTCCTCGTCTCTGAAGCAGCAGAAAGAAAAACAAGCTTTACTCTCTCCAAATATGACATCCCTTCAAATATCAAAACAGGGGCTATCAGATCACCTCTTACCTTCTCTCTCCGGCTCTTAAACATCACCAGATCTTAGTCGTTCCTCATTACGGGCCCCCCCACTGGCTTCCAGATCCTTCACCATTTAGTCGCTCTCCTTTGGACACGCTCCCAAGTTTTCTCAATGTCTTTTTGAATTGTTATGGTGCCAGAATGGAACACACTATTCCCGTTGGGGCTGACCAAAGCAGAATAGAGTGGCATATTACTCCTTCGATCTAGACATTAGCTTTCTATTGATGCAGCCAGTTTATATGGCCTTTTAAGCTGCTGCATCACACCTTGACCTCCTGATTCACTCTTGTGGTTACTAGGATCTAGCTCTTTTACATGTAGTTCTCATAGCCAGATGTCCCCAATCCTATATCTATGTATTTCAATTTTTTTACCCCAAGTGCAGTACCATACATTATCATTTTGAACTTAATTTTGTTAGCTTTGGCCAGCTTTCTAATCTATTAAGTCATTTTGAATTCTAATCTAATCTATTTTCTAATCTATTACGGTCATTTTGAATTTTCATCCTGTCCTCTGGGGGTATTAGCTATTCTTCTCGTTTCGGTTGGTATTAGCTATTCTTCATTTTGGTTGTCATCTGAAAAATTTGCTCAGCATGCCCCCTATTCTTCATCCAAGTCACTGCTGATAAGACATTGAATAGCACTGGGCCAGGATTTCGAACCTGGGCCACCCCCACTGGCTCACTTCTCTCCAGGATGAAGCGGAGCCATTGTGAACCTTCTTTCGGGTTCCGTCGGTCCACCACTTTAGTAATCCCCCTAACATTTGTACTCTCCCACATTGTTTACTATCGTTTGCAAGAATATCATGTGGGATTTGTTCCAAGCCTTCCTTATTGAACTCAAGATCTGTATTGTCTCATCACATTCCCTTCATCCTAGCAATGCTGCTAATTCGTCACAGAAGAGACAGATTAGTCTGGTTGACTGTTTTTGAGAAACCCATGGATTTTTAGTGAATATACCATTTCCTTCTAATGTTCACAGACTTTTTTGTTTAATGAGCTGTTTAAGAGGTCTTTCCCAATGATACCAAAGTGGTTAGCAATAAGTCAAAAAACAGTAGAGAAATTAACCCTGATAGGAAAAACTGGACATCCCAGTGAATCAAGCTACCTTCCTCTTTCTATTACAGCACTTCTATCTTCCTCGTATGTTCTTTCATTTTTCTCTTATTATTATGCCATACTAAGGACAAGAAAGCCAAGGAATCAAGGTTCTTTGTTTGAAACGAGAGGGCATAGGTATTAATTGGTTGACTGGAACGTCTTCAGATGGAACTAGTACCTTTTGGGGGAATGATTGGAGTGGAAAATTAGAGCTACAGAGGAGATGATGCTGAATGAAATATATTCTGTATGAAGATCTCATTTATTGTTATGTGTGCCTTCAAATCAAACAAATGATTTCAGCTTATGTGGCATGGGGCGGTCGTGATACTAGGTTAGGGGACCGTGCGCAACCGCCACGTTCCCTAACCCAATACGGAAGTGGCAGCATAACATGGTGGCGTCCCCGTGTAAATGTGTGTTGCCAATGTGACATAAAGGGCGTGTGGCATCGCACGGCACCAGTGTGCTTACGTTGTGGAGTGCGCCATTGGTGCACTCGTGAGTCGCCTGCACGCGCAAAAAAGAACCCTTTTTAATGTTTTTACTTCAGAAAGCAAGCGATGGTTTGCGCTGCGCCTTCTTCTGGAGGAATTAAAGCTGCCAGCAGCCGCCCCTTTTTCGGTGGTCTGTAACGCACCAAGTTGGGTTTTTCTCTGCAAGAATTGTTCAGGGGGAGGTTTGCTTAAGATCCTGTGACTTGCCCTAAGACATCCCGTGGGTTTCCAAGGCTGAGTAGGGATTTGATCCCTGGTGTTCAGGCGCGGTACTAGTCCAACATGGATCTACATCATGCTACATCTCATGGATCTCAACATATTACTAAATAAATGTTTACTGAGAAAAAAATGTTGATATATGGAAAATGCGTGGAAATGTGAAATTATGAATGAATGGTAAACTTATAATATTTTTAAAAACCCAAAACGTTTGCTACTTTCTTTGTTTTTCAGATCATCGATAGCTTATTATTATTATATATTAGTAGGGAGAGGAGCCCTGGTGGCGCAGTGGTTAAATGCCTGTGCTGCAGCCACTTACTTACAGTTGCAAGGTTGTGTGTTTGGTTACCAGCCAGGGCACGACTCAGCTGGCACTTCTACGGTCGCTTAAAAATGAGTATCCATTGTTGTGGGCAATTAGCTTATACACATTTGAAACTGCTTAGGAAGTGCTTAAGTGCACTGATAAACGGTATATAAGAAATTACTGCTATAGCTATTGCTATATTATACTACTTAATGTTAATACTATTAATCATCTAGACCACCTACAATCTTCTAGTGTCATTGTAGAGGTTACTAGACAGAACTCTCTCTGCCCAAAGGCCTTTTAATTAGGCTATATACCTAGATGGTTTTCTGTGAGCTTATCTCAAGATTCTTCCCTCCCCCCCTCATGTTCCTTTTGGTATATTAGATCCAATTTATCATAATAAATATGGGTGAAACTGACCAACATTTGTATTTTATATAAAACAACACACCCTGTAAAATCTACATTAATAAGTCCAGGAGAAAGATGTGCACATGTACATGGAACATGCACACATTGATTCAAGAGAGGAAGGACAATAGTAAATTGAAATATTATATCATAAAGACTGGTGGTCCAGATGACCCTTTTAAATATGGTAGGACTCTAAGCTTGACAATTGGTTCAGGGTTGCAGCTTAAATGGGGCCATAGAACGTCTATGGCTTTCTCCTATAGAGTAGACTATCGGGTCTTCCAGGTCAAGAAGGGGTGAGGATATCAACAGAGTAGGGTGAGAAAGCCTTCCTGTTGCTAGTTGCTTCATGCATAAATAAAACCCTTTAGTTTTCAGAGGGGTTGTCAATCCGATCTAAATTCTTTTCTGAGACGAGGGGGGGGTGGAGAGGGAGGGAGGGAGGGAGGGAGGGGAGAGGGGGGGAGAGCCCTTAAAAAGAATGTTTTAAAGTGACTGGATAGTATAATAACCATAGCGTATATAATGTTATATAATTTTGTTGTAATATTTAAACTTGCATTTTGGACCCCAACAAGCCATTTCTAACATGATAAATAAAATCTAGTCTTAGAATAAGTTAACGTAGATTTTTTAAAGCATCTTATTCTTTTCATCCAATACATATGGTTAATAATAATGGTACCTTAAGAATGTCTCAAAATTTTTTTGTTGACAAATCCGTATTATTAGATTATAAACTTAGATCATACAATAATTCTGCTGCCTTTGTTAAATAAAAGGTGGCACTCACAGCCCATGATTGTTTTATGTATTTGGAATTCAATGACACAAACCCTTGATCAAAAGTCAGTATTCCCCTGAAATATGAAATTACCATCTTCCCTTTTATGACTGTGTATGGAGCATTGTGACGAAAAGAAAAATTATTTTCAAACATAGCAAGGAGCATCAGTGTTGGCAAAACTGCCAAGAGATAAGGCAATCCTATGTTTCTAAAAACCTTTATTCACCAGTAAGAAGATCCTCATGCAATTTTTTTTGATTTGGTTATCCGTCGAAGACATAATAAGCTTATCTATTTTTTTGATAAAATGGACATGTAAAGCTTTTTAGTATTTTCAACTAGTTTTAAATGCAGTTCAACATGCTTACCAAGCTCGTATCCTTAATAACCTTTGTCAGACAACCTTCCCCCCACCTTTTCAGTTTTAGGCTCATGACACTCTGCTACACTTGACGACACATTACAGGAGGTTTGTAGCCCAAAACATTTGGAGGCCACCAAATTGGGAAAGGGTTTGCAAGCTCATCATTTTGTCCTTCATTATTAAACCACTTCGTGGCATGTACAGGAATATTCTTTTCTCTCAGAAGCCACTTTTGTAAGAAAAAGAAATTGATGAACAAAATGACCATTATTCTATACAGGGCATCCAAAACATATCTTTACATTTTCAATTCTATATACAGTGGTACCCCGGATACGAAATGAACCGTGTTACGAAAATTTCCGGGATTACGAAAAAAATACAATAGATAGAAACACTGTTTCCGGGTTACGGTTTTTTTTTTTTTCAGCCTTATGCAAAAAATTTTTGCGTGTTTCGGCGCTTTTCGCACGCATCGCTGCTTTCCAGCGCTAGGCGGCTATGGCTTTTTCGGTTGGCGAATCTTTCGGGTTAACGAACGGCGCCGCGGAACGAATTAAATTCGAACCCGGGGGTGTAGGTACCAATGTACAATTGAAAATTGTAAAGATAATTTTCGAGACCCCTTTACTTTGTCATCATACCTTTGGCTAATTGACCCAACACCAATTAGGCAAATATTTATAAAACAGGACCTAGTGCTGATTGGATGACCCTTGTGGTCTGTTCCAACCTCCGATTCTAACTTCTCTCCTACTCATACCGGTGGCATATTACTTATTTAGAATTCCAACTCCAAAATCCAACACTTCTGAGCTCCAACACGTATCTGCAAGGTTGGGGTGAGAGGCGAGATATACAAGGATCTGTGAAATGGCAGGAGAATCCACGCTACCCCCATTTCAGAGATCCTCAGTATCTCTCTAGCCTTATTACAGAGAAACATATAGAGCTGGAAGAGCCCACAAGGGACCATCCAGTCTAACTCCCTGACATGAAGGAATATACATCAAAGCGCTCCCATGGACATCCAGCCTCTTTTCAAAGACCTTCAAAAGAAGAAGGACTCCCATCACTGCAGAGGAAGTGTATTCCACTGTTGAAAATAGCTCTTACTGTCAGGAATTATTTCTAATATTTGACTGGGAAATCTACAGTATTTTCCTGTAGCTTGAATCCATTTCTCTGGGCCTATTCTCTAGAAATGGAACACAAGCTAATAGATCTGTACAGGTTTCCTAACTATCTCTCTGCAGTAGGAGCAAAGCAATGCTTTGTACATAAAGGCTTGTATGTGGGTTTAAAACAACAGAAATCAGTTTAAAAAAATTACTGAAGTTTAATTGACTATATATACAGTTATAAGAACACATGAAAAATGATGTCACTTGATGGTTCATACTTAAAAGTTTACTATGTTTCCACGGAGGACGGAAAATAGCACAACTCCTGCCCAGAAAAAAACAAAAAGGACAATGTTAAGTTTTGTTAAAATTTAATTTCAGATTTGAAAGCTGGGTTGGGTAAGGTAAAAAGATGTTCTGTCTTTTGGTGGACACTCTACATCTTGACCAAACAGATTCTTTGGCTCATGCTGAGAACTACTTTTTTCATTCTGCTACAGAATAACCTATTCATCAGACACATATCCTTGGCTTTTGTAGTTAGTTGTTGTTGTTCTGTTGTTTTTGTCATTGTTCCTAGATTCCATGTGTTTTATTGTCAAAAAACTCAAATAAAAATTAAAATTAGGAAAAGATGTTCTAACTATCCAGAGAATATATTTGACACTAATATAACGTTTTGCTACAGCTTACTTTTTTATAACATGTACTGTATTTGTATATCCATGGATTACAGGATCAATGACATCATTAAATTATCAAATTGTCGATGTCAAATATGTCAAGTCAGGTTGAGATTTCTATGGGAAAACAACAAGCTAAGACTTTTCTGTTTCCTGTATTTGTTTGAAAGATTATTAAATAGCGTCATAGTATTTGTTTACTAAAGCATTCATTAAATAGCACTCATCTCTCAAATTTTAAATTTCTCTAGACAAGTTAACAAAGTAAAAATGTTGAGACAGGTTCATCAGCAAATGGTGTTTCTCTTGCAGACAAAGAAGTTTTTGAATCAACTTTCAACAAGCAAACAATGTAAAAAGAAAAGGTTCACAACACACACACCCCAAAGGAATAAGAAACGAAAAAATTCCTACCCTTCAGGTGAAAAGAATAAAAATTCAAGATCACTACCAAGGCAAGTGATAATTTATTATGACTATTATTTTAATAACCCTCTAGCTTCACCTTACTCCAAATCACCAAAGACCTGAAAGAATCCCATTAAACTGCTTTTAAGTTATAGTGCAAAGGGAGAGGCAAGACCTTAAAAACTAAACAGAACACCAAATAGCAATTTATACATCTGAAACTAGTGGGCAATACACGTTTTAATCCATTACAAATTAATCCTACAAGTAAATTATATAAAAATTAAGAGAAGCAAAAGGCAGAGCATCTGTAAAAAAAGGTTTGCAGCCGAGACTGCATTAAACAATTTAGTGGCGTTGTCTAAAACGTAGCTCGCTGGAAAAGGTAAGCTGCAAGGAAAAAAAGTGCTTCTGAGATTTAAACCATATTGTACAGAAGTCACATCAAATATAGTGAGGACCATTTAGCGTTTTATTCTGAAAGCTTTTGAAAAGGGATTAAACTATGAAACTCGCATGATACTAAAGTACCCTTAATGGTTTAGGGGGCGGGGAACAATGGAAAGTGTCTTTTTTAGTAAATCGTTACTTGTATGTAGCAGCACAAAGCATTTGCTAAGGAGATACCAGCAACAGTTCTTCTGGCATATCCCACCACAATCTGAACTCGATTAGGAGAAGACTTTTTGTTGTGGAAAGAATAACTTCTGTGCACAACAGGCCTTTCTGTTCCTCCTCCTCCCCTGCCCCCAACACTTTTAGCGTTTTATTTGCACTCTTGGGCAAACGTGAATAAACTATGGCAATCTAACTACTTTCCCAGACAAAATGCTACCCCCACAGAGTATTTGATTGTTATCTGTTAGCATATACCTTCCTTCTAGCCTACCAACACCATGGTCCAATTACATGTATAATCTGAACAAGCTACCATATTACCTCCCAACCTTCAAACTACCATTATTTTAAATCTTTGATTATATGATTATCTTCTTAATGCTTAGGGGGAGGAATGTTGTTTTTTTTTAAGGCCCAAACAGCAAGACGAGAACAAGGAAGCTGGATAGTTGTCTCATCAAAATACTGAATTCTCGGGAGATTTCTAACTTCATGTCTTCCCAGTCATTTGTCACTAACAATAGGCTACCAGGAGGAAATGGTAGGCGTAGAGCACCCACTTCTTCTCAGCTCCAGCTGCACCTGTAACCCAAAACCAACAACTATGTACCGCTTGAAAACCGACAAGGCAACAGGCCAAAAGACAACTGGAAATGTTGTTCCTAGCCTGCTGTGCCTCCATTCAGTTAAAGGATGCACCCATGGTGGATGCAGCTTTTGTCTATCTCATCTTGTTGCCTCCCCCAGCCCAGCCCCCAGCCCAGCCCTTGACAGTCATGCACTCGGAAACACGTCTTATGGCTAATGATGCAAACATGAGTGCAAAGTCGCCTTAATTTGACCTTGTTAAACTCCTAATTGGGATTGAGGCAGCTCCGAGTGGAAAGAAACCTGGATTATTGAAGAATGCTTTTGCCAAACGAGTCCATTACAAAAGGCTCCCACTTTGGCTGCAGGACACCAAAGGACTGCAGCTGTCACTAAGTAAAAATCCAATCAGCTGCTTTTTAAAAAAAAAAGAAAAAAAAAAAGAGAGTAAATTTTGGAACAGCTTCTCTATTGTGGAATTCTTTGAGTTGTGTTTGACCCCAATTTAATAAGCTGTTATTAAAGTGGAAGAGCAGTCGTTAGCAACCCTGTGGAAGTATGATACTAGCATGTCAGGTCTTCTTAATTATTTTAAATGATTACAACCACAGCTTCATTCAGGAGGCAAATCTTAGAGCTCTTTCCTCAACAATGTTTTAACACAACTGTCTGAAGGGGCAGCCTTCTTCGTCCTTCATGAACCCCAACGGTAAGCTGCATTGTGAAAACATCCCAGCCGCTCATTGTGTTTCTTCCGAAGGAGGAGAAATGGAGGAGAAAAAAACTTGAGGATTCCTCCTCTGTGAAAACTAGCCTTTTATTTTTAATTCGCAGGGAATATACTGCTTAGTGTTAGAGGCAAGGGGGCTGATGCATGATTGCAGCACGGTGGTAAAACATGAAGTAATTATGAAGCTCCAATTAGTTCCTAGGCCGAGGCAAAAAAGAGAGAACAGTGCCTGACAAAGGAATAGCAAATAAGGATAGCAAACAAAAAAAATGGGCTTTGACTGTGGTAAATTAGCAGAAAAAGAGACAGAAAGCAGCTTTACCTCTACTATATTCCCCCACATGCGAACAGAGCAGCTGAACATGATCCAGAGGGCTTTGGAAGCGAGAGGGCAGGCATCAACACCGAAACGAAGCCGAAGGTGGCGCGTCCGCACTTTCTAGTCGTCACTCATTCTGAGGAAGTATGTGAAGTGCTATTAGTGCATTGGGAATAGGGTGCTTTATACTGACTATCATATTACTTCTTCTGGAAACATATAACCTGCTGTTAGGTTGGTGTCAACACTTGCATTCATTCCTTGTGGGTAGTCTTTTGTTGTATAGGCACTTTAGAAGTGCTTCCAAAGCCAAAGAAGAGTGACACCAATAATAAAACAATTTGAATTTCAACAGTAAATACGAGGGTTCGGAAAAAAAAAAAAAAAAAAAAAAAAAACCACAAAAACAGGGGGAAGTACATGCCAGAGCGCGTTGAGGGAGGGAAAAAGCAGAACACGACAGACAAGGAAATGAGAAGCACCATGTAGACCGATGCAGCATTTATGCCCTCGCAGTTCGACAATCATGAAAGGGGCAGCGCAGCAGGGAGACAGCAGCACCAGCAGCATGAGCTTCTCGGAGTTGAGACTATAGCAAAGCATATCTTTTCTTTAGTATAGTCTCTTAGACCAACCATGATAGCAGCTATAATACAATTTAATGAGAAGATCTAAGGTCAGGAATGCAAACAGAAATCCTCATATATTTTCATTGTACTATAAATTAAAATGAAAAATCTCCCTCGAGTAGGGAGGGGGAAAGTGATTGGCAAGATATGCTGCTTATTCAACACCACTACTTTCCAGACAGAGTAAATTGAAATACTGAACTTTCCTACTGAGGTCTCACCAGTGCTGTGCACAGGAGCATCTCATACTTGTGTCCCCATTCCTCTTTCCAGATCACTGACCCCATTAGCCCAGTGCGTTCTGAAGGGATTCCTTAACCTTTGGAGTCACTTTTGGCGATGAATAGACAGAAACTAATTTTGGACATTGACGCAGGAAACAACTGGACGCGGGAACAGTTCTAGAGCTAATGCTGATTATAGTTTTTAGGAAATCACCTCTCCCTGATAGACTCACAATTACAATGTCTTCATATAGCAAATATTTTACACAGGTTTGATATGTTGGATAGATATTTTGAGGAAAACGGCGAAAAGGATTACACATCCAGACCAATAACTGAACCCAGCGAGACTCGCTGGAGATCATGAACAACTGGCACCAAAGGATGATATAAGATGCGCTCCTCTCCCCTAGAAAGATCAGGTACCACAGCCTAGGAGGTGTTGATCCATCTATATCTTTTGAGGCAATAATCGAGCACCCAAAAACTTTTCATCAGTTAAGGCAAGTCGGATTGCCCTCTTGGACAGAGAAAGAACGCCTGATACAATTGTCCCTGCCACTAGAGGACTTCTTTCTCTCTTTCTTTTTCTTCATTCATTCATCATTCATTATTTGTGTATTATACCCCACCCTTCAGCCCCTAAAGGCTATCAGAGCGGCTGCAATTTAGCCATTGGGTTACATAGCATGAAACAAGGCAGACTGAGGACGTTTGGAAACCACCATTTGTGCAAAATTCAACAGAATGTTATTAACTGGGGACAGAACACATGAAAACATATTTTTTGCCTTCTCAAAAATCACATGGCTTCTAGTCTGTTCTGACCACGGCTCTGAATGCTGGATTTTAACCTATGAAAGCCCTAAATGGTTATGCTCAGGCTTGTTTTCATATCATGATCAGTTATGGTCATACAAAATCATGCCAAAAAAGCTAGTTCCTATGTATTCTGACAGAAATAGGTAGACCAGAAACAAAGTAGCCTTTCAGGAGGGTCCTTCCACCCAAGCAGAACCTAATCCTGAAGACATCTGCTGTGCCAGTTGTTTTTATTTAGCATCAGGTTTTCGTCCTATGAAGCCAATTTACGTTATCCAGTCTTTTGGGCGTTATACGCTGAGGTAGTGTTTAGGTGGGTATTTTTTCTGTTTGCTGTAGGAAATTTGTACTTGCCAATTGCTGTTCTTATGTTTGATTGTAAAACTGTTCAGGGACCCTGAATCTAAAAACAGCTGGTCGTATTTTATCAGCAGATAAACAAATACATTTTTCTTAAGTTGCGGTCGTAAAACAACACCATCGGGTTGTTGGGTTTTTTAAGGTTTTTCAGGCTATGTGCCATATTCTAGAAGATTTCTTCCTACGTTTCACAGCATCTGGCTGCATCTAAGAGAAGACACATGTTAGAAAGAGTAAGCCCCAAAAAGAGGTTTATATTTACGCCGGATGCACGTCTTCTGTTCTAGTGCAACCTAATTAACAGTTAGTATTGATTACGCCTGGTTAATATGAAGTTCAAACACAAATAAGGGAAATTTGAGATCTTGGGGAGACGGAGATGAGTAGCTTCAGATGGCTGCTGTTATTAATTAAGATAACAGCCATTCTGTTTTCTACATTTAAACACTCACTAACTCCACCCCAGATCTCCTTCCCAGGAAAAATTAAGCGTTGCTTCTAGGGAGGAGCTACTACACGCTACATGCAGCTGGCAGGCCTGTAATATGCACTGAGGAAAAAAAACACCCAGATAAAGAACAACAGAAACGAGGGTGATGCTGACATGTTTCCATTCCTGGCATTCATTTTTTACCTCAGAAATAGACATGCTGTGAGCCCTTGTTTATATCAGTGGTGGGAATCATGCAGCCCTCCTTGCTGTTGTAACTCCCCAAAGCCCTGCTCCAGCCGAATCAACACAAACAGCAACAGTGGGCGGAGCCGTCCACAACATCTGGAGGCATTGTATGGACTCTCAGCCCTGGACTTACATTGATTTTGGAAGGAAGAAAGGAACATGACCTTCACAAGATAATTTTAAAGACCACTCAAAAGCCAAAATATGGAACAACCGTTGGAGCCATAGAATGTTATGAACATAGCTTGCTCACAAATATTTTAAAAGTGTGGTCTTGAAAGCTGGTAAGAAGTACATAATAATAAATCAATCAGTCAATCAATCAATCAATCACATCAATCGGATAAGGAAAACTGAGTTTATAATTAAATTAGTTTCTTGGTATTGCACACAAAACACAATAGAAAGTGTAGCAGATGGTGGATTGTGAACCATTCTGGACTCAGTTAAGTTTACGTATTTGAATATTCATTTTAATGACCATTATTTCATTAGTTATGTAATGGTCAAATTAGCCAAATATTAGACCCATACTACCGCTCTAAAAATTATTTCTTGAGGGTAGGCATCTTTAGAATTCTTTTTTAAAAATAGGGAAGATGAGTATGACCTCCTAATATTTCGTGTATGAAACGAGTTCTAGGTGGAAGGAATATGGCTTATTTAGAAGCTCTCCATAATGTCCGGTTCATAAGGAAAGTCCTTGATCGTATCCCTGTGGACATTGTATATTGAACCCTTTTTTTTTTTTTTTACAACCCACCAAAAAACCACACAAACAACAACACACAAAAAAAAAATATAATAAACAATTGGTTTTTTTTCTTTTTTTGTTTTTGTTTTTTTTTTTAAACAAACCAAGTGTGTGGGGGGGGTGTCGGTGGCCGGTGGGGGGGTTGGGGGGGTGTGGTGGGGTGGTGGGGTTGGTGGTGGGTGGTGTGGGGGGTGTGGGGTTGGGGGGGTGTGGGGGGGGTGTGCTGGGGTGGGGGGGTGGGGGGTGGGGTGGGGGGGGGGGGGGGCGGGGGGGTGTGGGGCGGGGTTTGGTGGGGGGGTGGGGGGTGGGCGGCGGGGGTCGGCGGGGGGGGGCTGGGGGGAGGTGGGGGGGGGTGGAAAAAAAAACCAAAAAAACTTTGTGTTTTTATTTTTTTTTTTTTTTTTTTTTTTCTTTTTCTTTCCTTTTTTTTTTTTGTTTTCTTGTTTTCGTTTTTATTTTTTTTTTTTTTTTTCCCAACAACCAAAGTGTGGGGGGGGGGGGCATTTTATCTTTTTTTGTTTTCTTTTTCTTTGTTTTTACTTTTTGTTCTCCTTCGTTCTTTTTTGTCTTCGGTCTTATTCTTGTTTTTTTTTTTTGTTTTTCTTTTGTTTTTTTGTTTGTTTTTTTTTTTCTCTCGTTACTTCTGTTCTTGTTTTTTTTTTTTTCCTTTTATTTTTTTTTTTTTTTTTTTTCCCCCCCCCACCCCTTTTTCTTTTTTCTTTTTTTTTTTTTAAAAAAAAATTTTTTTTTTTTTTTCTTTCTTTTTTTTTTTTATTTTTTTTTGTTTTTTTTTTTTTTTTTTTTGAACCTAGTAACAAGATGATTTGGTATCTGAAACGAAGATGAAAGGTCAATTCAATACTAGGACGTGCTGGTATGGACAACGAGGAGGGAGAGAGACAGGGGAAACTTCAGCACAATATTGCTCTCAATTGCTAGGGCGCCAGGAGTCATACTTGGCATTCCAGCTTAGCTTAGGCAATCAACTCAAGAAACCCATCTACCTGAATAGGGGGTCACTGATCATATGTCATCTTCTCAGTAGTTTTTGTCATTTAAAAAGATCACAAAGTTTCATAATAATAATGATAAGAAAGGCGGCATCAACACCAAAATGAAGTCGAAGCTGGCAGCTCGTCGTTCTAGTTAATCACCCATTATGTGATAAAGTGATTTGGAAGTACCTCTTAAATGACGTATCATCTACTCGTCTGGAAACAATATTCTTGCTTGGTTATGTGGTGTCCACCTGCATTATTTATTAATAATATTTATTATTCTTCATAGAATCATAGAGTTGGAACGAGACCATAGGGACACCCAATCAACCCCCTGCCCTGCAGAAATCCAATCAAAGCATCCCCGAACGATGGCATCCAGCCTCTGCTTTAGATCTCCAAGGGAGGGAGACTCACTACCCTCAAGGGGAGTGTTTCCACTGTCGAACAGCCCTCACTGTCAGGAAGTCTCCTCATAATGTTGAGGTGGAATTCTTTTCCTGAGCCTGCATACCATTGCTCCATTCTAGTTCTGAGCAGCAGAAACAAGCTTGCGCCCTCAATATGACATCCCTTCAAATATTTAAAAAGGGCTATCGTATCACTCTTCAACCTTCTCTTCTCCAGGCAAACATCTCCGCTCCCTAGTCGTTCCTCATAGGCATGGCTTCCAGACCTTCACCATTTATCGTCACCCTCTTTTGGACATGCTCTAGTTTTCAATGTTCCTTTAAATTGTGGTGCCCAGAACTGGGACACAATATTCCAGGTGGGGCCTGACCAAGCAGAATAGAGTGGCACTATTACTTCCCTTGTTAGACACTCTACTTTTATTTGATGCAGACTAAAATTGATTGACCTTTCAGCTGCCGCATCACACAGTTGACTCCATGTTAATTTGGTGGTTCACTTGGCTCCTAGCTCCCTTTCACACATAGTTTCATTCAGCCAGGTGTCCCCATCCTATATTGTGCATTTTCATTTTTCTGCCCTAAGTGCAGTACCTTACTTCTCTCTGTTGAAGTTCATTGTTAGTTTGGCCCAAGCTTCTTAGTCTATTAGGTTCATTTTGAATTCTGATCTGTCCTCTGGGGTGTTGCTATTCCTCCTAATTGATGTCATCTGCAAATTTGATAAGTTGCCCCAATTCTGTCATACAGCCATTGATAAAGATGTATAATAGCACGGGCCCGGACAGGGCCCTGTGGGACCCCACTGGTCACTTCCCCGGATGAAAAGGAGCCATTGTTGAGCACCTTTGGCGCGCTAGTCAACAGTTACAAATCCATGTAACAGTTACCTTGTCAACCCACATTTTACAAGCTTCTTGCAAGATGTCATGGGAAACTTTGTCAAAGGCCCTATGATCAAGATATATATATCCACAGCATTCCCTTCATCTACAAGCTGTAATTTTATCAAAAAAAGATATTAGATTTGTCTGCATGACTTATTTCTTGAAAACCATGTTGACTTTTGTGATTATGGCATTGCTGTTCTAGTGTTCCCACAAACTCTCTGTTTAATGATCTGCTCTAGAATCTTTCTGGTATGATGTCAGATAACTGGACGATAATTGTTGGGATCCTCTTTTTCCCCTTTTTGAAGATGGGGACAACATTTTCTCCTCCATTCTGCTAAGCATTTCTCCTATTCTCCAGGGTTCTCAAGATTATTGCCAAGGGTTAGATATTACATTTGCCAGCTCTTTTAATCCCCTTGGATGTAGTTCATCAGGCCCTGGAGGATGTATATTCATTTAATTAACCAGGTATTCGTTCCTATCTCTTTATTTATTCTGTGCTGAATTTCCCCTATTTCTCCTCTGTTCATCTTTCCTCAGTTGAGCACTCTTTCCTTTTCTGAGAAGACTGAGGTGTCAGAGGGTGGAAGAAGGGCAGGAGTCGGGTTGGGGTCCTACATCAGAAGACAACTGGACTGCTGAAGGACCCAGACAGAGCCACAGGGACAGGAGCAGGAGTTGGAAGCAGGAGAGACAGCTGGTGCCGGGGTGGGTCAAGGGGAAGCCAGGCCCGGAATGTCAGAAAAGGGGAAGGAAAGCCGGGAAGAGGGGGAGGAGAGAGAAGGTGAGATGCACGCTGAGAGTTCATGTGAGACAGGGATATGAGGAGGGATTACGGCCGAGTAAAGGATGTGTGGTCGGCAGAGATAGGACGCCGTCATCTGTGGGGAAAGTGTTGAAGCGGCAAGCATGGAGGTGAGAGGAGTCCGTCCCGTGGAAAGTTTCTTTGCCCAACGAGTCTTTCCACGATTGAGAGGAAGGCCCATACCAGGCCCGTCATCTGTAGTGCCTGGGGCCTGCTTACTTGCGGACATTTGAGGCAAAGTTGGGCCTGGGGCCCGCACTGTGGGGAGAAGGGAATAGGTTGGCAGGCAAAGTGAGGGAAGACGAGGTAGCTACGAAGTTGAGTGGTCTGGGAGAGAGGACGGTGAAATAACCAGCCCTGTGTTGAAGTTGTTAAAAGCTGTTGACGAAGTTAAATAAAGTTATGAGCAATCAGACTGTGTCAGTGATAACGCGACATGGACCTACATTCACACACCTCATCCCCCGCGCAGCAGTGACCCGGCGAACTGAGGCAAAGAAGGTGTTGAAATTTTGCCTTTCTCTGTTCCCTGTTAGCATTCTGCCATCTTCCACCTGCAATGGCCCTACCATTTCCTTCTTCTTCCTTTTGCTGCGGACCTATCCAAAAAAAGCCCTTTTTGTTGTTCTAACTTCTCGCAAGCCTGAGTTCATTCTTCGGCTTTAGCTTTTCTGACTTTACCCCTACACAGGCTGCTATTTGTTTGAATTCTCTATGGTGACTTCCCCATTTTTCCATTTCTTGGCTCCATTTAAAACAGCTGAGTTGAAAGTTCTTTAGTCATCCATTTGTTTTTCTTGAGACAATCTCCCATTTTTTCCTCGTGAACTGTTTTAAATTGTGCCTTCAGTATCTTCTTTCGAGAAACTCCCATCCGTCCTGAACCTTCCTCCTTTTAGTTTCCGACCATGGGAAACATTAGTATTTCTCTAAGTTCTAAATCCACTTCCTAAAGTTCTAGAATGCAGGAGGTATCATTCGGCCTTGAGGGAGAGAGACAGGCTGGCCCAGTACCATCTCTAGGGCTAGCCTGAAGAAAAGGCTCCTCCCTCCCTAACCGCTTCTTTCATCAGCTCGTCCCGAGGGAGAGAAGGAGAGAAGGCTGGCCCAGTACCATCAGGGGCAGCCTGCGAGAAAGAGGCTCCTCCTCCCTAACTGTCATCGTTCGGCCTCTGAGGGAGAGGAAGGCTGGCCCAGTACATCAGGGGGCTCAGCCTGAGAAGAGCTCTCCCTCCCTAACCGTCATCTTCGGCCTCTGAGGGAGAGAGAAGACCTGGCCCAGTACCCTCAGGGGCTAGCCTGAAGAGAAGGAGGCTCCTCCCTCCTAAATGTATCTTTCGGCCCCTTGAGGGAGAGAGAAGGCTGGCCCAGTAGACCCTCAGGGGCTAGCCTGAGAGACGAAGCTCCTCCCTCCCCTAAACTGTCATCTTCGCGCCTCTGAGGGAGAGAGAAGGCCGGCCCCGTTACCATCAGGGGCTAGCCTGAAGAAAGAGGCTCCTCCCTCCCTAACTGTACTCTTCGGCCTCTGAGGGGAGAGAGAGAAGGCTGGCCCAGTACCATCAGGGCCAGCCTGTGAAGAAAGGAGGCTCTCCTCCCTGTTATCGTTCGGACTCTGAGGGAGAGAGGACGAGAGAAGGCTGGCCCAGTCAGACCATCAGGGGTTAGCCTGAAGAAGAGCTCGTCCCTCCCTAACCTGCCCGCTTGCCCACTTTCCACTTGGGCAGGAGGGCGGCCAGAGAGACTCCTCCTTGCCGCCGGAGTGGCGTTTCTCCAGGGGGAGAGGGAGAATCTGTACATCTGTACTGTATTGTATTTTCATTTTGTTTTGAAACCGCCGTGATATGGAACGGCGGTATATAAATAAAATTCAATCAAAAAATCAATCAATCAATGTCTGACTATGCCTGGCTTCTCCCTTTTCTACTGTATAAACAAACTCCAAGAGAAACATGGTCACTTCTACCTAAGGATCCCACCATTTGTACTCAATTAACTAGGTCCTCCTGTTGGTTAGGATCCGATCCAAATAGCTGATTCCCTTGTTGCCTCTTCCCCTTTTGGACATGAAATTGTCTTCCGGCAGGTGAGGAATTTGCTATCGACCTTGAGGATTTGGCTGAGTTTGACTTCCAGCAAATATCAGCCTGGCCCCTCCTACTTTCAGACCTTCTTTTTTTCCTCACCTTCCCACTCGGGCCCCTCCATTCTGGTTAGTCAAGGTCTGCTCTCTAGCCCAGGATTTCCTCTGCCCCATCCCGGATTCGCCCCTTTTCACTTGCTTGCCCCTCTCTGGAAACCTTCTTCCCCCACAAGCAAAAGAGCCATCACTTCTTTAACCAGCTTCAAAACGGATGTTGAAAAACCATCCTGTTCAGAGAGAAGCCTTCCCAGGCATTGCCATAATTGTCGCTTTAGATTTGATGTTCTTTTGGTGCCTGTTTATCAAACCATTTCCTTGTATTGCTATGTGTATGTATATGTATTATCCTACTTCGGAGTATGATCTGATTAACCATCCATTATGAAGCAAGAACTCCCCAGTTCCATATGCTTGGCGCACACGGCCTCGGAGGCGGGTAGAGACGAGGAATGCTGGACCTTTACACATTTCCTCACCACTCCCTTCTCCTCATGTGTATGTCTTTTTGATTGCTAAGACCCGAGGGCAGGGAACCGTCTACTAAAAAAGATGTATTACCGCGGCTGTGAAATTACAGGCTTCATAAAAAAGCTTTAATACTAATAAAAAT
The DNA here is from genome assembly GCF_019175285.1 of Sceloporus undulatus. Taxonomy (NCBI): domain Eukaryota; kingdom Metazoa; phylum Chordata; class Lepidosauria; order Squamata; family Phrynosomatidae; genus Sceloporus; species Sceloporus undulatus. Next base: position 35,746,883 of record NC_056524.1, read on the forward strand.
AATAATAATGAAGCACCATCACTACTA
>NC_056524.1:35746934-35747353 GCF_019175285.1 Sceloporus undulatus
TGGGGGACACCTGGCTGAATGAAACTATGTGTGAAAGGGATCTAGGAGTCCAAGTAGACCACAAATTTAACATGAGTCAACTGTGTGATGCGGCAGCTGAAAAGGTCAATGCAATTTTAGTCTGCATCAATAAAAGTATAGTGTCTAGATCAAGGGAAGTAATAGTGCCACTCTATTCTGCTTTGGTCAGGCCCCACCTGGAATATTGTGTCCAGTTCTGGGCACCACAATTTAAGAGGACATTGAGAAACTAGAGCATGTCCAAAAGAGGGTGACTAAAATGGTGAAGGGTCTGGAAGCCATGCCCTATGAGGAACGACTTAGGGAGCTGGAGATGTTTAGCCTGGAGAAGAGAAGGTTAAGAGGTGATATGACATCCCTTCAAATATTTAAACAGGGCTATCGTATCACCTCTTAAC
>NC_056524.1:35747378-35775954 GCF_019175285.1 Sceloporus undulatus
GGAGGGATGGCTTGGCTTCATAATGGAGGGTTAATCAATACATACTCTCAAGTAGGATAATACATATACAGTACATAGCAATACAGGAAATGGTTTGATAAACAGGCACAAAAAGACATCAAATAGTAAGCGACAATATGCAATGCCTGGAAGGCTTCTCTGAACAGGATGGTTTTCAACTCCGTTTTGAAGCTGGTTTAAAGAAGTGATGGCTCTTGCTTGTGGGGAAGAAGTTCCAGGAGTGAGGGGCAGCAAGTGAAAAGGGGCGAATCCGGGATGGGGCAGAGGAAATCCTGGGCTGAGATAGCAGACCTTGACTACCAGAATGGAGGGCCCGAGTGGGAAGGTGAGGAGAAAGAAGGTCTGATAAGTAAGGAGGGGCCAGGCCTGATATTTGCTGGAAGTCAAACTCAGCCAAATCCTCAAGGCTAGCAAATTCCTCACCTGCCTGGAAGACAATTTCATTGTCCAAAAGGTGGAAGAGGCAACAAGGGATCAGCTATTTTGGATCTGATCCTAACCACAGGGATGACCTAGTTAATTGAGTACAAATGGTGGGGGATCCTTAGGTAGAAGTGACCATGTTCTCTTGGAGTTTGTTATACAGTAGAAAGGAGAAGCCAGGCATAGTCAGACATTGATTGATTGATTTTTTGATTGAAATTTTTTTATATACGCCGTTCCTATGATCACGGCGTTTTTTACAAAACAAAATGAAAATACAATACGGTACAGATTTACAGATTCTCCCCCTGGAGAAAACGCCACTCCGGCGGCAAGGAAGAGTCTCTCTGGCCGCTCCTGCCCAAGTGAAAAGTGGGCAAGCGGGCAGTTAGGGAGGGGACGAGCCTCTTTCTCCAGGCTAGCCCCTGATGGTACTGGGCCAGCCTTCTCTCTCCCTCAGAGGCCGAACGATGACAGGGAGGGAGGAGCCTCTTTCTCCAGGCTGGCCCCTGATGGTACTGGGCCAGCCTTCTCTCTCCCTCAGAGCCGAAAGATGCAAGTTAGGGAGGGAGGAGCCTTCTTCTCAGGCTAGCCCCTGATGGTACTGGGCCCCTTCTCTCTCCCTCGGAGGCCGAAAGATGACAGTTAGGGAGGAGGAGCCTCTGTCTTCAGGCTAGCCCCTGATGGTACTGGGCCAGCCTTCTCTCTCCCTCAGAGGCCGAAAGATGACAGTTGGGAGGAGGAGGGCCTCTTCTTCAGGCTAGCCCCTGATGGTACTGGGCCATCTTCCTCTCTCCCTCAGAGGCCGAAAGATGACAGTTAGGGAGGAGGACCTCTTTTCTTCAGGCTAGCCCCTGATGGTACGGGGCCAGCCTTCTCTCTCCTCAGAGGCCAACGATGACATTTAGGGAGGGAGGAGGCCTCTTCTCCAGGCTGGCCCCTGATGGTACTGGGCCAGCCTTCTCTCTCCCTCAGAGGCTGAAAGATGACAGTTAGGGAGGGAGGAGCCTCTTTCTTCAGGCTAGCCCCTGATGGTACTGGGCCAGCCTTCTCCTCCCTCAGAGGCCGAATGATGACCTGCATTCTAACTTTAGGAGAGTGGATTTAGTAAACTTAGAGAATACATAGATGTTCCCATGGTCAGGAATACTAAAAGAGAAGGAAGTTCAGGACGGATGGGAGTTTCTCGAAAGAAGATACTGAGGCACAATTTAAAAACAGTTCACTGAGGAAAAAAATGGGAGATGTCTCAAGAAACAAAATGGATGACTAAAGAACTTTCAACTCAGCTGTTTTAAATGGAGCAAGAAATGGAAAAAATGGGGAAGTCACCATAGAGGAATTCAAACAAATAGCTAGCCTGTGTAGGGGTAAAGTCAGAAAAGCTAAAGCGCCGGAATGAACTCAGGCTTGCTAGAGAGGTTAAGAACAACAAAAAGGGCTTTTTTGGATATGTCCGCAGCAAAAGGAAGAAGAAGAAAGGGTAGGGCCATTGCATTGGGAAGATGGCAGAATGCTAACAGGGAACAGAAGAAAGGCAAAATTATCAACACCTTCTTTGCCTCATGTCGCGGGTCAGCTGCTGCTCCGGTGGATGAGGTGTGTGAATGTAGGTCCATGTCGCGTTTATCACTGACATGCAGGCTGATGCTCAATAACTTATTTAACTTCCAACAGCTTTTAACAACTTCAACACAGGCTGGTTATTTCACCGTCCTCTCTCCCAAGACTCACTCAAACTTCGTAGTCTACCTCGTCTTCCCTCACTTTGCCTGCACCTATTCCTTCTCCCCAGGCAGTGCGGGCCCCAGGCCAACTCTTGCCTCAAATGTCCCAAAGTAAGCAGGGCCCAAGGCACTAACATGGACGGGCCTGGTATGGGCCTTCCTCTCAGATCTGTGGAAAGACTCTTTGGGCAAAAAACTTTCCACGGGACGGGACTCTCTCACCTCCATGTGGCCGTCTCAACATTCCCCACAGATGACGGCGTCCTATCTCTGCCGACCACACATCCTTTACTCAGGCCGTAATCTCCTCCTCATATCCTGTCTCAATGAACTTCAGCGTGCACTTCACCTTCCTATCCTCCCCTCTTCCGTTTCCTTCCCTTTTCACTTCCGGGCCTGGCTTCTCCTTGACCCCACCCCGGCACCAGCTGTCTCTCCTGCTTCCAACTCCTGCTCCTTCCCTGTGGCTCGGTCTGGGTCCTTCAGTCAGTTGTCTTCTGATGTAGGACCCCAACCCGACTCCTCCCCTTCTTCCACCCTCTGACACCTCAGTCTTCTCAGAAAAGGAAAAGAGTGCTCAACCTGAGGAAAATGGAACAGAGGAGAGAATAGGGGAAATCAGCACAGAATAAATAAAGAGATAGTACAGAATACCTGGTTAATTTAAATGAATATCAATCTCCAAGGGCTGATGAACTACATCCAAGGGGATTAAAGAGCTGGCAAATGTAATATCGCACCCATTGGCAATAATCTTTGAGAACTCCTGGAGAATAGGAGAAATGCTAGCAGAATGGAGGAGAGCAAATGTTGTCCCCATCTTCAAAAAGGGGAAAAAAAGGATCCCAACAATTATCGTCCAGTTAGTCTGACATCAATACCAGGAAAGACTAGAGCAGATCATTAAACAGAGATTTGTGAACATCTAGAAAGGCAATGCCATAATCACAAAAATCAACATGGTTTTCAGAGAAATAAGTCATGCAGACAAATCTAATCTCTTTTTTTGATAAAATTACCAGCTTGGTAGATGAAGGGAATGCTTGTGGATAATAAATCTTGATTCAGTAGGGCCTTTGACAAAGTTTTTCCCATGACATCTGCAAAGAACTTGTAAAATGTGGGTTAGACAAGGTAACTGTTACATGGATTTGTAACTGGTTGACTAGCCGAACCCAAAGGGTGCCAACAATGGCTCCTTTTCATCCGGAGGGAAGTGACCAGTGGGGTCCCACAGGGCCCTGTCCTGGGCCAGTGCTATTCTAAATCTTTATCAATGGCTTGTATGACAGAATTGGGGGCATACTTATCAATTTGCAGATGACATCAAATTAGGAGGAATAGCTAACACCCCAGAGGACAGGATCAGAATTCAAAATGACCTGAATAGACTAGAAAGCTGGGCCAAAGCTAACAAAATGAACTTCAACAGAGAGAAATGTAAGGTACTGCACTTAGGCAGAAAAATGAAATGCACAGATTAGGATGGGGGACACCTGGCTGAATGAAACTATGTGTGAAAGGGACATAGGAGTCCAAGTGAGACCACAAATTTAACATGAGTCACTGTGTGATGCGGCAGCTGAAAAGGTCAATGCAATTTTAGGTCTGCCATCAATAAAAGTATAGTGTCTAGATCAAGGGAAGTAGGGAAGTAATAGTGCCACTCTATTCTGCTTGGTCAGGCCCCACCTGGAATATTGTGTCCAGTTCTGGGCACCACAATTTAAGAGGACATTGAGAAACTAGAGCATGTCCAAAAGAGGGTGACTAAAATGGTGAAGGGTCTGGAAGCCATGCCCTATGAGGAACGACTTAGGGAGCTGGAGATGTTTAGCCTGGAGAAGAGAAGGTTAAGAGGTGATACGATAGCCCTGTTTAAATATTTGAAGGGATGTCATATTGAGGAGCGAGCAAGCTTGTTTTCTGCTGCTTCAGACACTAGGACCTGGAGCAATGGATGCAAGCTCCAGGAAAAGAGATTCCACCTCAACATTAGGAGGAACTTCCTGACAGTGAGGGCTGTTCGACAGTGGAACACACTCCCTTGGAGTGTAGTGGAGTCTCCCTCCTTGGAGATCTATAAGCAGAGGCTGGATGGCCATCTTTCGGGGATGCTTTGATTTGGATTTCCTGCATGGCAGGGGGTTGGATTGGGTGTCCCTAGTGGTCTCTTCCAACTCTATGATTCTATGAATAATAATAAATATTATTAATAAATAATGCAGGTGTTGACACCACATAACAAGCAAAGACTATATGTTTACAGAACGAGTAATATGATACGTCAATTGTAAGAGGTACTTCTCAAATGCACTTTATCACATAATGAGTGATTAACTAGAACGTACGGAGCTGCCACTCTTCGACTTCATTTTGGTGTTGATGCCTGCCTTTCTTATCATTATTATTATGAAACTTTGTGATCTTTTTAAATGACAACAAACTACTGAGAAGATGACATATGATCAGTGACCACCCTATTCAGGGATAGATGGGATTTCTTGATTTGATTGCTAAAGCTAAGCTGAATGCCAAGTATGACTGCCTGCTCCCTAGCAATTAGAGTCAATATGTGCTGGCAAGTTTTCCCCTGTCTCTCTCCCTCTCTCTGTTGTCCATACCAGCACTTCCTAGGAATTTTGAATTGACCCTTTCATTCGGTTTGCAGAATACCAAATCATGCTTATGTTAACTTAGGTTCAATAGACAGATCTATTAGGTTCAATAGACAGATGCCCAGGGATACAGCAAGGACTTTCCTTATGAACCCATTATGGAGAGCTTCTAAATAAAGCCATATTTCCTTCATCCTAGAACTCAGTTTCATAACACAAATATTAGGAGGGCAACCATCTTCCTATTTTTTAAAAAAGATTCTAATAGATGCCTACCCTCACAGAAAATAATTTTTAGAGCTATAGTATGGTTCTAGATATTGCTAATTTGACCATTACATAACTAAATGAAATATGTCATTAAAATGAATATTCAAATACTTAACTGAACTGCAGTCCAGAATGGGTTCACAATCCACCATCTGCATACACTTTCTATGTGTTTGTGTGCAATAACCAAGAAACATAATTTAATTATTACAACTCAGTTTTCCTTATCGATTGATTGATTGATTGATTGATTGACTGATTGATTTTATTTTATGTATTTCTTAGCCAGCTTTCAAGACCACACTTTTAAAATATTTGTGTAGCAAGCTATGTTCAAAACATGCTATGGCTCAAACTGTTGTTCCATATTTTGGCTTTTGAGTGGTCTTTAAAATTATCTTGTGAAAGTCATTTTCTTCCAAAATCAATGTAAGCCAGGGCTGAGAGTCATACAATCCTCCAGATGTTGTTGGACTGCTCCTCCCACTGTTGGCTGTGTTGTGTTGGATTCTGCTGGACAGGGCTTTGGGGAGTTACAACATCAGGAGGGCTGCATGATTCCCACCACTGATATAAACATGGCTCAAGCATTCTATTTCTGAGTTAAATGAATGCCAGGATGGGAAAACAATGTCAAGCACACCCTCTTTCTGTTGTTCTTTATCTGGGTGTTTTTTTTCCTCAGCTGCATATTACAGCCTGCCAGCTGCATGTAGCTTGTAGTAGCTTCCTCACTAGAAGCAACACCTGATTTTTCCTGGGAAGGGAGATCTGGGTGGAGTTAGTGATTGTTAAATGTAGAAACAGAATGGCTGTTGATCTTAATTAATAACAGCAGCTCATCTGAAGCTACTCAATCTCCATGTCTCCCCAAGATCTCAAATTACCCTTATTTGTGATTTTAACTTCATATTAACCAGGCGTAATCAATAACTAACTGTTAATTAGGTTTTCACTAGAACAGAAGACTGTGCATCCTGGCTTAAATATAAACCTCACTTTTTGGGGCTTACTTGCTAACATGTGTCTTCTCTGAAGATGCCAGCCACAGATGCTGGTGAAACGTCAGGAAGAAAATCTTCTAGAATATGGCCACATAGCCTGAAAAACCTTTAAAAACCCAACAACCCTATGTGTTTTTACGACTGCAAACTTAAGAAAAAAATGTATTTGTTTATCTGCTGATAAAATACTGACCAGCTGTTTTTAGATTCAGGGTCCCTGAACAGTTTATACAATCAAAACAGTAAGAACAGCAATTATAGCAAGTACAAATTCTACAGCAGAACAGAGAAAAATACCCAACCTAAACACTACCTGCAGCGTATAACGCCTACAAAGACTGGATAACTATAATGGACTTCATAGGACAAAAACCTGATGCTAAATAAAAAACAAACATGGCACCAGGCAGATGTCTTCAGGGAGTAGGTTCTGGGGTGGAAGGACCCACCTGAAAATACTTTGTTTCTGGTCATACCTATTTCATGTCAGAATACATAGGAAACTAGAGCTTATTGCATTATTTATGTATGACCATAACTGATCATGATATGAAAACAAGCCTGATCCTAACCATTTAGGGCTTTCATAGGTTAAAATCAGCATTCAGAGCCGTGTTCAGAAACAGACTAGAAGCCCATGTAGATATTTTGAGAAGCAGAAATAATATGTTTCATGTGTTCTGTCCCAGTTAATAAGCATTCTGTTGAATTTTGCACAAATGGTGGTTTCCAAACAGTCCTCAGGCTGCCTTGTGTTCAATGCATTGTAACCCAAGCTAAATTGTAAGCCGCTCTGATAGCCTTTAGGTCTGAAGGGTGGGGTATAAATACCACAAATAAATGAATGAATGAATGAATGAAAGAAAGAAAGAAAGAAAGAAAGAAAGTCTCTAGGGCATGGACAATTGTATCAGGCTTTCTCTGTCCAAGAGGGCAACTGCCAGACTTGCCTTAACTGATGAAAAGTTCTTTGTGCTACAAAGTACTTGGGCCTCAAAAGATATAGATGGATCTAACAACCCTCCTAGGCTGTGTACCTGATCTTTCTAGGGGAGAGGAAGCTCATCTGTATATCATCCTTTGGTGCCAGTTCATTATACTCCATCTAGTCTCAGCTGGGTTCAGTTTATTGGTCTATGTGTAATCCTTTTCCTCAAAAATATCTATCCAACATATTCAAAATCCGGTGTAAAATATTTGATATATGAAGACATATTTTAATTGTGATGTCGTATCATGTAGAGGTGATTCCAAAAAACTATAATCAGCATTAAGCTCATAGAACTGCCCTCTCCAGTTGTTCCTGCGGCAATGTCCAAAAATTATTTTCTGTCTACTTCATCCCAAAAGTGACTCCAAAGGGTTAAGGAATCCTTCAGAACAGCACTGGGCATAATGGAGGTCAGTGAATCTGGAAAGAGGAATGGACACAAGTAGGAGATGCTCCTTTGCACAAGCACTGGTGTATACCTCAGTAGAAATTTCAGTATTGCAATGTACTCTGTCTGGAAAGTAGTGTTTGAATAAGCAGCATATCTTGCCAATCACTTTCCCCCTCCCTACTCGGGGAATTTTCTATTTTAATTTATATGTACAATGAAAATATACTGAGGAGTTCTTTTATCATTCCTGACCTTAGATCTTGCTCATTAAATTGTATTAATTAGCTGGCTATCATTGTTGGTCTAAGAGACTAGTACTAAGAAAAAATAGGCTTGCTATAGTCTCAACTGAGAATCATGCGGCTTTGTCTCAAATAAGAGAAAATGGATGTAATGTTCCACCCTGTTTTTTGTGGGGTTTTTTTTTTTTTACAGAAAGCCTCGTATTTACCTGGTTGAAATTCAAATTGTTTTATTATGGTGTCACTTCTTTGGCTTTGGCAGCACTTCTAAAGTGCCTATACACAAAAGGACTACCACAAGGAATGAATGCAAGTGTTGACACCACCTAACAAGCAGGGATTATATGTTTACAGAAGAAGTAATATGATAGGTCAAGTATAAGAGGCACTTCTCAAATGCACTTCACTGCATAATGAGTGACTGACTAGAAAGTGCGGAGCTGCCACTCTTCGGCTTCGTTTCGGTGTTGATGCCTGCCTCTCTCTTCCAAAGCCCTCTTGATCATGTTCAGCTGCTCTGTTCTCATGTGGGGAATAATAGTAGAGTAAAGCTGCTTTTCTGTCTCATTTTTCTTGCTAATTTACACATTCAAGCCATTTTTTGTTTGCTATCCTTATTTGCTATTCCCTTTTGTCAAGGCACTGTTCTCTTTTTTGCCTCAGGCCTAGGAACTAATTTGAGCTTCTATAATTACTTCATGTTTTACACCTGTCTGCATATCATGCACCCCTTGTCTCTACACTTAAGCAGTATATTTCCCTGCGAATTAAAAATAAAAGGCTAGTTTTCACAGAGGAGGAATCCTCAAGTTTTTCCTCCTCCATTTCTCCTCCTTCGGAAGAAACACAATTAAGCTGCTGGGATGTTTTCAGCAATGCAGCTTGACCTTTGGGGTTCATGAAGGACGAAGAATGCTGCCCCTTCAGACAGTTTGTGTTAAGACATTGTTGAGGAAAGAGCTCTAAGCTTTATGCCTCCTGAATGAAGCTGTGGTTGTAATCATTTTAAAATAATTAAGACGCTGAACATGCTAGTATCATTCCACAGGGTTTGCTATACAGCTGCTCTTCCACTTTAATAACAGCTTATTAAATTTGGGTCAAACACACTCCAAAGAATTCCACAATAGAGAAGCTGTTCCAAAAGTTACTTCTCTTTTTTCTTTTTCTTTTTTTTAAAAAGCAGCTGATTGGATTTTTAACTTAAGTGACAGCTGCAGTTCCTTGGTGTCCTGCAGCCAAAGTGGGAGCCTTTTGTAAATTGGACTTCGTTTGGCAAAAGCATTCTTCAATAATCCAGGGTTGCTTTCCACTCGGAGCCTGCCTCAATCCAATTAGGAGTTTAACAAGGGTCAAATTAAGGCGACTTTGCACTTCATGTTTGCATCATTAGCCATAAGACTGTTTTCCGAGTGCATGACTGTCAAGGGGCTGGGGCTGGGGCTGGGGCTGGGGGAGGCCACAAGATGAGATAGACACAAAGCTGTCATCCACCATGTGGTGCATCCTTTAACTGAATGGAGGCACAGCAGGCTAGGAACAACATTTCCAGTTGTCTTTTGGGCCTGTTGTCTTGTCGGTTTCAGCGGGTACATAGTTGTTTGGGGGTTACAGGTGCGAGCTGGAGCTGATGAAGAAGTGTGTGCTCTACGCCTACCCATTTCTCTCCTGGTAGCCTATTGTTATTGGACAAATGACTGGGAAGACATGAAGTTAGAAATCTCCCGAGAATTCATTATTTTTGATGAGATGACAACTATCCAGCTTCCTTGTTCTCGTTCTTGCTGTTTGGGGCCTTTTAAAAAAACAACAATTTCCCCCCCTAAGCATTAAGAAGAATATCATATAATCCAAAGATTTAAAATAATGGTAGTTTGAGATGTTGGGAGGTATATTAGGTAGCCTTGTTCAGATTATACATTTAATTGGACCAATTGTGTTGGTAGGCTAGAAGGAAGGTATATGCTAACAGAATAACAATCAGATACTTCTGTGTGGTAGCATTTTTGTCTGGGAATAAGTAGTTAGATTGCCATAGTTTATTCACGTTTTGCCCAAGAGTGCAAATAAAACTCCTAAAAGTGTTGGGGGCAAGGAGGAGGAGGAGGAACAGATAAGGCCTGTTTTCACAGAAGATTATTCTTTCCAACAACAAAAAGTCTTCTCCTAATCAGAGTTCAGATGTGTGGGATATTGCCAGAGAACTGTTGCTGTATCTCCTTAGCAAATGCTTTGTGCTGCTACATACAAAGTAACGATTTATCTAAAAATAACACTTCCATTGTTCCTCCCCCCCTAAACCCATTAATAGGTACTTTAGTATCATGCGAGTTTTCATAGTTTAATCCCTTTTCAAAAAGCTTTTCAGAATAAAAGCGCTAAATGGTCCTCACTATTAATTTGATGTGACTTCTGTACAATATGGTTTGAAATTCTCAGAAGCACTTTTTTTCCTTGCAGCTTACTCTTTTCCAGCGGAGCTACGTTTAGACAACGCCAGCTAAATGTTTAATGCAGTCTCTGCTGCAAACCTTTCTTTACAGATGCTTCTGCCTTTTGCTCTTAATTTTTATATAATTTACTTGTATGAGTTAATTTGTAATGGATTGAACGTGTATTGCCCACTAGTTTCTAGATGTATAAATTGCTATTTGGTGTTCTGTTTAGTTTTTAAGGTCTGCCTCTCCCTTTTGCACCTATAACTTAAAAGCAGATTAATGGGATTCTTTCAGGTCTTTGTGTATTTGGAGTAAGGTGAAGCTAGAGGTTATTTAAAATAATAGTAATAATAATTATTCACTTGCCTTGGTAGTGATCTTGATATTTTATTCTTTTCACCTGAAGGGTAGGAATTTTCTGTCTTCTTATTCCTTTTGGGGTGTGTGTGTGTGTGAATCCTTTTCTTTTTACATTTGTTTGCTTGTTGAAAGTTGATTTCAAAAACTTTGTCTGCAAGAGAAACACCATTTGCTGATGAACCTGTCTCAACATTTTTACTTTGTTAACTTGTCTAGAGAAATTTAGTAAATTTGAGTAGATGAGTGCTATTTAATGACAGCTTTAGTAGACAAATTACTATGAACGCTATTTAATTAATCTTTCAACAAAATACAGGAATACAGAAAAGTCTTTAGCTGTGTTGTTTTCCCATAGAAATTCTCAACCTGACATTGACATATTTGACATCGACAATTTGATATATTTATGATGTCATTGATCTGTTAATCCATTGGATACAAATACAGTACTATGTTAATAAAAAAGTAAGCTATGCAAAACGTTATTATTAGTGCTCAAATATATTTCTGGATAGTTAGAACATCTTTTTTCCTAATTTAATTTTTATTGAGTTTTTTACAATAAAACACATGGAATCTATAGAACAATGACAAAAACAACAAGAACAACAACAACTAACTACAACAGCCAAGGATATGTGTCTGATGAATAGTTATTCTGTAGCAGAATGAAAAAATTAGTTCTCAGCATGAGCCAAAGAATCTGGTTTGTCAAGATGTAGAGTGTCCATCCAAAGACAGAACATCTTTTTACCTTATCCCAGCTTTCAAATCAGAATATTAATTTTACAAAACTTAACATTTTCCTTTTTTTTTTTCTGGGCATGAGTTGTGCTATTTCCGTGGAAAACATAGTAGAACTTTTAAGTATGAACCATCAAGTGACATCATTTTTCATGCGTTCTTATCACTGTATATATAGTCAATTAAACTTCAGTAATTTTTTTAAACTGATTTTCTTGTTGTTTAAACCCACATACAAGCCTTTATTTACAAGCATTGCTCCCTACTGCAGAGAGATTATTTAAGAACCTGTACAGATCTATTAAGCTTGCTTTCTCATTTCTAGAGAATAGGGCCCAGAGAAATGGATTCAAGCTACAGGAAAATACTGTAGATTCCCAGTCAATATTAGAAATAACTTCCTGACAGTAAGAGCTATTCAACAGTGGAATACACTTCCTCTGCAAGTGATGGAGTCTTCTTCTTTTGAAGTCTTTGAAAAGAGGCTGGATGTCCATTGGGAGCGCTTTGATTGTATATTCCTTCATGTCAGGGAGTTAGACTGGATGGTCCTTGTGGTCTCTTCCAGCTCTATGTTTCTGTAATAAGGCTAGAGAGATACTGAGGATCTCTGAAATGGTGGTAGCGTGGATTCCTGCCATTTCACAGATCCTTGTATATCTCTCTCTCTCCCCAACCTTGCAGATACGTGTTGTAGCTCAGAAAGTTTTGGATTTTGGATTTTGGAATTCTAAATAAGTAATATGCCACCTGTATGAGTTAAGGAGAATAGTTAGAATCATAGAGTTGGAACAGACCACAAGGGTCATCCAATCAGCACTAGGTCTGTTTTATAAATATTTGCCTTAAGTGGTGTTGGGGTCAATTTAGCACAAAGGTATGATGGACAAAGTACAGGGTCTCGGAAAATTATCTTTACAATTTCAATTGTATATAGAATTGAAAATGTAAAGATATGTTTTGGATGCCCTGTATAGAATAATGGTCATGTTTTCAATTTCATTTTTCTTACATAAAGTGGCTTCTGAGAGAAAAGAATATTTTCCTGTACATGCCACGAAGTGGTTTAATGAATGAAGGACAATAATGACTGATCTTGCATAACCCTTTCCCAATTTGGTGCCCTCCAAATGTTTTGGGCTACACCTCCTGTAATGTGTCGTCAAGTGTAGCAGAGTGTCATGTAGCCTAAAACTGGAAAGGTTGGGGAAGGTTGTCTGACAGGATTATTTAAGGATTACAGCTTGGTAAAGCATGTGAACTGCATTTAAAACTAGTTGAAAATACTATAAAGATCTTACATGTCATTGTATCATAAAAATAGATAAGCTTATTTATGTCTTCGACGGATAATCCAAAATCAAAATAATTGCATGAGGATCTTCTTACTGGTGAATAAAGGTTTTTAGAAACATAAGGGATTGCCTTTGATCTCTTGGCAGTTTGCCAACACTGATGCTCCTTGCTATGTTTGAAAATAATTTTCTTTTCTGTCACAATGCCTACACAGTCATAAAAGGGGAAGATGGTAATTTCATTTTCAGTGGGGAATACTGACTTGTGATCCAGGGTTTGTGTCATTGAATTCCAAATACATAAACAATCATGGGCTGTGAGTGCCATCACTTTTATTTAACAAAGGCAGCAGAATTATTGTATGATTCTAAGTTTTATAATCTTAATACGGATTTGTCAACAAATAAATTTTGAGACATTCTTAAGTACCAGTATTATTAACCATAGTTATTGGATGAAAAGAATAAGATGCTTTAAAAAAATCTTACAGTTACTTATTCTAAGACTAGATTTTATTTATCATGTTAGAAATGGGCTTGTGGGGTCCAAATGCAGTTTAATATTTACACAAAATTTATATAACATTATATACGGCTATTGGTTTATATATGACTATCCAGTCACTTTAAACATTCTTTTTAAGGTCTCTCCCTCCCTCCCTCCCTCCCTCTCTCTCTCAGAAAAGAATTTAGATCTGGATTGACAGCCCTGAAAACTAAAGGGCTTTTATTTATGCATGAGCACTAGCAAGGCAGGCTTTCTCACCCTACTCTGTTGATATGCCTCACCCCTTCTTGACCTGGAAGACCCTATAGTCTACTCTAGGGATGAAAGCCTAGTAGACGTTCTATGCCCATTTAAGCTGCAACCCTGAAGCCAATTGTGCAAGCTTAAGTCCTACCATATTTAAGGGGTCATCTGGACCACCAGTCTTTATTATATAATATTTCAATTTACTATTGTCCCTTCCCTCTCTTGGATCAATGTGTGCATGTTCCATGTACATGTGCACATCTTTCTCCTGGACTTATTAATGTAGAGTTTTACAGGGTGTTTTGTTTTATAATAAATACAAATGTTGGTCAGTTTCACCCATATTTATTATGATAAATTGGATCTAATATACCAAAAGGAACAGAGGGTGGGGGGAGGGAAAAATCTTGAGATAAGCTCACAGAAAAGCATCTAGGTATATAGGCCTAAATTAAGCCTTTGGGCAGAGAGAGTTCTGTCTAGTAACCTCTACATGACACTTAGAAGATTGTAGGTGGTCTAGATGATTAATAGTAGTAACATTAGGTAGTATTAATATAGCAATAGCTATAGCAAGTATATTTCTATACCGTTTATCAGTGCACTTAAGCACTTCCTAAGCAGTTTACAATGTGTAAGCTAATTGCCCACAACAACATGGATACTCATTTTAGCGACCGTAGAAGGTTGCCAGGCTGAGTCGGCCCTGGCTGGTACCAAACACACAACCTTGCAACTGTAAGTAAGTGGCTGCAGCACAGGCATTTAACCACTGCACCACCAGGGCTCCTTCTCCCTACATAATATTATAAATATATAGCTATCGCTGATATTGAAAAACAAAGAAAGTAGCAAACGTTTTGGGTTTTTAAAAAATATTATAAGTTTACCTTTGCATTACATAATTTCACCATTTTCCATATATCAACATTTTTTTCTCAGTAATACTATTATTTAGTAATAATGTTGAGATCCATGAGATGTAGCATGATGTAGATCCCATGTTGGACTAGTACCCTGGAACACCAGGGATCAAATCCCTACTCAGCCTTGGAAACCCACTGGATGTCTTAGGGCAAGTCACATGATCTTAGCAAACCTCCCCTGAACAATTCTTGCCGAGAAAAAAACCCAACTTGGGTGCGGTACAGACCACCGCAAAGGGGCGGCCTGCTGGCAGCTTAATTCCCTCCAGAAGGAAGGCGCAGCCGCCAAACCATGCAGCTTCTTTCTGAAGTAAAAAACCTATTAAAAATGGGTTCTTTTTTGCGCTGCAGGGCAGACGTCACGAGTGCACCAATGGCGCACTCACAACGTAAGCGACACGTGGTGCCGTGCGGATGCCACACAGCCCTTATGTCACATTGGCAACACCATGTACACGGGACGCCACCATTGTTATGCTGCCACTCCGTATTAGGGTTAGGGACCGTGCGGTTGCCGCACGGTCCCTAACCCTAGTATCACCGCCGCCATGCCACCATAAGCTGAAATCAATTGGTTTGATTTGAAGGCACACATAACAATATTAATGAGATCTTCATACAGAATATATTTCAGCATCAGATCTCCCTCTGTAGCTCTAATTTTCCACTCCAATCAGTCCTCAAAAGGTACTAGTTCCATCTGAAGACGTTCCAGTCAATCCAATTAATACCTATGCCTCTCGTTCACAAAGAACCTTGATTTCCTTGGCTTTCTTTGTCCATTAGTATGGCATGAATAATAAGAGAAAAGTGAAAGAACATACGAGGAAGATAGAGTGCATGTAAGTAGAAGAGGAAGGTAGCTTGATGTCACTGGGATGTCAGTTTTTCCTATCAGGGTTATTTCTTACTGTTTTTGACTTATTGCTAACCACTTTGGTATCATTGGGGAAATACCTCTGAACAGCTCATTAAACAAAAAGTCTGTGAACATTTAGAAGGAAATGGTATATTCACTAAAAATCAGCATGGGTTTCTCAAAAACAAGTCAACCAGACTAATCTGATCTCTTCTTTTGACAAAATTATCAGCTTGCTAGATGAAGGGAATGTGATAGACATAACATATCTTGATTTCAATAAGGCGTTTGACAAAGTCCCACATGATATTCTTGCAAACAAGATAGTACAATGTGGATAGTACAAATGTTAGGGGGATTACTAATTGGTTGACCGACTGAACCCAAAGAGTGTTCAGCAATGGCTCCTCTTCATCCTGGAGAGAAGTGACCAGTGGGGTGCCACAGGGTTCTATCCTGGGCCCAGTGCTATTCAATGTCTTTATCAGTGACTTGGATGAAAGAATAGGGGGCATGCTTATCAAATTTTCAGATGACACCAAACTAGGAAGAATAGCTAATACCCCAGAGGACAGGATGAAAATTCAAAATGACCTTAATAGATTAGAAAAATAGATTAGATTAGAAATTCAAAATGATCTTAATAGATTAGAAAGCTGGGCCAAAGCTAACAAAATTAATTTCAACATGGATAATGTATGGTACTGCACTTGGGGTAAAAAAATTGAAATACATAGATATAGGATTGGGGACATCTGGCTTAATGAGACTACATGTGAAAAGGATCTAGAAGTCCTAGTAGACCACAAATTGAACATGAGTCAACAGTGTGATGCAGCAGCTTAAAAGGCCAATATAAGACTGGGCTGCATCAATAGAAGCATAATGTCTAGATCAAGGGAAGTAATAGTGCCACTCTATTCTGCTTTGGTCAGGCCCCACCTGGAATATTGTGTCCAGTTCTGGGCACCACAATTCAAAAAGGACATTGAGAAACTGGAGCGTGTCCAAAGGAGAGCGACTAAAATGGTGAAGGATCTGGAAGCCATGCCCTATGAGGAACGACTTAGGGAGCTGGGGATGTTTAGCCTGGAGAAGAGAAGGTTAAGAGGTGATCTGATAGCCCTGTTTAAATATTTGAAGGGATGTCATATTGTGGAGAGAGTAAGCTTGTTTTCTGCTGCTTCAGAGACTAGGACCCAGAGCAATGGATGCAAAGTGCAGGAAAAGAGATTCCACCTAAAGAATATGAGGAACTTGCTGACACTAAGGGCTGTTCAACAGTGGAAAACACTCCCTCGGAGTATAGTGGAGTCTCCTTGTTTGGAGATTTTTAAACAGAGGCTGGATGACCATCTGTCGGGTGTGGTGGAAATTCCTTTTTGAAATATAAAAAACTATAGAAAGATGGAGTCACCTTTGTCAGCCAGAGAAATGGTTTTTGAAATAAAGACTTGGAGTTTAGGAAAACTAGAGCAAAGGAGTAACTAGTGCATCTTGACCTAGATGGAAGCTGGCACCAGTAAGAAAGACATAACATAAACTACAGTGGTGCCTCGGGTTACGAAAGTAATTCGTTCCGCGGCCGCTTTCGTAACCCGAAAAGCCTTCGTAAGCCGAATTGCCATAGGCGCTAATGGGGAAAAGCCGCGTTTCGTGCGAAAAAGCGCCGAAAAGCACCAAAAATTTTCTTCGTAACCCGAAAAAACATTCGTAACCCGGAACAATGATTTCCAATGGGATTTTTTCGTATCCCGAAAATTTCGTAACCTGGGTATTTCGTATCCCGAGGTACCACTGTACTGAGATAAGGATACATAGTAGACATTCAGACGCAAGGTTAAGATGAATTCCACTGAATTCCTAAAGGAGGGGGTAAGGCGTGATGATGCAGTTTTAATGTATGCATGTATTTCTGTTCTGACTGTAAGAATTCTATATGTTTAAATTGTAATTAGCCAATCAGGTGTATTGAAGAAGCTTCTTTGTTTTGAATAATATAAAAAGAGCCATTTTGTCTTGTTGGGGGTGCTCAGCTTTTGGAACTTGAATTCCACTGAGTTCAATGTTTTCCTTTGTCGACAACTGGAAATAAACTTATGGATTTTCAATTACTAGGTCCTCTTGCGAATTCCTTGATCTGCAAATCCTAGAAATCTAAGTTTCCTGAAATTTCTGTTACAGGGGATGCTTTGATTTTGAGTTCCTGCATGGCAAGGGTTGGACTAGATGGACCTTGTGGTCTCTTCCAACTCTATGAATCTATTCTATGATCCTAATATATCAGTTTTGCTAGTAGATGCTGCTACAGAATATATGGAAGGAACATTAAGTCAGTATGTACATTATAAAATTTATAGAATCAAGTAGGATAGAACAGAAAAAATTATATCTTCTAATTCAACCTCCTTTCCTAAAGAAGAGTATCCTACTCTTCTGTACCTGCAACAGGTATCCATCCAACCTTTGATGGTAACTTTTACAAAAAGGGATGGTACTATTTCTTGAGCAGCATATTTTAATGATGAATGGTCATCAGAGACTTTCGTATTGTTCCCATCACTGTCTCTTCCTTCTTTTAATTGAAGATGCCAGGAACTGCATCAGGGACTTTCTGCATTGAAAGCATACTGTACCACTACCCTACAAGTTCTCTCTAAAACATATTTGTAAATTCCTTCTTTTATTTCTAAACTAGGTCTATAGTTTGAATTCTTATTGTTTTTTACTTTTGTCTTGCTCTTATAGAGAAAACATTTGATTGTTCTGATTTTTCTGGGAAGTTAGTGCTTATAGATACATTGTGCTCATCTCAGTCCAAACCAGATGGCTAGGCTCAAGATATGTAAGGCTTTACAAGACTAGGACAGAATGTTGGAAGGAGGCTGGAAAGTAAGAAGTAACTAGTTTAGATTAATGGTAATTTCTCCTAGTTTTGTGACATTCATTGAATTATTCATACCTGTATATGATATCCTCTGCCACCACTGTGCTTTACACGTTGCTAAAGCAGAACTCAATAGCCTGTATTTTTAGTGATCATCAGTCACTGAAATATAAGTGACTCAGCACTGGTCACTCTCAGCCTACTGCTAGTAGTGACACCATATATACCAAAGGTTAGTAAACATGTGAAGTTACAGGTTTCTTCATTAGTCAGACTTCAAATTTCTCTTTAGGAGGAGTACCAGAAAGTGGCCTAAACTAGTTTCACAACCTGACTTGCATGAACTCAGAACAAAAAATCTCAAGGCTATGACACTGGAATTACATCAATGATGCTTTCCCCAATATCACTGGCTTTCTACTTGTTTAGTTTTGCCCCTCCTCTCCAAATTACAAGGGTAGGGTGAGGAGTAGAAAGAAGACACTCTAACCTATCCCTTGAGAAATATTATCTCCTTTCTTTTCTATACTCTATTTATTATTAAACTTTATTTCTAAAGCGCTGTAATATTACACTTCTTATTATACTTCTCTCTTACCGCAATGATTACTGGATTACAATTGGATTAATTTTTTTGCATCCTTTAATCCTGCAAGTACATATTGTAAGTGCTAAATATCTGATATTAGAGTATGCTATTTATCTACTCTACACTTCATAAATGTAAAGCTGAATGTCACACATTCAAGGTGATGTTCACACAAGGTATGCAACATGATCACCTAAGAATATAAAAACAGTAATTTCCAACAATTACTGTTGGAATCCCTATCTGTATGTACATTGTTTAATTTTTTTGTCCATGCTGCACATCAGGTTTAAGTTAAAATGCTAATGTTCCAAAATGTTTTTAGACTAGTATTGCTGACACAGTTCACATATTTCTGTATGAAAAACTGCTTAAATGCAGGGAGGGGGATGTACCTACTACCATTAGTGCAACATGTGAGTCACAAAGCTGAACACAGCTCACTAGCTATGAATTTTGCTGTTCCAAGTGTTTAACAGTTTCCCAGGGCCATTTGCAAAGTAGGCCAGAAAGCCAGGAGATCTAGTTCACCATGGAGGCTGTTACAGATGGATGATGTACTGCATTCAGCTTTAAGACCTTCAAATTATGCAGATCTTCTCAAGGGTCTAGAAGTCATAATGTGGGTCAGAAGCATGCATGTGGCCAAGTTTGATAATGCTGACCAGCTGTTCTGAAAAACTGAATCCAAGTCTTCATCTCCTCCACAGGAGATGGATGTACTGTGTAACCCATCTGGTTGGTGGGTGAATATATGCTTGAATATATGCACAAAAATAATCTTTTAGTTAGACATTTAGTTAGCTTGCCATATTTTGACCCTGAATGTCTAACATTTGGGGGGGGGGGGGAATCTGTCTCCATTGAAAAATGGCATTCTGCTTTAACGAAGCTGAGTTTTAAGAGTGGTATTTATTTTTATTGGTTTTATTTTATTTTATTTATATGCCACAATTACTTAATGATCAACAGATTCTCTTGGTACCAAGGATATTGTTAGTAGTATTTATTTATGGAATGTTATTTATATTTTAAATGTTACCTTCATAACCTTTTCTTCACCTTTAAAAATAGGCACAGATAAGTCTAAATTAATCAAGTAAATATGTTACGATGCTAATATCTTTCTTTTCTAGCATAATGCTATTCAAAGTATTACAAATTGCCAACAATTTATAGGAAATGTGCCTCTTTGTAATAAGCCAAAGAGAATTATATCCCCAGATAATATATATGTACAAGCAACTAAATACAAAGTTTCACAATTGAAAAAGCTATCTTTGGTTAATTGATATACATAAGTAATAGATATATCAATCAATCAATAATACAATACTATTAACAGAAACTGGACTGTGTAAAAGAAAGTTATTTATAATATCCTTGTCAGATAGATATGTAATATTGCTATCCAATTATCTTCTCTATATTAATTCAGTGTACTTCTCTGTTCCTTTAACAATGGGGAGGAGAATATAAAAAGCAGCATCTTCTATTTCCTGACAATGTTTTTCAGGCCCACAAAAATCAGATTTTAATTTTATCTCAAAGAAACCCTTGAGGTGGAAAGTTAGGGGAGGATACATGGGTTTGTAGCAGACAAAATGTCGCTTGCATTTTGCTGCTCAGTAGTTTGATATACTCATTTGCTGATGTGAAATGACGAGGGCTTAGAAAGCAAGGTTTTGTTTTTTAGCTGTCTGTAGACCTAGTGGGGCCTTACAGAACCCAGTCAGCAGGTCATTAACTCTGGAGAAAACAGCTTGCATTAATATGCTCTAATCCAGTATAATTAGTCAAATTACTGCACGCCAACCGGCTTGTCATGTGTTGTCAGATTTGGCATGCATGCTGGATAGCCTTGGTCCCTCTGGAATGCCACCCTGGATCAAGGCAAACTGCTTGCATGGAGTATTGCTGATCTCTTGATGGGGAAAATAAACTGAATCAGGAATCATAGGTTTGGGAGTTGTTGTTTTAATCCTGTGTTTATTTTGGAGAAAGAAATAGTCCAACAGGAATAATTGTAGTGATTAATTTTGGCCTTGAGAAATAAGAGATGGTTGTTCTCACTGCTTTCTTGAATCTAATATAACTAACAGTCTGCTGTATTCCACGAGATTAGCACTCATAAAAAGATTTGCAGTAAATAATTACAATAGGATCATCTACAAATTATCTACCACACTGTGACATAGATTATCAAACTACCAGTGTGTCTGTGTGGTTGTGTGTGTGTGTGCGCGCGTACATGCATGAATACAGCAGGGGAGGAGATTATTAAACTATAAAAGGGCCATATTAGCATAAATTCACAAGAGCTCTTGTTCTGGCGGCATGATAAAAACGCGTGTTACCTTTGCATTAACACTGAATTGCTTGTTGTGCTTTTGGCAATGACAGATAAGTCAGTGTAATTCCCCATCGCAACGGAAATGATGCTCCAGATTCCAAACGCATCCTCAAGATGTCACTGACAATAATCTTCAAAGAACGGGCAGTGAAAGTGGGCTGTATGTTTGCAGGATGATATACTGCAAATGACAGGAAGAATTATGTGAGTGAAGACGAATCTGTAACATATTATTAAGCAATTTCACGAGAATAACAGGGATAAAAGGATAATGGATGAGGGTGTCATTATTACCTTCATGTAGAGGGAAAGCAAAAGCAAAGGTAGAAAGACAAGATTAATTGAGGAAGGGTGAAGCATTCATTGCTCATCAGCTCTTTTGTACTCTGTGCTCCTGAAATTCCAGACAAAAAAAAAATTGCCAAGAGCCACATTTTAATGCAGCTGGCAAAAGAGAGCAAAAAACTGACAGGGCACTTTTTAGACACTACTCACTTTCTATAGACCACGGTCCTGCAGCACAGCACCATCATTTGTAGGTGTTTTTTTTTTCTTTGTTGCAATCTCTTGTCTTAAGTATACTCACATTTCTTTTTTTTAAAAAAAACCCTCTTATATATGTGGTGTTTGACTGTGAAAACTATACTCTTTGCTCAGTGTCTGTATCTGTAAATGTAAATCCAAGATCAGCATGTTACTCTTGAGAAGCCACCCCTCTTATCTATTTTATTGTTTGTATGTACAGCGCTGTGCAAATATACAGTGCTATATAAATAAAGCATAATAATAGTAATAATAATATCTGGGCAGTTGCAAATGAAGGGAATTTTATCTGTTTGCTGTTGTAAAAAATTTGCCGGTACCAATGATAATATGGTGCAAGCACTAAAGAACTGTAAATAATATGTGTGTAAATGCATTTTCTTCTCCACATAATTGTAAAATATGTATTTTTAGCCACTCATAATACTAGATTCACCAGAAAGCTCAAAGTTTGGATGTTATTACTACTGCTTAACTCTGGGAGCATAATTGAACTTGCTCATGAATCTCAAATCCAATTTAGAAGGTTTTTATTTTCATTTAACTAGAATTTTACATAAAGGTGAGATCTCTCGGTTGTCTTGAAACTGGAATTAGACTCTAAAAATATATACAAATCAGTTTAAGTGGCTCTTTAACAAAGTAATCTCATAATCATATACAATCAAATTGTAGTTGTTTTTAAAGCACTTGTAAGAAAAAGCATACATGTGCTTTGATTCTGGGAAGAAAGGCAGACACCTTGTATTTCCAAGGCAGACTCTGGAAAAGAAAAGATGGAAGGGGAAGACAGAGTTTTCTGGAACTGGAAATGGTCCTGCCTCTTCCATTTACCTTGATCCAGGTACATAATACTTCTTTCAGATGTGACCAAAGAAGAAGTCAAGAAGTTTAATCTAGTAAAGTGGCCTATAAATAAACAAATGGGCCTGAACAGGCAGGCCAAAATAAAGCTGCTTCGGGTCACTTTGGAGGTATGCTGTTCAGATGACACATGCATCTTAAGAGGCCAGAAACTGCACCAAAGCTCCGCTCCAGTCCTTAGGACTGTAGTGTGGCTTTGTCATGGCTTCTGTCCTCTTAGGACACATGCATCATTTAAATAGCAAACCTCCAAAGTGACCCAAAGGAGCTTTATTCTGGCCTGTCTGTATGGGCTCAAATGTGAGCTAATCTGAAATTTCTAAGAATGTGTATTTCCACATAAGCAACGTTTAGCAATTGGAGGGATCTTTTAGCACTTTTGAGACTGTGCAAAAGAAGTTGTAGCATAAGTTTGAAGTAGATCAAGTCAACAAAACTTACACTTCAAGTTCTTTCACACAGTCTCAAAGGTACTACAAGATCCATGTGTATGGACATTCCAGATTAACATGGCTATGTCTCTGAATTCTGCTTAATGATTATTTTTAGACATAAAAAAGGTGTATGTTCAGACAATGATAATTCAATGAAGCATTTGGCACTGAACATTACTATCTTTTTGGATTCTTTGCTTAATAAGGACTAATCATTAATACAATTTAATATGTTCTTCACAAATACTAAAGAAAAGATAATTAGATTCTGAATGATTTGAACCATGGTTTGATTCCAGTTTGCTATGCTAGTTTTTAGGCATACATCAAACATACTTTGGTGCTATGGAAGCAGCTTATAGCATTAAACAATGGTTTGATATCTAAACCAAATATCTCATCAAATTCATAGAAAAGACAGACCTTTAAAGGATACAAATGACATCTGGAATCCGAAGTTCCTTAGGAAAACATCTAAGAAACTCCATGCAACAATAGAATTTCTATGATGTTACTGCCATTCCCAATAGAACCTCAGATGTTGTTTTACCACCTCCCAGTAACTCAGAACTTAAAAGTAACATGTTACAAGTAATGATGTTTTGGGGCTTTCATGTACACTGCATTTCGAGGATGAGTTGTAATAGTTTTCATATATGCTGGGTGTTGAAACCCAGACTACATACTTTTAAAATGAATGATGTTTCTCATTTTCTGTATGCTTTTACTTGTTTATTTGCTTAGTTCCATGTATATTCTGCCTTAGATAGTTTTTTCAAATTTTATCCTCACAACAAGCTTTTGTTGTTATTGTTGTGTGCCTTTTCTAATCATTTTTTATTTATGGCAATTTATGGAGTTTTCTTGTCCAAGGGATTTTCCTTTGCCTTCATTTTAGACCGAGAGTGACTTGCCCAAGGTCATCCAATGGGTTTCCATGGCTGAGCACAGATTTGAACTCTGGTCTTTAGAGTCCTTGACCAACACTCAAACAACTACACCATTCTGGCTCTCAAATAACATGCCTAAATGACCATTTAACTGAACCAAATTTGAACCTCAATCCTGGTCTAAAGGCAACACTATAGTGTATGCAAGAATGTAATGTTAATCTTCATAAAATATACCAGAATACTTGATTAAACTGGTTTCTCCCTACTTAAATTTGGAAATAACTAGACAGAAATATAATCCAGCTATTGTATGTATGGCCTTTCAAATCATCTGTCAATTAATGGCAACCCCATGAATTTCATGAGGATTTTCTTAGGGAAGGAATACGCAGAGGTAGTTTTGCTAGTTCCTTTCTCTGAAAGCACCTGGTATCAGTTGGCAGTCTCCCCTCCAACTACTAACCAGGACTGACCCTGCTTAGCTTCCAAGATCAGAGTGCGTTTGGTGCCTTTAGGATATTTATCCCTTATAATTTAGCATATTTGTATAAATGAAATATTGACCCATTTTAATTCTTTTCCTATGAGTACTGTAATTCCCATCCCACAATAATCTTGAGAGGCACTTCCTTTGATTTTTAAAAAGGAGTAATATGTCCCCTCATCCTCAGCCCATACTTACATCCCATTTTTGGAGAAAGATGGGATATAAATCCATTAAATAAATACTTCAAAGTGGAAAGCAGGATGGAGAGGATCAGAATCTGTCATGTTCTGTACAGAACAACTGCTTCAGTATAAGGCAGAATCATTTGCTCTAGGATAAGGTTTATATTTCTTCGGAAGACCTTGTTCTTCAAGGGCCTAATTTTAATAGGACTGTGTGTCCTTTATTTTAACTCACAGAATTTTAAATGGTAATAAAATTTAAAATTATAACTTCACAATGAGAATTAAATATTACTGGCTGGACAGAAACATTGAAATATTTGTCAGTTGTAAAGGTACACTTATACCATGTTGATAGTAGCTAGGTAAAATGAAGGTAGCATTCTGAACAACAGATTATAAAATAGAGATGAATGTTAACTTTGGATAGTTGAAGCCTGATTGCTTACTATAATAGGGGGAAAAGGTTAATATTTTAAAGCAAGGCTAAAGGTTGACAGGAGAAAAATTGAATTTGTTTGCAAAAAGAAATTTGTTTCTATAAGTGAAAATTGCGGTCAGGAGGTCAGAGCTTTCTTTGCTTCTAGATGAATGAAATGAATTGAATAATGCCACTGTAAGACAGCAATATGTAAGCTGATGACAAAACAGTACATTAGAAGTCTGAATGCAGATACAGTGTATGAGAAAATTATATGGCACATGTAGATTATAAGTGTTTACTTTATACCTCTGATTTCTCTTTCATATAGAAGTTTTTTTTCAAAAAAATCATTCATTTCTGGTTACTTGATATTCCTTTGTTCTCACTTTATTGTCACCTAATGGATTTCATTATCTATTAGAGAGGAAGAACCTTGTTGAGGGGTACTTCCAATAGTAAAATCCATCTCAACTGGAGGGCAGATTGTGCAGTCCTTACAACCCCCCAAACCAAATAGGCATCATACTAACAAATAAAGGCCACAATTTAACAGTGAGCTAAGCAAGCTTAAGCCAGTTGGTTTTAGTGGATTTAAACAGGCTTAACATGGTTGCAGAGACAAAGAGAGGACAACTGTCATCCTGAATGAACACAGTGATATTAGCAGACAAGCTTTGAAAAAGTATGGAGTTTTCCAAATTTGCTGAAATGCAAATACTCCCATATATGTATGCCAGCTTACAATAATGTTTGAACTTAACTGAAAAGATGTTGTCACTCACAATATTCATATCTTGCTTTTCACAGGTTGACATACACAGCAGTGCTTCCTGGTAGTCTCCCATACAGGCAGTGACTAAACCCAGATTTAGTTTCAGCAGCGCTGCTGATTATTGTGTCTTCTACACTACATTCTCTCACACAAGTCCTCTCTCCATTGCTATCACATCTTAGTTGTTATTATCTTTTGAGGTTGACCAAGCAAGGATTTTCTAAGGGGGCTGCAGTGTAGCAGTGTGGTTGGTACATGTCTCCCTCCCAAAAAAACCCCATGCACTCATAATATGCACATGCTGTATTTTATAGTCTTTTGGCACATACACATTTTTGTGTATATATTTTCTTTTTGGAAGGAACATGTTACATACAAAATTGTCAACAGTAACAGAAGATAGTGTGGGGAGGGAAGTGGCTTCCTGCCAAACAGAAGCAGCACAAGCCAGTTTCTGAGCTCCAAACCTGTTATTTTTATTGCAAAAACCCTAATATGAAGCATTTTCGACTCTGTGGAAGAGCAGTAAAAGTGGAAGTAAAAGCAGTAAATAAAGACCTGTAGATGGGGATTTCCTATGAAAAGAGAATTCAAGACTCATAAGACTGCACCTCAAATATGCAAAATAAACCAGGATTTAGAAACTGATTATTCAACCTTCAGTTTTGTGTAGTTCTTGAAAGTGAAGAAGGAAGCAGATCTCTTGCTTATCTTCTGAGTAAATGAAATATATTCCAACTTATATACATCTCAAGCATAAATATGTAACAAATATAAAGGGTTTTGATGTTGCAGACTCAAAGATCTCATATGCACATCTGATTTCCAAGGTTTCCTAAGGAAATACAAGTGAAGCGTACTCTTAATAATCTAAAGTCAACTACAAGGGTACTAAAAATATTCATGTACCACTACATGTATTAATACAGCCTCCTGAAAAATAAAACCTTTTCAATCATTTACCCCTCTGTTGACAGAAGTGAGGATTAAATATTATTTGGGATTCCCTTTCAAGATCACAATTCACCATGGTCAAAAAACTCTGGATTCATCCATGAAAGTCCAGGTGACTGAGATATGAAGTGAACAGGTAAAGAAGATGAGAGATCCTGGCAGTATCAAACTGAGTGTGGGGTCAGTTGAAAACTGATGTAAGTGGTGGAGCTGTCCTAAACTTACTAAATTCTGGAAACAAATTCACATGACAATTGAAAAGATTTTTCAGATTAAGTTTGGATTAAAACCCGATGTTTATTTATTGAGCATATTAAACAAAATTCCAAATCAGTTTTCTGCTGCTCCAGAGACTAGAACGTGGAACAATGGATGCAAACTGCAGGAAAAGAGATTCTGCCTCAACATTAGGAGGAACTTCCTGACAGTGAGGACTGTTTGACAGTGGAACAAAGTCCCTTGGAGTGTGGTAGAGTCTCCTTCCTTAGAGGTCTTCAAACAGAGTCTGGATGGCCATCTGTCGGGGATGCTTTGATTTAGATTTCCTGCATGGCAGGGGGTTGGACTAGATGGCCCTAGCGGTCTCTTCCAACTCTACGATTCTATGATTCTATGATCGAACAAAAATACAGTCATCCCTCCATATTTGCGGCTTTGATATTTGCGGATTTGATTATTCATGGATTTCATTAATAGGTTCTCTCTAGGACTGTCTAGGTCCTCCAGTACAACTCTGTGGTCAACTTTAACTAAAAGTTCCACTGAAAGACCATTTGTAGCTACTCCAGTGCCATTCTATGGTCAGTGTATGTTTGACATTGACGACAGAGTTGCACTGGAGGACCTAGAGATTCCTAGAGAGGTGTCCTCTCAGGTAAAAACAGTGTTTTTGTTATTTGCAGTTTTTCACAGGGGTCTTGTTCCCCTAACCCTAGCGAATATGGAGGGACAACTGTCTTAGCGTAATCTACTATGTGGAATAACCGTTGCGAGGATGCCCAGAATTGGAAAAGTAAAAACATACCAATTATAGACGAGTGGTTGCTGAAACTATCAGACATGTTAGAGATGGAAAAAACTTACAGCTGTCCTGAACAATAAAGACAAAAAACAAGTAAAGGAAGAATTGTCTCCAATAGTTAAATTTTGTTCATTGAGGTAGAAATAAAGGATAGCGGCACAGAGGATGTGGAGCTTAAGTGAAATAATAAACTCCAGGTGAGCTTTTGGTATGGTAGAATTGTTATTAATGTAGCTTATTTTATTTCTATGTGTATATATATATAGATAGATAGATATCTATTGTAGATCATAATTATATGATATTTGTTAAAAAAAGACCTTTAGATAACATGATGTAATAGGACCTGTTATGGAGAATATATGGAGAAGTTATATTTTGTATTTGCTTGTTATTGGATTATTGTGATATAATAATGCCTTTTTCATATATGTAGAAGCGTTTTATATATATTATATATTGATAAGAAGAAAGTGGTGAAAAAAAGAAAACTGATGTAAGTGGCTGCATGGTGTGTATTAAAAGCATGGAATGAAATCAGAGCAAACACTAACCTGTTTCTCCATTACTAATATGATAATAGTTATAATAATACTTATTTATTTATACCCCACTCTTCAACCAAGGCTATCAGAGCAGCTTAAAGTTTGTTAATTAGACATTTCCCTGTCCTCAGGCATACAATTGACTATTTTGACAGCAGAAAAAGTTAATTGTGCAATTTATTAATGAAGGCTTTGATTGCACTTCAAGGTTTTTATTAAACAGAGTGTGATAGAGCAAATAACTCATCTATACAAGAATTTAACTCTTCCTACCACCTGAAATTCCCTAAAGAGCAGTGGCAGTGAATGCCTGTCAACAAAGTTGAAACTTGGGGGTCCTATACTGATGTTGGTCAGCATTGCTTACATTTATGTTTTATTCATTACAAGCACTTGTTGGTGTTGAAGGAAGGTTTTGAACTGCAAAAATGTTTATTTGTTTTGTAAATTTGTTAATGTGAAGTTAAGTATATATTATTATAAGTATAACAGTTATAACTAGTGGCCATGATAGGTATCTGTATAGCCTGAAGTTATTGTTGCAGATCAAAATAGCATGGGTTGC
>NC_056524.1:35780954-35786947 GCF_019175285.1 Sceloporus undulatus
TAATGTATGTATTGCTCTCTTGACAGGCGGATAGTTATGAAGCTACTGATAAGATGCATCTCTTCATCAACAAACCCTTTTAGTAACTGGTTCTTAGAGGACAATTAGGTGCAATTAATGATCTAAGAGCCCTGTGATAAAATCATATTTGATTTTTATGGTGTAGATAATTTATTCAAATTCATATTCTTTTAGTGTGAAGAAGAAAACATGAAATAATTTACAATTGAACAAGTAAAAACGATTGCATATTATGGAAAACATAGCTATTTATTTATGTACTTCTTTCTCTGCTACTGTAACACACCAAAATGGAGAGTGTCTCAATAAAAAATCTCCCACACTAGTGCCTATGATTAGCTGAACTGAGGGGAAAATACAGTTAACTATATCATATCCACATCACCATTCCCTCCAAGTAGGGTTCATATTAAGAGCGCAAACCTAGTTTAATACTTGGGGTGTTGGAGTATGACTCTGGAGACCAGGGTTTGAATCCCCACTCAGCCATTGAAACCTACCAAGTGACCTTGTACAAGTCACACTCTCTCAGCCACAGACAATGGCAAAGGCAAACTCCCTCTGAACAAATAATTGCTAAGAAAAATCTTATGATAGGTTCACTTTAGGATTACTGTTAAGCTGGAAATGACTTGAATGCACACAACAACAACAAAGTTTAATATTAGTTTGGAAAGTCGCTATTTCAGTTGGAGGACGTGGTGTAAACAAGGGGTTACACACTCCCCTCATTCAGTTCTTCAGTGTAACTGAGCACCACCTCATTCCCATAACTGTTTTAAAGGAAAGCAAAGTTGGAAAATCCAGTGACAGAACACATCTGTTTTGGCACTGATTAAGACATTTTAAGGTTGTATGCCTAAATGCTGCACCAAATGCCAAAGTTGGGTAGTATGATTAATGCTGCTCTGGTAGTATTTAGTGTCTAAGTAATTTACAAGACAGGTTCAGCCTTCCTGAAAAATATTTGATTATAATATATGAATGGACCAATGGGAAAATATGTGGGGCAAAGGTTTGAAATTTACATGGAATTATGATTTAAAGAACTTTTATAGGACGATTTCTTTGTTGTGTATTTTTATTGCATTGTTCTTTATACTTCTTCAGACATCGTTCATGTAATTGAGCATTCCAATTTCTTACTCATTCTGGGATATATACCTTTGCAGATTTTATGATCTAATGAAGTTGAAAGGAAAAGGTTTGTCTTCTACCAAAATATTCATTCATCCTAGGGAAGATTTCCTGACTTTTAGTAGAGTAGTAGAGATAGTAATATTTCCAGTGTCCTGCTGTTGATCGGTACAGTGCACCGAAAAAGCAGCTTAACATAAAACAAGGAATAACTTAATAGTAAACCAAAATAATGCTATTTTTAAATTTTCATTGTTTTAAATTATGATACAATGCAAATTTCCTTTTCACTGCCTTATAATTAATAGCAATTTCTTTATGTAGGCAAGATATAGAGCACATGGTTTATTTTGCTGGTCAGATGATATGACTATCTTAAGAAAGAAAGTTCTTGATTTTCTTAATGTGTATGAGCATAAAATATATAAACGAATAATGTTTAAAATTTCTGCCTGCACCACAATATGTAAATGAACATATTGTTCAGTTGAACATTGAACACTGACAACCGAACAGTGAACAGCATTGTTTCTCTCTCTCTCTCTCTCTCTCTCTCTCAATTTCTCTTCTTCTTTTTCTTCCTTGAACCCATCTTTTCAGACTGAAAGCATAAAAACTTATTTTCTGGTGGTGTGATTAGATTGGGGTTGAACTCTCCAGCTGGCAGGCCTGTCTATGACTGGCGGCGGGCTGTCCCCAGTGCTTGTCATTTCCTGACATGCCTGACAGGATGGGGACAGCAACCCCAGACAGGTTCATTAGATGGTGTTTTCTACAGCTGGGCTTAAAATAAAATAAAATAAATAAATAAGGCCATGCTTTGTCAAGGCCCAAGCTGTAGGGGCCTTTCTTGTTGGTTTAAACCCAGTCCTTGTTTTGACAAATTTTGATCTGTGCACTTTTTAGATTTTCTGACACGTTTTTGTTTCCTTCCCCTTTGGCCTGCACTCTGTGCTCTCTGCCTTGTTGCTGCTTCAAAATCCTAACACAGTCTCGCCCAGGAGAGCACCGAGCATGCTTATCCAGGGTTTTAAAAGAAAAATAGAGCCATACAGTAAACTAACAATAATTGTTCATTTCCATGGTAATCGGTACAATAACAAGAGGGAGAAAACCTTGGGACTCTCAGTAAGCCAATTACAAGGGAAGTAGAGAGTTTTTATGGTGCCAGAAACATGCCATTTACATGAGAACGTGATATCATTACTAGCAATCTACACTGTCAAATGTATTGCTCTGTGGTGCTGCCAGAAATATAAGCTGTCTTCATAAAAGTATTTTG
The DNA here is from genome assembly GCF_019175285.1 of Sceloporus undulatus. NCBI lineage: Eukaryota > Metazoa > Chordata > Lepidosauria > Squamata > Phrynosomatidae > Sceloporus > Sceloporus undulatus. The sequence continues at coordinate 35,783,395 of NC_056524.1, forward strand.
CCTTTTTGAAAACTGCCAGGATCAATTTGTGTAGGGGCTTTTTTGCAAGCGGGGAGAATAACCAAGGTTTGAGGCAATATACTAAAATAATCATGTTTACAGATTAATTCTTATTTGGGAATATTTCTATCATTCATTTAGATGAGTGGTTTTCAGTGAAATTTTTCTTAAGCAGATTTATAGTCAACTCTGTTCCATGCATGGTGATTATATACCATACACTTTGTCTTATGTGGAATAACAGACTAGCCTGATCTCTGTGTGTGGAATATGGCAGAGCACTAACTCAAGTAAATAAAATAAGTACATGGTGAATGCCTCTGTGTTCTCTTGCTTATTAAATTACATAAATGGATCTAAACTCTGTTATGCCATGATTTTTGTACAAACATGTAGAAGAATTTCTATTCTATATACTCACATATGTGCAAAATTTTCTGTATTTATTAAATAACTGAATAATCCCTTATTGAAATGCGGTGCCTACTAATTATCCCAGTCATGTTAAACTGGTAATTAGAAAGTAATTATTAACTATTTCAATTTACTAACTGCTGGCTATTGTGTATGTACTACTTTCAGTAGTGATCCTTAGAGAGAGACTATTAATTTTGGATATTTTAAGTGGTGGAAGAATAGCCACATGCAAAATGCTTGTCTAATTACAGGGCTGCTATCAAAACACAAATGAAATTCTTTGCTGGAATCATTTACTTTGCTTCTTTCCGCCAAGCTGCTTGGCATATTACAGCCTTTTATGTTAGCTGCATTTAAGGGCTTGTGGTCTATCCAATGCATCTGAAAGCCAACCCCTTCATTCACAGAAATCTGAGCACTTACCTTTCCTTTGTATTGTTAGTTACCGCTGCTTTAGTTTGTGGTCTCTATGACAACTGTTTAAATTGGGATGGGCAACTGTCATCTGGAGTATTACCCAAAGAAAAGTGTTAGTGAGCACACAGTCCCATAGATAGGGCATTTCAATATAATCCAATTTTAATTGAGCTCCAGAGACTTTGATGTGCTGCAGAAGGTTGGGAGAGAGCTATTCCAGAGAGAAATTAAAGCAGCCCAGCAAGGCTTCACTACACCAGACTGTCACCATTTTAAATAAGCATTAGCATCAGACTTAACCTTCCCCTATGGAACATCTCTTTCAGCCTTTTCCCTGCTTTTTTGCCATATGCTACAAAGGCAAAGGCACTTTCATCTTTCTATATACATTTTTACACCCTCTTGATTAGGTTTGAAAAGCATGTACTGGACTTGAGATGCATCACAGACTGTCTCTTGGACCATGCTTTGCAGTTCATAAAAAGAAATAGAAGCAGGAAAGGGATTAGTTTGCAATTGTCATCTGGCATGTGTTGGATTTTCTCTGGAAGATTGCTGTGAAAGGGAGCTAGCCTAATGCTAGAAAGTTTAAGATTAGACATTACAATTATTTTTAGCATGGACTTTTGTATTTTTCCTTGCAACTATACGGATGCTAGTTTATTTGAGGATGTGTGTGTCAGATAAGAAAATCATCCTTAGCCATATGCACACAATACCCTTGTTTGCCAACAGTGCATAACCAGAGAATAGCCACAGGGGAATGGCAATCAGTGGAGAGAGTGATATTGACTAATAATAGTTGGAGAGGAGGGAATGCAAGCTCTTTAACAGATTGTGCACATTGAAAGAAGTCTCTTAGTTCTAATAATAGTTTTTATTGCATTGCCTTGGGCAAAATGATTCCATTGCTAGTATTAATTACGGATGTACGTGGACATTTAGATAAGACCCAAAGGAACCCAAATGCGGCTGCTTTCATTCTTAGGTCTTAACTTTCAAACCCACTTAAAACATGAACAGTATATTCTGAAGATATGAGGGATACAAGGTTCTATAGAAGCCACAAAACAGGCAAACAGTTGTCTGGACACCAGATCACAAGATGTTGCTTCTGATTGTTTCTCTTTGTTTATGTGGACAGGGATAGTAGCAAATAAACAAGGCCTAAAATTATGCTATTTATTACTCCATTACTCATATGTGTAGGCCCTATTTTAGAAAGGCTTAGACTAGATAACAGTGGTAATACTGTAATGTGTTGTTTGATATCAAGAGACATCACACATTGGACCTTCAATAAATTACTCCATTTAGTGTTACAACTGGGCATGCATTCTTAGGAGACTCCATTACATTTCATTCTTTCCTCCAGTCTTCTTGGTCACTGAGTATGCTCTGACTTAGAGTGTGTGTGTGTGTGTGTGTGTGTGTGTGTGTGTGTGATATAATACAATAAAGGTGAAGGAAAGATTTGCCCCCTTCTTCACTTGCTGCTGTTTGAAGTATGCTGGTCTCTTGTGTCAGTGTGCAGTGGAATAAAATAATATTCCATTGATAATAGCAACACTATAATAAGTAATAAGGGAACCTTCTGGGAAGTGAATTCCACTAGGCATCTGAAGAAGTGGACCGATATCCACAAAAGCTCTTGTTGAAATAGTTAATCTCAAAGTTGTTGTTGGATTCCTTCATCCTCCCTTCCCTGCCCACCATCTGAATTTTCCATTTTATGCCGAATCAGACCAACATGGCTAAACATGACATATCCAACAAACTCTTGATGGGTCTTGCTGATAATTTTGTCTTTTAAGAGATAGTGGAATGAATGAATGAATGAAATAATTCGTTTTTTGGGCTATGTGGGCATGTTCTAGAAGAGTTTATTCCTGGCGAAATGTCAGGAATAAACTCTTCTAGAACATGCCCACATAGCCCGAAAAAACCACAAAAAACTATGGATGCTGGCCATGAAAGCCTTCGACTTCAGAATGAAATAATTCTTTATCCCTGACTTGATCTTAATCTTAAGAAGGCTTAGTAAATGAAATTTAAATATTAGGAATCTTAAAGGGGAGTATACAATGTTAGAATTCATTATGTAATGCTAAAGGTGAGTATTGGTCAACCTAGCCTGTATTTTGGTAAAGCTGATTTTGATGAGTTCAAAGGGGAGCAAAAAGAAAGTCTGGGAAATTAGAGATTGGTCATTCTGACTACTCTGCTAGAGAAGTTTATTATAAAGGAATAAGTTTATAAGCAACTTGATAACATTAAAAAGATGTATAAGATTTGTAAGAGCCAGCACTAATTTGTCATGAATAAATTCTGCCAGACTAAGGGCTTTATCACAACAGTAAAGCAGAATTACATCAAAAATAATTGTGCCTCTGGAAGGGGCATACAACACAATACTGTTGTTGTTCTGTTCTTCTTCAGTGGGAAATTATCTTAAACATGCTTCTTTTTAATAACACACATACAAATATTATTGGTCATTAAAAAGATGTATAAGATTTGTAAGAGCCAGCACTAATTTGTCATGAATAAATTCTGCCAGACTAAGGGCTTTATCACAACAGTAAAGCAGAATTACATCAAAAATAATTGTGCCTCTGGAAGGGGCATACAACACAATACTGTTGTTGTTCTGTTCTTCTTCAGTGGGAAATTATCTTAAACATGCTTCTTTTTAATAACACACATACAAATATTATTG
>NC_056524.1:35786957-35831645 GCF_019175285.1 Sceloporus undulatus
AGCCCCTTTCCTGCTTCTGTTGTGCTGTGATTTCTGATGCAAAAGTTTAGAAGTGCTTGTATGGCAATTCGGAGTGGTCAGGGAATGTGCTATGTTTGGGGAAACATGAATCCATCTCTAGTGATCAGGGAGATCTGAAGGAGAAGGTGCGGGAATTTCAATTTGATCAGCCAAGTAATTGGAAGTTCTCTTTCCCAGCGTCATATTCTCTCTCTGCTCTTCCTGCTTCCACTACAGGTGAACTGTATTGCAAAGTTCAGGTGCCCTCTTTTATAAACCAAATCCCATATCCTCCAGTATATCACAGATGATAACCAGAACACATTCAGTCAATCATGTTAGAGTGTGCTCAAGATGATATTTTGGGAGGCAAAAAAAGCATTTGACAATGTGAATTGGCTGTTTGGGGCAAGATTTTAGAGAACATGAGCTTTGACAGCAACTTGATTTACTGGATAAAAACAATAAAAGAGATTCAAAAAGCACCGATTTTGATAAATAGAGATTTAACCAAAAACTACAAGATCCAGAGAAGAACTAGATGAGGTTTTCCATTGTCTCCTTTTCTTCTTAAACTCACTTTGGAAGTATTGAACATAGCTATTGGAAAAAATGAAACCATTGCAGGAATAAATGTCACAGTATATTTTATATTTTTCTTAAATGATATTGTGAATCAATTTTGTATTATATTCCATTTTCCAGAATGTATGCCACTGGCAGGTCCATTTTATTTTATTTTATTCTATTTTATGTACAGCACTGTTTAAACCTACAGCACTTTATAAATAAAGTTTAATGATGATGATGATGATGATGATAGGATGCTGTTACAAATTAAGAACATTTGCTGAAGACCTGGTGATTCTTATTGAAAATACTTTGGATAGTCAGGAAATTAATGAAAATTGAGAAGTTAACGGTGAACTTGCCAGATTTAAAATAAATAAAGACAAAAGAGTAATGAAATTTAAAATGTTTAAAAATATGAGAAAGTTGCATCAGGTGCCTGTTAATAGAGAGAATGGCTTTTAAAATTGAAAAAAGTCAAATATTTGGGAGTAAATGTTTTTAATACTAATTTTAAATTATTTCAAAGGTTTGGAATGAAGTTAAACAAAATAGAACAAAATGGAGAAAACTCAGATTGTCATTATTGGGTAGAATAGCAGTTATAAAGATGAATACGTTGCTAAAATGTTATTTCTATTTCAAACAATACCCATTTTGACAAATCATATACCATTTAAACAATGGCAGAAGGATGCTCTTTAAAATCAAGATGGAAGATGAACAAGCGTCAATAGTGTGACAGCTCAAAAGGCCAATGCAATTTTAGGCAGCATCAAAATATAGTTTCTTCTTCGTGGTCTCTGCGAATCATACAAATGGGTTTCACTGCGCCTGCGCAGTGCTGTTCGGATACTTCTAGAATCACTGGGCAAAGTACACTTTGCAACATATAGAAACTTTTTGGCGGTAACCCCACCCCCTCCTATAAAGCCCCGGTTCCCGCTCTTTTCCCCAGTTCCATTTTTTCTGCCGCGTTTGGCTGCTGTTTGGAACTTCGCTCGTGCTAGCTCGTTTTTGGATCACTGGTTTTTTGACTCGGACTGTTTTTTGGACTTTGGCGTTTCTTCTTCCCCCGTGTACTGGACTTTTGGACCGTTGACCTCGATTTGGATCGCGTCTTGGATTTGTCGACTTCGGTAACGATGTCTCCTCCATTCAAAAAATGTGACATTTGCGGGGGAAAAGTGCCGGTGCAGGATCCCCACACCTCCTGCCTTTTCTGCCTCGGGAAGGACCATGATGTTAAGTCCTGTTCCCTCTGTAAATCGATGTCCTCCCAGGCCAGGAAGAACCGGGAATCGCGGCTCACTTCAGCGATAGCCCAGGGTAAGATCCGGGAAGGGGATCCTCGTCCGTCTTTGGCCCCTGTGGTTCCTGTTTCGGCGGCTCTTTCCGCCAGAGATGGCCCGGCAAGTGCTCCTCCGTCAACATCCGATTGTTCTGGGGAGCCCAACCCCGAGGCAAATGTGGCCCGTGGCTCTGACAAGCCCAGTGCCACCTCCAAACCCACCAAGCACCCTCATAAATCTGGGTCTGTGGGTACGGCCACCACTTCAACTTCGTCTCGGATACCCCTGCCAAGGCCTCGCGGCCGGCCGCGGAGCACAGGTCCCGTAAGGAAGCTCCGTCGGACCCGAAGGATGGGTCGGGTACTGCCAAGGACAGCTCCTCGAGGGCTAAGTCAGCTTCCTGTAAGGAAGATGCGCCCAGACCGGATGGAAGGCTCACGGAGTTGCCTATCCCCTTCTTTCCTCCGCGTCATCCAAGAAAAGGAAGACATCGGATTCAACATCGGAGGCTAGGGCTTCCAAGAAGGCGAAGCACACCAAGGAGCACCCCCGCAAAGAGCCGGAGGCAGCTAAGGAAGCGGAGCGTCTGGTTCACCCTCGCATCCGTGCGAATTCCCCGGGGCGGGACACCCTGACGGTTGCGTCCGACAGACCATCTCCCAGGGAGGCTCAGCAAACTTCGTCGATCCCGGGACCGTCGGCGACGACAACCGTTCCCTTTCTCCTCTCGAATGATGAGGACTCCCGGGACAGACTTTCAAGGTCTCCTTCTCGGGGTTTACCCTCGCGATCTCCATCCCCAGCGCTTCGTTCTCTAGCGCAGAGTGAGCATCCCCCGAGGTCTCCATCGCCAGCTCCCCTGTCTCCTCTGACGGTGCCTGCCAATGATGGGCTGTTTTACGACTCCGAGGCAGACCAATTCTATCTGAAGGTGTCGAGGGAAGTCGCGATGTCCAGAGTGTCCACACGTGATCGCCCCCGTGATTGCCCCCGAGAGGTTTCGCAGCGGGAGAAACGCCATTTGGACCCTATTCCCGCTTTCAGAGCTGCTTTGCTCCAGCCGTCGCCGCGACCAACTGACAGGCCTAGGCAGAATATCATTGTGCAGGTGGAGTCCTCCGATTCCGAGGCGGACGCTTCGGTCAGGTCAGAGGAGCCTTTACAAGTCAAAGATCTTCCACGCCAATCGCCGCAGGATCTACACTACCCGGAGGCGGCCTCCCCATCAGATGATGTGCGTTCCTTCGCAGAACACATTATCAAGATGTCCAGGGCTCTGGACATTGATCTTGTTTACCCGGAGGCGGATGCAGCAGACCCAGTCGAACGTCGGGTCCATGGCCGGGTTCCAACACCTCCGTGCGTTCCGTTTCTTCCATCCTTGGAAACGATCCTCAAGCGTTCCTGGGACTCTCCTTCTTCACCTCTCGGGCCTCCGCGAAAGATCGAGTCGCTCTACAAGGGTGCGGCCCCCAATGCTCCATGGCTCATATCCCATCCTCGCCAGAATTCGGCTATAGTGGAAGGCGCCCAGCAGACCTCCACCCAGCGGCAAACCACCTCACTGGTGGATAAAGAAGCCAGGAAGATAGACGCCCTGGCCAAGAAGGCGTATGGGGCTGCGGCGCTGGCAGCGAAGGCCACTAGTTACACGGCTTGCATGGGAGCATACGTTCAGACCTTGATGGAGGGCATCTCCCCGATAGTTCCGGACGTTCCCGACGAGGTACAGAGGACCTTGACTGAGATCAGGGATGAGACCCACTCGATTGGCAGCTGGCTGATCACTGCGGCTAGGAACGTCACGGAATGCGTCGGAAGGGCTATGTCGGCTTCCATCGCGTTGAGAAGGCATGCCTGGCTCCGCGGCTCGGACCTCAATCAGAGCGTGAGGTCTACTATCGAGGACATGCCCATCGACGGCTCTGGCTTGTTCCACGCCGACACGGACGAACGGCTCAACAAAAAGTTCCAGATGAAGGCGGCCGCTCGGAAGCATGGCATGTCCACACCGGGCCCCTCTTCCTTCCGCAAGCGTCTTCGTCCTTGGCAGCATCACCAAGGTCAGTTCCAGAGGTCTCCTTACCAGGAACGCCAGTTCCATCAACGGGGTCACAGCGGCAGGGCTACCCCCCTCAGCAGTCCTCTTCCTCAGGCCGTCGCAACCAGTCTCGGTACCGTAAGAACCGCCGACAGGAGCCGGACCAGGGGAAATAAAGGGCATGAAGATCCCTAGCGCACTTCGCCTCTTCTAATTTGTTTTTCCTCGACATTCTTAGGCCCTTTGCCATCACATGGGCCTCCATTTCCTCCGACTCCTGGGTCTTAAACATCGTCCGAAGGGGCTATACCCTCGAGTTCGAAGAGCTCCCGCCCACCGGAGCTTTTATTTCTACTGCCCCCTCGGGCACCCTTCTCGACGAAGTGCGCTCCCTCCTTCAAAAAGGGGCCATCTCTTCCTTGTCTCCGGATTTGTGGCCCAAAGCCTTTTTTTCCAGATACTTCACGGTTCCAAAGCCAGATGGAGGAACCAGACCCATACTGGATCTAAGGGAACTGAACTCTTTCTTAAGATATAGACGTTTTCGCATGGTAACGCTGGCTTCCATTTGCCCTTGCTCCAGCAGGACCTCTGGTTCGCGACGGTGGACCTAAAGGACGCTTATTTCCATGTCGGGATAAGGGAGTCCCACCACAGGTTCCTCGCCTTCGCCATTGGCTCCGTCGCCTACCACTACAATGTGCTCCCATTCGGCTTGGCCACAGCTCCTCGAGTCTTCACGAAGTGCATGGCCCCAGTGATAGCCTACCTCCATCAGAGGGGATTCAGCGTTTTTCCTTACCTCGACGACTGGCTGCTGACAGCCCCGTCAAGACGGGAGCTTCAGGACGCAATTCACTTTACCCTACACCTCTTGTCAGAGTTGGGACTGGTGGTCAACCTGGAGAAGTCACACTTGACCCCATCCAAACAGGTTCGTTTCATTGGTTCCGTTCTCGACTCCGAAGAGTCTATGGCCTACCTTCCTCAGGACCGCTTTCAGGTCCTGTCAACTGCAGTGCGCACCGTCCACCTGCGCAGGAGACTCAAAGCCAGGGACATCCAGGTCGCCTTGGGACACATGGCCTCCACTACATTCGTCACCCCATGGGCACGACTGCGCCTCAGGCCTCTTCAGTCATGGTTCCTCTCCGTTTTCAACCCATTGACAGACTCACCAAACAGGTGGCTCACCGTACCGAGGTCCGTGACTTCCTCCCTCCTATGGTGGCTAGACTCCCAGAACGTGTGCATAGGTATGCCCTTCGTCCAGCCGCAACCACAAATGACCCTAACGACGGATGCGTCGATGGAAGGCTGGGGTGCACACCTCCTCGACTTATGCGTGAGAGAGAAGTGGTCCCTGCAGGAACGTGCACTTCACATCAACGCGCTGGAAATGCTGGCTGTCGAGAAGGCTCTGAAAGCATTCGAATCCACCGTCACAGGCAAGGTGATTCTGCTCAGGACCGACAACACAACGGTGATGTACTATGTCAACAAACAGGGAGGCACCAAATCCAGAACTCTCCTGGACATCACGTTGAGGATCTGGGACTGGTGCATCCACAGACACATCCTCCTCCAGGCGATTCACCTACCAGGAGAGGAGAACACCCTAGCAGATCAGCTCAGCAGGACATCAACCTGCCACGAATGGAGGCTTCATCCAGAGACAGTCGGCAACCTATTTTGCAGGTGGGGAGCTCCCCAAGTCGACCTGTTTGCGACAGCCTCCAACAGCCACTGTCCCCAGTTCTGTTCTCGGGTGCGACACGAGAGTCCTCTCGGAGATGCATTCGCCTTCGACTGGTCCCGGGAAACGATTTACACCTTTCCGCCGTTTCCGCTGCTGACCAGGGTGGTGTCAAAGATGTCCAGAGAGAGAGTCGACGCGATCCTCATCACCCCGTGGTGGCCGAGACAGCCGTGGTTTCCGCTGCTCCTGAACCTTTCCAGCGGCGAGTTTCTCCGGCTGGAGCCGAGGCCAGACCTTCTCACCCTCCAAGGGGGGAAGGTTCGGCATCCCGACATCGACTCGTTGCCGATGGTGGCTTGGAGGCTCCTGCATTGACGGCGCTGCCACCTTCGGTGTGGAGGGTGATCCGTGCTGCGCATAGGCCTGCGACCCAGAGATCCTATGCCTCCAAATGGAAGAGATTCCTTTCATTCCTTGCTGAAAGGAATCTGTCGCCGGAGAGCATCACTGTGCCAGTGGTGCTTGATTTTTTGATGTCACTGGTGGAGGCGGGCCTGTGTCTTGCTTCCATAAAATGTTACCTGTCTGCAATTTGTTCACATTTTCAATATGATGGCTTACCTTCTTTTTTCAGGGACCCTCTGGTAAAGAACTTTTTAAAAGGATGCAATAACCTCTACCCCCAGGTTTCTCTCCCTGCCCCGGCTTGGAGCTTGGAGGTTGTGTTGGCTGCCCTCCAGTCCAAGCCCTTTGAGCCCTTGGCCACAGCAGACTTAAGACTTTTAACCTGGAAAACTGTTTTCCTGGTGGCCATCACCTCGGCTCGCTGGGCAGGAGAACTTTGTGCCCTGCGTAGGGATGAACCTTTCCTCCGGTTCCACAAGGACAAGATGGTACTCCGGACTGATATCACCTTCCTCCCTAAGGTGGTGTCCCTGTTCCACATGTGTCAGGACATTGTGTTGCCGACCTTGGCTTCAAACCCATCGACTATGGAGGAACGCAGCCTCCATATGCTGGACGTTAGGAGAGCCTTGGCTTTCTATCTGGACAGGACCATGGGTTCGAGCCGTTCCGAAAGACTTTTTCAGTGCTATTCGGAACCAAGAAAGGGTTTGCCGGTGTCGCCCCAGAGACTCTTGAAATGGGTGGCCAGCACCATCCGCCTTTGTTATGAACTGTCGGGGAAACCGGTACCGGCCAAGGTCCGCTCGCATGCGACCAGGGCGGTTGCAGCATCCTTTGCCTTTCTGGCTGGCATCCCTTTAGATGATGTTTGCAAGGCTGCTGTTTGGTCCCAGCCATTGACTTTTATAAAACATTATAGACTGGACACCAGGGCCATTCGGGACGCAGCCTTTGGGAGGGCTGTCTTGGTTTCTGGGTTGCATTGATGACTTATCTTGTGTGTTGTGCCTTTGAATTGGTCTATAATGTGCTCACTTGTGTTCGCTTTCAGGGAGATTGGTTTTGCATGACCTTACAATTTCTCCTCAGGTTCTGCAGAGTTATTATTCACTGTAACTGTGGTTTATGCTTGCACAATGCCTTTGGGTATGGTCGTGCGTGACCCTGCATGCCCTCCTTATGCCTTAAATGTTATGTCTGCATTGAGGTTGTGCAAAAAGACAGGACTGACTCTTTATGGTTCACAGTTTATTGCTATAATAAATTTACCTTGGTTTACCATAGCTTGGGTTTCAGGACACTCCCTCCGCCGTATACCTAAGCTTGTCAGTCTAAACCCATTTGTATTATTCGCAGAGACCACGAAGAAGAAGGACAGGTTACTCACCTGTAACGGTATTTCTTCGAGTGGTCATCTGCGAATTCATACAAATCCCGCCCATCCTCCCCTCGGTGTCCTGCTCACTTTGGCTCTGTCTTGCATCGCCTACTTGGCGGTAAAAAATTTGGAACTGGAGAAAAGAGCGGGAACTGGGGCTTTATAGGAGGGGGGCGGGGTTACCGCCAAAAAGTTTCTATATGTTGCAAAGTGTACTTTGCCCAGTGATTCTAGAAGTATCTGAACAGCACTGCGCAGGCGCAGTGAAACCCATTTGTATGAATTCGCAGATGACCACTCGAAGAAATACCGTTACAGGTGAGTAACCTGTCCGTCTAGATCAAGGGAAGTAATATTGCCACTCTTCTACTTTGGTCAGACCCCACCTGGAATATTTTGTCCAGTTCTGGGTACCACAATTCAAAAAGGACATTGAGAAACTGGAACGTGTCCAGAGGGGGGTGACTAAAATGGTGAAGGGTCTGGAAACCATGCCCTATGAGGAACGACTTAGGGAGCTGGGGATGTTTAGCCTGGAGAAGAGAAGGTTAAGAGGTGATCTGATAGCCCTGTTTAAATATTTGAAGGGATGTCATATTGAGGAGAGAGCAAGCTTGTTTTCTGCTGCTTCAGAGACTAGGACCCAGAGCAATGGATGCAAGCTCCAGGAAAAGAAATTCCACCTCAACATTAGGAGGAAGTTCCTGAGACTAAGGGCTGTTCGACAGTGGAACACACTTTCTAGGAGCGTAGTGGAATCTCCCTCCTTGGAGTTCTTTAAACAGAGGCTGGATGGCCATCTGTTGGGGATGCTTTGATTTGGATTTCCTGCATGGCAGGGAGTTGGACTGGATGGCCCTTGTGGTCTCTTCCAACTCTATTATTCTATGATTCTAAGAGTGAATGGTGAAAAAGGCACAAAATATTGATTATAATATATGAATGGACCGATGGGAAAATATGTGGGGCAAAGGTTTGAAATTTACATGGAATTATGAATTTAAGAACTTTTATAAGATGATGTTTCACTAGTATTTAATTTCAGACAAGTTTTCCAATATATATAAAGGTACTTCTGACCTATGCTGGAAATGTCAGAAAAAATAAGTTTTATCAAGTTAAAAACTGATTAAGCCTTCACAATGAGGGGAAAAAGAATAGACCAGGTCATGGATTGGACACTGGCAATATTGGTAGATTCAGCTTTTTCTGAACTTTCTTCCAGTATTATTTCCTCCAAAAATAAAATGCAAATCATCATACACTAAACTGGCTTTGTTAGTAGCAGAAAACCCACCGGTCATTCATTCATTCATTCATTCATTCATTCATTCTTTATTTATTTTAGGTTCTTGCTTATACAGAAGGTCTTCATGGAAAATGGATGTTCAGTGAAATTCGAGCTGTTTTCTCAAGACGATATCTTCTTCAGAATACAGCCTTGGAGGTGTTCATGGCAAACAGAAGTATGTTTACTATGTATTTTGGATAAAATATTCATTTTTTTTTTAAAATCTACTACTTTTGTGTATCTAGTTTTTGAAAGTTATCTTTTAGTATATCAGTTTCCAAGAGGAAATAACAGTCAACTGGAGTTCTAAGATACGCAATGTATACATTACCATACATTCATTATGTGGCTGATGAAACAAGTGTTAAATTGAACTAAACAGGAAGACTTGCATGAATAAGCTTCTAAAGTTAGTAATGCTTGATACTAAGATAAGAGCTTTCCACATAGTAGGTGCTATCACAGTTAATACCTAGCTCCAAACAACTGCAAAGGGGACATTAGGAGCAAGTAGCACAATCAAGATTGAACTGCCAGATGACCTCAAACACAGACCTTCTAAAAGAAATAAAGCAGTTTCTTTTGATCAGGAACCATGTTGTTTAGGGCTTTATAAACTAAATAATAATAAACTATCCAATGCCATTATTTGAGCAGAGGTGTTGTGTGATACTGGTAGATTCCCCTACTCAGAAGTCTAGCTAAAGAATTGTGGACCAGCATCAGTTACTGGATCAGTCTTAGGTGCTACTCCATGCACTTTTTGTTTATGTATATATGTATTTATTAAAATATTTGTATCCCATGCTGAGGATCTCAATGCAATGTACAATAAAATATAGGACAATTTAAAAGAGTAAAAATAACTTTAAAAGACCAAAAGCATTTCAAATCATATGAAACTTAAAACAAGACCAGTGAAAACAATTTAAAGTAATGTAAATAATAATAATAATAATAATAATAATTATTATTATTATTTGTATACCGCCCTCTGGCAAACCAATCCAGGCGGTTAACAACAGTAAAATATAAAATATGACAATTAAAAACACTTTATCCCTCCCCCCCCTTAAGACAGTATTAAACAGTATAACATATTAAAACACAATGTCAATGCATAAAAACAACAATTAAAAACTAAAAACCCTGATATCCCTCTGTTGATCCTCGACCATCACTAAGATGGGGCCACGGGAGGAATGAGGGAATCAGGAACCTGGGCCGGGATGGTTAATCTGGAAAGGCCTGCCGGAAGAGATCCGTCTTGACCGCTTTTTTAAAGCTTTCTAATGATGTTATCTGACGGATCTCATCCGGCAGGTCGTTCCAGAGTTTGGGGGCGACAGCAGAGAATGCCCTCTGGGAGGTCGCCACAAGCCTAGATTTTAGAGGCTGTAGTAAGTTCCTCCCAGAGGACCGGAGAGCGCGGGGTGGATTGTACGGGAGGAGGCGGTCCCTAAGATAGCTTGGACCCAAGCCATTTAGGGCTTTAAAGGTGATAACCAACACCTTGTACTGGGCCTGGAAGCACATACCACTGCATGTATAGCCAAGCTATCTCTGTCCAAGAATAGTTACAACTAGTGTAGCAGTTAAAGCTGATAAAATGCACCCTGAATTACTGAAGTGACTTTGGCTACCAGTGACAAACATGGATGCAGGAGAACCCCTAGGTTGTCATCTTAACCTTTCAGAGTGAGTTCAACCTCACCTGGAACAGTCAGTCACCCACAAGGCGCCTGTTTTATCAGGGTCCAGCCTCAGTTCATTGGGTTCAGTTTTGCAGTCTACTGGGCAGTACAGACCGACACTTTCTGCCAACCTAACTGCGGAGTAGGGTTGAACTAGGACTGAGTGTCCACAAGCCCCCAGCCCTAGTTCTGGAAAAAAATCTTCAGGTAAGAGCAAAACTACTGAGGCATCATGCCCTCAGTCCCCATCACATTGAGTCAGTTCAGAAGGCTGCCTTGCTGATAGTACAGTGGGCCCTTGCTTTACATGGGGATCCATTCTGGACCCCCCTCCTCACATAAAGCAAAAAACACGTAAGCTTGAGCACCATTATATCCAATGGGGCTCATGCTTGCTGTGAGGCTGCACGCGCGCCCCTGGCAACGTGTGCCATTTGTGAGCCCCATTGGATATATTGGGGCTCGTGCTCACTGCATGGCAATGTGCATGCAGGGGGCACTCACCCGTTTCCCAGGCGGCTTCAGTGTATAATGAAAGCCGCCTATAAAGAGCCTGCATATGGTGTGGGCTCACTGTATCAAAATCCAATATAAAAAATCAAGAAAGAGCAACAAGTTTGTTCTCCCCCAGTATCTCTCAAGATAAAGAGTATCCATCAGTGGGACCAAGGCCAATTCATTCTTAAACCAGGATCGAACCCAGATTGAAAATAGCCTAGATAATCACTATGATTCCAAAGTTCCTGGAATTGTCCACCCGAAGTCTACCTTCCCCTAAAAGTAATATTTGGAATTGGCTAGTAATTTGTCAAAATCCATGGTGTTCCCTAGGAACTGTGCCACCACCTCTTTGAGAATAGCAAGCACCATGACCTTATGCACAGAAGTATGCCCCACACCATACGTCAGACCCACCTGGCCACACCCCTTTAGCAATCTTTAGTCAGCCATGAGAAGCAAGGCTCAAGAGAGCACATGATTACTCAGGCCACATCTGCTGAAACTGCTCCCAAACAAATTGGCTAGACACAACTTTGGAAAACCTTGTAGCATTTACCACTGTAACAGTGTAAAAGGTTCTGAGGAGATGAGGAATTTGATCCTGAAAGTGCTTAGCAAAATAGAGTGGGTCTCTGAAAAATCTATGTCTCATTCACAAAAGTAGGGGATAACAAGTCCCTGATCGCTCTGAAGAGCTCTGCTGAATACCCACTTGACAATGCAATGGAAATAGCAAAATAAGCACTTTTTTGCTGTCCCCACTGTCACATAATAGAGCAATAAGCAGGTGTTAAGTCAGCTTCATAGAGAGCCTGGTGCCATTTGCATTCTAGCTATTCAGCGTTTTTCATTGCTAACAGCATCCTAGAATATCAGGGAGCAGAATAAGTACTGCAGTGCCAGAAAGGACATTCAACAGCAGTTGGGTCAATAGTCTACCTTGACAATATCCACTGGAAATGTCTGCCTATGGAGTCAGGAATACAGCAAATTCTGTTAGTCTCTGGGGCAGACCTTCCAAGGGGAGAGTAGGTGGGGTTAAAACAATATTCTTATTAATCTGGAGATTTTCCCACTATGAAAACAAAGGAGCATCTAGGTCTGCTCAGTAGTAATTCTTAATGTAAAGCACCAATCTGTTCTGTGCTACAGTTTACTTGTTTGCAGTTCACCAGTGATTCTATGAAATAGCTTCCCTGCCTGCGAACAACAGCTCAGTTGTATGCAGGATCTTTAAAGTTTATACACCTTTCAGAATTCTCTCCTTTGACTTCCCAGAGAAGACAGCAAAAGAGGTTTGTACTGTAGGAGGAATCTTTGTAGTCTGCATTCAGCCCAGGGACCAAAGGTTTCCTATCCCTGCTTTATTCAATGTGGTGCAGGGTTGAATAGCTGAATTTGTATCTTCATTCCAGAATATGTTTTTTTCTGAAATATAACCATAATCTACTATACCAAATTACATGTATATGCAAGGATTCTGAATGTCTGTATGAAATTCACATCAGTGGAGCAATCTCATTTTCTTCAGTGTAAAACTGCTCAATATTAAAGTTAGTGGGTAAGTCCCCTACTAGAACATAGCTCTCTTCATTCATCAGATTCCAATTAAACTTTAATCAGGATTTTGGATGTTGTTTAGAAGATATCTGTCAATAAGCAGTAACCCATAAAGAATCTCAGTTCAACTGAAGGATAAACATATCGTTGGATTACCTCTTCAAGTATATTCTTTAGATTTTTATTAGTCTTTCTCCTTTTTTGGAAGCGATATTCTGAAGAATTGCATACAAAAAAACTCCTTTAAACACCAAACACCCCCTAATGATTCATTTTCATTGTCGTTATACTACAGCCTCCGTAATGTTCAATTTTCCTGACCAAGCAACAGTCAAAAAGGTTGTGTACAGCTTACCTCGTGTTGGAGTGGGAACCAGCTATGGCTTGCCACAAGCAAGGTATCAAACTATTCTTTGTTTTCTGTTTTGCTTAGTGTTTGCTTCATGCAAGCTTATTATATGATTAATGCATAGATACCTAATTATGCTTACCTATCAAGTGTCAGCTATCACAGAAACAGGATCATTGCATTAATTAAAGTAAATTGTTTTAAATGGAGTTTGTGGGTGTCATAAGAATTCATTCTCAGAGGGCATCTGATTCAATTAATATTTTTTTATTGTTAAACAGGACTATTGTCAGGTATTTAGAAATTGTCATCAGCTTGAAATTAACTGAGTACCCATATCTACTCAGAAGTTCCATTCAGTTCAATAGGATTTCCCTCTAGATAAATATGTACAGGATTATACTTTAAATGGCTTATGCCAGAATCATTCTGTGATCTATCTTAGTGTAATTTAAAAAATCCAAACCGTATATTCCAAACACTGCCATTATTTTAAGTTAGTAGTGTGTTCCACTGATAGAGAAAAAAATGTTCAAATTAATGGTAGTACATGGCATAGTGTGAATTTTCTACAACTATGATTTTGTAAAAATGGCTTGCTTTGCCCTTTGAAGTCAGATAACTTATTTTCTTAAAGTCCTACCCATCCATGGAGAAGTTAGATTTTTATTTTGGCGTATCTGCCAGTGTTCACTGTTTACCATTGTCTACCGTTAACTGCATAGAAAGTATAAATAGGACAATGTATTGGAACACATAGGTAGAATTTTATTTGTTCTTTTTTTCTTATAAAGTGGCATGTACAGTGATGTTACTCCATAAATAAATGCCAGCAACAACCACAATACTTTTAAAATATTGATAATAAAGATGTTTGCAATTTTAGCATGGTCTGTTAGTTGTATACTTTTGTCAACTCTCTTCCCTCATGGGACAGAGTCTACCAACCAATGCTCTCCCATTTCCTGCTGAAATGTGTGCTGGCTGGAGCAACGTGGCCATGCTTAGGAAATTGCATCTTTGAACTGCTGAAATGTTGCCATTTTCAAATAACCAAAGACAGCATTTCCAGACACATGCATGAGGCAAGAGTATCCAAAAGCTACTTTGAGTTGATCAAAGCTGGGCAGAGTTAGCAAAACACCATTGCATGTGTCCTTCTTACATTATCTGAAACATACAGGCATGGTACCAATTTACTGTACATAATTTATTTGACTCAACCACAGTAATTCACACTGTGAATCTCTTCAGCTCTCTTACCAGTAGGAAGCTTTTTGAGAAGATTTGTTTTGCAACACGTTCCATCAAATCAGACACTGGCGTACCAAGAAAGAAAAGCAAAAGAGCTCTCCCTCACCTTAAAAATCAGTAGGCTGCCCTAAATTTTTTATGTTGTTTGTAGAGTAATATTTATTATTTTCTAAACTATAGCTATCCAGTTTACATATTCAGTTAGATTACATACAAAATGTAGGTAGTGGAATTTTAGATAGATACATAGATAGATAGATAGCCATATCAAAGACGTGATGTGCCTAAGGACTGATAAAATATAGAATATCACAATATTTTCCGCCCATCTTATGCAGAAGACTGAAGATGAGGAGCAGTGTCTAAAACCATTTACATAAAATGTGCAGTGATGTTTGTAGTGAAAGTGCTGCTAACACATTTCCACAGTACTTTTTAAAATGCACCACACAATTCATCTATGCCATTGTGATCTTTGTAGTCACTCTAAAGTTATTCTGTAGAATGTTGGGTGGAACTGAATGTGAGGCAGAGGCTTTCTCAAGACACCTAGGATACATCTATAATGTAGAAATAATGTAGTTTGACACCACTTTGTCATGGTTCCATCCTACAGAATCCTGGGATTTGTAGTTTTGTGAGGCATCAGGACTCTTTAGCAGAGAAGGCTAAAGACCTTGTGCAAATTCCAGGATTTCATAGGACGGAGCTACATCACTTAAAGTAGTGTCAAACTGTATTATTTCTACAGTGTAGATGCACCCCATGTGAGTTAATGACAAGTGTTAAATCTGAACTTTCAGTCTTTTAGCCACTAAGGCCCTCTACAAGTGAAAAGCGCCGGCCTGTGGGCGGAGCCACAGTGCAGTGTCCACATGCTGGACATGGTGACCCCACCACATGGGTGCCATGTTGACGCGCACCCGTCAACACAGTGCACGCCATGAGGATGCACCTCTGGCACTGTGTCCAAATGGCACAGCGCCAAAGTGCGTCATCATGCCACATGGCGCACCTTCAAGGGTGCAAAAAGGAGCCGGCTTTTCCAGCTCCTTTTTGTGCTCTATGGCGACTGAATCGGTGCTGCGGCATACAGTTGCTGCAGCACCGAGCCAGCCAGTAAAGGGGCGGTCTGTATAGCTCCTATGTTTCACAATCTAATGCTTCCCTCAGTTCTTTTGATGTACAAGCACTTTATGTGGATTGAATCATGCAAGCACTTTCAGAAAACCAATATGTGCAGTGCAGAGCTGTTTTCTGATATTTTCAAAGACCTAAAATGACCAGCAGTTACTATATTGTTCCATACAAAGAGAAAGTGTGAGGTCCAGTGGGATGCTTCTCCTAGTAGGACCTGCTTCTTCCAGCAGAATCAAAAAGAGTGTGAGTCCTTTCCCTTCTGCAACCTCATGGTGCATCCCCAAACTGTTCTTGATGGATCATAAGCCCTTATAGTGCTGAAATTTTGGAAAGTACAAATCTGCAAGGGAGTGGGGGTGGGGATAAGTAATAGATTTTTTTTTTTACTTCATGCAAAGCTGTGCTTCCTGTGTAATCAAAATAAACACTTCAAGTGCCTTTTATTGTAAAGTTCCCATGGTAGTTGTGGATATACTGCCACACATCCACACTCCCTCCTTTTTTGAATTGCGGGGAGCAGGGTAAGTGTAGTGGGAGTCACAGAAACCTAAATTGCTATGTTTTCATAGCAATTTTGGTGTCTAGGGGGCACTGGTTCCACACCCCAATGTACCTACCTGTATGTCTGGTTTGGAAATAATATGTAATAAAAGTGTCAATGCAAAAGTGGGTTATTTAGTATGAGATCAGAGCACACATATCTTGTCAAATATCTCTTGTCAGAGATTTCTCTAGCACAGTACAGGATATTTATTCTTTCAGAGTAATCAGCCAACAAAAATTAGTAGTCTTGCATATTTAACTGTTCATAGAAATAGTTTACTGACACAAGCAATTTAAAATGGAAGTACAGAATTTATGGAAGGTCATATACAAGCTTGTGTGAACAGTTTTTCATTGCAACACCTGCTCATGTCAGAACATGTCAGAGCTGGGTCAGCCCCTACTATTGCATCCTGGCTGGTTGCTTGCATGGCTAGCAAGTGTCATGATGCCAAGTTAACAGAGGGGCTGATAAGATTGATTTCTCTATGGTGGCAGTGCACTAGAGAAAATTCAACAATTTTTCTAGGATTTTAGTGTAGTTCGCTTTTTCCAGAGAACCCTTACTATTTCCAGGACAAGCTGTCATGATAGTCACTTTTCTGATCAACTGGTTAGTGAAGAAAGAGCAAAGAACAAACCCAGTATAACTGAGAAAGCAAATTTTAGAATGGATAGAGGAAGTGAAAAGGAGCAGAAAATGGGCTGACAGCAAACAGGTAAGCACTAGGGAAGAGATGGTTAATGATGGAGCTGGAAGAAGCAATCTGAGTCTTCAAGATAATGCCATCTCTGACTAATTACAAATTGTTAAAATTAAAAATGCTATGTATCTTGGACATGCTCCATTTCACATTCACAATTGCTGCTGCAGAAAAGCTTTTTCAGACTATTATATTTATCCTTATTTGTTATGTTTTCTGAATTATTGAAAAAGTATGAAGTGAATATGCACTGGGATGGCAGATGGAGTGGTATTATAATTATGTTATAATTATGTTTCCAATAATTAGAAGATTTTTCTAATAAGAATCGTAGAATATTTTAACAAGACTATCTAAATTTTGCTGTGAAAATGTGAATAAGTGCCATGGTCGCAAATCTTACAGTAAGTTCTTTAATTCCTAGGCGAATTTCTTTGGCCACTCCTCGTCAACTGTACAAATCTTCCAACATGACTCAGCGGTGGCAGCGAAGGGAAATTTCAAATTTTGAATATTTGATGTTTCTCAATACTATAGCAGGTAAGTCTTCTGCTTCTTTAAGGCCTAATAATATGTTTATGATTATCAAAATCGTGAGCACCATGACTCGACAGGATATACTAATCCCTCTGGAATTTAGTTGCAGTTCTATGCTAGATACTGGAAAAAGGAACTTTGCATTAAATTTTATCAGAAACTGCACAGCCTATCACCCAGGCTTCAGATTTATTTATTGTAATGGTGGTGATTCTTTGCTCTCCTCCTGCCATTTCCGCTGCTGACAGCTTTGTCTGAAGCTTTATTAGAGTCAACAAACCATTGCCAGTATGTGTCTGGAAATAATAATGGGAAAACGTAATTTCACTACTTCGTCATTCTTAGCAACAGCAACTAGACAGCAAAATAACAGTAGTATTCTGCCTTGTACAGATGTCACTTGGCTGGTATGATTAAATTGCTTCATCTTTGCCTTTTTTTAGTGTTTTGAACTGAAATGCATGAGACCAAGCCTAACATTCAAAGTCTTCTATGTGAGTAATAATGGATCACACATCAGAACAGGACTTCTTGCTAATCATAGGTGACTAGAACACAAAATTAGAAAATGGAGCAAAATCAAAGATCATAGGGAAATTTGTAAAGACGCCACCTGATACTCCATATAGAAATCAAAATGACTACATAATTGGAAGCAGAACATGGAGAATCACCATTCTCTTTGCAAAAACAAGGCCAAAAGCAGCATGTGGTAAAGACCATGAACTAGTAATAGTCAAAGTTAAACTTAAAAAGAACACTAACTGACCACTATGCCAAAATACAACCTGAAGAACATCACCAAAGTATTTCAAGAGAAAGGGAAAAACAAATTTGCACTATTAGGCCTAATTGACCAGGAGCCAGAAGAACCCTGGATTGAAGCCAGGGACTTTGTTAGAGAGAAACACTGAAAGCCACTATTGGTAGCCAAAAAGAAAGATAAGCCTCACTGGATGACAGATGAAATTCTACAAGCAGTCAGGGACAGAAAAGAAGCAAAAAAAGAAAGGTGACAGAAATAAAGTAAAAAACCTGAATTCAAATGTATAAATATTTGTGCACAGGGATAAGGATCACTAAATTAATGTAATAATCAATAAAATGAAATAGAAGCTAACAACAAAAAAGTAAGAACAGGATATCTCTTCAACAAGATGCAAGAAGTCAAACAAAAATTTAAAGCAAGAGTGAGGATGCCCTCAACCAGCAGGGGAACATATTACATTACCAAGAAGAAATAAAAAGATGATGGAAACAATACACAGGAGAACTATATAAAAGAGATGAAAGAATGACAGGTTCATTTAAAGAAGAACTATATGAGGACAATCCTCTAATTTTAAAAACTGAAGTGAGAGCTGCATTCAGGGCACTTGTGAGAAATAAGTCACCAGGAACAGACTAATTACCAATAGAGCCGCTCTAAGCTTCAAAAACAGAATCTACTCTAACTATAACTAAAATCTGTCAACAAATATGGAAAACAAAATAATGGCCTACAAATTGGAAACATTCAGTCAACATTACAATCCCCAAGAAAGGGGACATCAGGGATTGCAGTAACCTCCAGATCACTGCATTAATCTTCCATGCAAGCAAAGTGTAGCTCCAACTCCTACAACAAAGACTCTTACCATATATGGAACAATAAATACTAGATGTCCAAGCTGGGTTCAGGAAAAGAAGAGGCACTAGGGATCATAAGAAAATCAGCCTGTGCTTTATAGATTATAGCAAAGCAATTGATTGTATAGATCACAAGGAACTATGAATTTCTCTTAAAGAAATGGGTGTGCCATAACGTTTGGTGCATAACCTGATGCATAACCTGTACTGAGGACAAGAGGCTACCGTTAGGACAGAATATGGAGAAATGGAATGGTTTCCAGCTGGAAAGTGAAGCTGTACTTTACCACCTTATCTGTGTAACCTACATACCAAAAACATCATGTATAAGACTAGACTCAGAAGAAGGAGGTGTGAAAACTGGAGGAAGGAACATCTATTATTTATTTATTCATGATATTTATACCCTGCCCTTCAGCTGTAAAGGCTATCAGAGCGGCTTACAATTATTATTTTTAACTTTAATCTAAGATATGCAGATGACACCATGCTATTAGCAGAAAATATTAAAGATATGAAAATATTATTTGGAATATTAAGAAAGTCAAGGCAGAAAGCACAAAGACACGTTTACAGTTGAACATGAAGAAAACAAGCATAATGACCACATGCAATCTACTTAATTTTAAAGCAGACAATGAAGATATTAAAATACAGTCAGACCTCCAGATCTGTAGGGGATCCATTCCAGACCCCCCCCCCCCCCCCGCTGATACCAAAATCTGTGCATGCTGAAATTGTGTTTTTCTTAATGGTGGCACAGCCACTTGCATGCTTCGCCAAAAAAACCCAGGGACTTACTGTCTGCGGATAGCTAAATCAGAGCAAAGACTGCAGACAAGAAATTGAAAGAAAACTTGGAAGTGTAGCTGTGAAGACAAGATCTTGAAGTGTAAAAATATATCACTAAATACTAAGGAGGGGACTTCTGGGTGGGACTTCCAGGGCTGGAGAAACAGCCGGGCAGGGGAAACACCATGCAATCCACAGAAACGGCCAGCTGCCGCTTACCAAGACCAGAGACCCCCCTTGAGGTCTGGAGCAGCACCCACATGGGCCCATGGGGCACCTGCAGTGGGCGGGTGGCCAACCGAGTGTCACACCTCCTTTCTGGGGTGTCACCCAGTGCGGCCCTCACCTCTCTGCAACCCCCCTCCAGTGACGCCACTGCTTCTATGTATGGTTGTGAAAGCTAGACAGTGAAATAAGCCGGTAGGAAGAAAATCAACTCATTTGAGATGTGGAGCTGGAGAAGAGTTCTGCGAATACCATGGTCTGCTAAAAAGGCTAGTAAATGTGTCCTAGAGCAAATCAGGAGTGATCTCTCCTGAGAAGCCAAAATGACTAAGCTGAGATTGTCGTAGTTTGGTCATGTCATGAGAAGAAAGTACTCACTAGAAAAGACAGTAATGCTTCATTAAATTAAGGGCAATATTAAAAAAGGGAGCCTACATTTAAGATGGATAGATTCAATCAGAGAAGCTAGGGCTAAGAATCTGCAAGAGCTGAGCAAGCAATTGAGGACAGGGTAACTTGGTGGTCACTCATTCATAATGTTGCCACTGGCTGAAGTCGACTTCAAGGCAGTTAACAACAGTAGAAAAGAATTATACTGATGCTTGAAAGTAAATGCATAGTACTATAATTTCCTGATACTGACTGAAATATACAACATTTCAACAGCTTCAACATTTTACACAAATACACACATGCATACATACATACATACATAGAAAAACACACACATACACATACAGTTGGCTCTTCTTATACACGGTTTGAAAATGTAAAAAAAAAAGCATAAATTTCAAATATCAAACCTTGATTTTCCATTTTTTATAAGGGACACCATTTTGCTATGTCATTATATTTAATAGTACTTGAGCATCCACGGATTTTGTTATTCACGGGGGATCTTGGAACCAAACCCCAACGTATAACAAGGGTATAACACTGTATATACACACATACAAAGATTAATAATAATGCAGATTGAGGCAGGATTACATCAATGAAATAACACAGTACAGATATAAAATACAATCAATAAAACACTAACATTATCAGTTCAATAAAATAGCTAAAACATCTAGAACATCTAAAACATCTAGAAAACATACATCATAACCAGAAGTGAAGCATTTTATCTTAAAGATCTCCTATAAGAGGCCGGATGGATAAGCCTGCCGGAAGAGATCCAGCTTAAGTGCCTTCTTAAAGGCATCCAAGGTGATGATAAGACAGATCTCTTGCAGTAAGCTGTTCCATAGTTTGGGGGCTGCGGCCGTAAACCATCTATGGGAAGTTGATGTTAACCTGGGCTTATGATATTCTAATAAATCCTTCCCATATGTTCTGAGAGTGCGGGGCGGATTGTGTACGTAATATAGTATAACATACACTATAATATAATATAGATAGCATGAAAGTTCACTGTCTACTGAGCTGAAAGAAAAACAATTAAACATTTTATTTATTTATTTATATCCCACAATTTCCCCAAAACTAGGACTCAGGGCAGCTAATACAGTTAAAAGCATACAAAAATAGAAAGCAGCACCAGAGGAAGCAGTGCCGCGCACCGGAATGAACAATGGCCCATGCGCCTATAGCGTGCATGTGCCGCCGTACTGCCGCAAGCATGAGCCCCATTACTTCTGATGGGGCTCAAGCATATGCGCAATTTCTTTTATGTGGGGGGATCTGGAATGGATCCCCCGGTAAAAGAAGGGACCACTGTATATTAAAATAGAATAAAATTATTACAATATTTATACTAGTTATATATTAAAATAATAAAATACAATTAAAAAGGTAAAAATATTAAAAAATACTTCCATAGAATCAAAGAATCATAGAGTCATAGAGTTGGAAGATACCACAAGGGCCATCCAGTCCACCACCTGCCATGCAGGAAATCACAATCGAAGCATCCTCGACAGATGGCCATCCAGCATCTGTTTAAAGACCTCCAAGGAGGGAGACTCCACTACACTCCGAGGGAGTGTGTTCCACTTACTGTCAGGAAGTTCCTCCTAAGGTTAAGGTGGAATCTCTTTTCCTGTAGCTTGCATCCATTGCTCCGGGTCCTAGTCTCTGAAGCAACAGAAAACAAGCTTGCTCTCTCCTCAATATGACATCCCTTCACATATTTAAACGGCTATAATATCACCTCTTAACCTTCTCTTCCCCAGCTCCCTAAGTCGTTCCTCATAGGTCATAGTTTCCAGACCCTTCACCATTTTAGTTGCCCTCTTTTGGACATGCTCTAGTTTCTCAATGTCCTTTTTAAATAGTGGTGCCCAGAACTGGACACAATATTCCAGGTGGGGCCTGACCAAAGCAGAATACAGTGGCACTATTACTTCCCTTGATCTAGACACAGTACTTTTATTGATGCAGTCTAAAATTGAAGGGAAATATTGACATCCCTTCAAATATTTAAACAGGGCTAACATATCACCTCCTAACCTTTTCTTCTCCAGGTTAAACATCCCCAGCTCCCTGAATCTTTCCACATACGGCATTGTTTCCAGACCCTTCACCATTTTGGTCACCCTCCTTTGGACATGCCCTAGTTTCTCAATGTCCTTTTTGAATTGTGGTACCCAGAACTGGACAAAATATTCCAGGTGAGGTCTGACCAAAGTAGAATATAATGGCACTATTACTTCCCTTGATCTAGACACTATACTTTAAAACAATACAATGCCCCAGATCGTCCTTTAAAATTTTTCTCTTTAAAAAGCTTGTTCAAACAGGTAGGTTTTAGCCTGCTGACAGAAGGATAACAAAGATGGGGCCATTCTGGCCTCGCTGGACAGATTGTTTGAAATGGGTCTAGGTAATCGGCTTCATCCAAGACAGCTTGGAGCTGGAAGGTGACTGCCCTCTCGATCACCTTGCCCAAAAATGGTAAAAGAGAAGACCGGTCTATAATTGTTTCTCGCCAGGGGATCCAGGGAGGGTTTTTTCAAAAGCGGTCTAATGACTGCTTGCTTTAATTGTGATGGAAATCTTCCCTCCTTGAGGGATGCATTGATTATAGATTGTAGTAATATTTTTGTTGCATCCCCTCCCTGGGCTGTCAACCATGATGGGCAAGGATCGAGAGGGCATGTTGTCCTCCTGACACATCCAAGAATCTTGTCCACTTCATCAGTATTTACAAACTCAAAATGAGTTTAATAAGGTCCACAGAGTCACCGGATATCTTTCTTCCCATCTCTACTATAATGCTGGCATCCAAATCAGTCCTTATCCAAGAGATTTTATCTGTGAAAAGTTATTAAAAGCATAACAGCAGTCTTTAGTTGGTTCAAACAATATGTTTAGGGTGGGAGATGGTTGAGTTAGCTCTTTGACCACCCTAAACAGCTCTGCTGAACGAGACTCAGTGGACGCAATACGTGCAGCATAGAAGGAATTCTTTGATGCATCTATTGCCACTCCATAAGACTTCAATAGGATCTCATGGAGTGTCTTGTCGGATAAACGTTGATGTTTCCATCAGCAGCTGTCTAGTCATTGCGCGGTCTGCTTCATTTTACGAAGATCTTCAGTGTACCATGGTTTTTTATTAGCAGCGGGCTGGAAAGGATGCTCAAGAGCAATGCTGTCTATAGCCCTGGTAAGATAGTTATTCCAGGTATCAACCAAGGCATCAACAGAATGGAAGTCATGAACTCCCAAGCTGCACCTGTCAGCTCTAGTAAGCCGGCCTCGAAAGGAATGTTGAGATCCCCCAGGACAAGAAGCCAGCTATGTCAGCTCGGCCAGGGAGTCTGTTAGGCAACAGGGTGGATGGTAAACTAACAGAATCCCTAGACTGTTCCTACCCTTCAGGGTCAGGTAGATAAACTCAAAATGATCTGTTTTCCAGATAGGTCTCCTGGTCAGGGTGAAGATAGATTTATGGATCAAGACCACTCCTCCCCCTTGCCCACTTTCCCTCACTTGCTCTTTAATGGCATACCTGACTGGGAGGGCCTTAGCCCAGGTCACATTACTATCTTCTCCCAGCCAGGTTTCCATAAAGCAAGCCAGGTCAGCATTTTCATCCTCTAACAGATTGTAAACTGTGGGATTTATTCTTAACTGATCTGGCATTGCAGAGGAGCAGTGTGAGGGTCTGTGGTATGGTTGGGTCGACCTTCGGTTCTTTTGGAGCAACAGGGTGAATGGAAGGTGAGATAGATTTCAGGCATTGATCTCGTCTTCCCTTGTACTTTATCTTCACCTGTTAACGCTATATCTCCCATTGCCCCACTGGACCAGTACTCTTATTCAAGCTAAGGCAGCACCTCCGATTCAGCCTGACAACAACCCCATTTGGCAACCGAACATTATTGCAGAATTTTCTTTTACCAACTTCTTTCATTTACATCGACTTGTTTTTATCCCTTTTAAAACGAATGAATCCTCCTGGGAGCAATGATTTCAATTCTGGGTTTTCTTAGCCTCTAAATATATGAGCCAAGAGAACTTTGGTACATATACTGCCTTAATCTTTAACGCGCTGGGCAGCCATAGGCAAGCTACTGTCTCTTTAGTCTGAGTCCTCCTAACCAAAGATGAGAGACAGGTTAGCATTACAGTATTTTCACAGGCATGTCACTTGAAGAGCAAAAGGGCTGTGTCAGAGGCATAATGCCATTCTTTCTTAGGAATGGATGTTGGGCAAAGTATGAATAGAAGCTGCCTTCTTTCTCACTTCTGCCCAGAAGCTTCATTTCTAAGGAAGAGCATCAGTGGGTTTGATATACTCAATCTCCTCCTCAAATAAAGTGTTGATGGGGGAAAGTAATAGCCTTTCCCCAGTCGTATTAAGATGCTCTAGGTTGTGGAAATGCATTTCTTGCTGTTGTTTTAGTGAAATACTAAACCAAGGGTTGGAATCATGCAGCACTCCAGACTGGAACTCCCAACATTACTCACCATTGGTAATTCTGACTGAGGCTTCTGGGGAGACAGCATTATTCCCACTTCTCAAGTAAACCCATGTTTTGGTATGAACAGCACCATTGTTTCCAGGATTTATCCTGGGGAACAAGATAGTACAAACAACACTGTTATCCCCACCCATCCCATCAACTTCTTAAATCTTCAGAGAGCCTAATCCTATGTACTGTTTATTACCCTGTATACGTTTTTATGTTATAAATGTACCATCAGTACCTTTCATTTCAGTCATGGAGAGAGTGCTTTCTGGGAGACTACTCAGACTGTTTCTATGGGAGGTTCCTGGGTCCCACCTGTCTCATTTCCTCTGTGTGCCATTTGCCCCAGTCCTATTACATTTGCTCACCAAAGTCTAGCTTCTTGCAGGAGACCACTGCAGGGCTTCAATCTATCCCAGGTAGGCCCCGTAACCACCCTGGTCAGCTCTGTGTGCATACAGAGATCTAAATCTGTACTTGTTGAAGTCAGTAACAAATAATGATGCATGAATTAATTTCATGAGGAGTAGTTTTTTGTGGGTTTTTCAGGCTATGTGGCCATGTTCTAGACGGGTTTCTTCCTGACATTTCGCTGGCGAAATGTCAGGAAGAAACTTTTCTAGAACATGGCCACATAGCCCGAAAAAAAACCACAAAAAACTATGGATGCCGGCCATGAAAGCCTTTGACTTCACATTCATGAGGAGTCTTTTCTAGTCTGTGCACAAAGCATAAGAATATAATGTGACCATTACAGATGCTATTAATAATCTTTTTGGAGACTTACTAATTATTCTTGTACAAACCTGCCATATTTTGTAGTATTATGTATGTTTTCTGTGCTTATGGAAATCATACTCCTCCCAACTTAGTGGTGCCTAGATGTGATGTGTTTCCATTGTCTGGGTGTAGCATTGCTGGAAATTGTGGGAGCTGGCAGGAGCAAATTAGGAGACAGTGACCTAAATTACTCTTCTATCTCATTTTCCCTGTCTTTAAGAATGCTATAATTTGGTACAGGTACACCACTTTTAAAGCACCTTCAAAATTATGCAAAGTATACAAACAGATGTTCTCAGATCTTAATTGTATTCATTTTAAAATAACTGACAAACAATGCAATCCTATAAATGACTACTGAAAAGGAAGTGAGCTAAATTATACTTACTTGCAGATACATGAGCATAGGATTGCAGCTTCAATCAATCAGGACTACAAAAGTCACAAATCAAATAACAATTAACCAGGAAGGATTTCACTAGAGCAAATTTTCATCACCTCCCTCACTGTATCTGTACTATAGAATGAAAATTGTTCCTTTGAATCTGAGAACTCCCATCTTGACAAGCATACCCAGTTGCTTTCTCACCACTTTGTTGTGCTCCTAAGGTCTTCACCTCTTCCCTGGCCCTCTTGTCATTGAACATATTTCATCATGTTTACAGCTCTCTGTGTTTTTTTCCTGAAGGTAAACATGGCACTCTGCTACTTATCAGTCAGGCTAAGTTTTATACTCTGCCTGCCCCTGGTTTTTATCTTCATTTTGTAGACATAAGACTTCCTGACTGGACTGTTTTATAAATAATTCTTACCATGCTCACTTTTCTTGGAATCCGAAGAAGGAGAAGGAGAGATATATTAACTGATTCAGTGTCGTTTTATCACTAGATAATGAAAGATATATTCAGAGAAATTCTCCTGTTTAGAACAGCAAACAATATAGCACCCCTTTAAATACTGTACTATATAAATGTTTAAAATGCAGGCATTCAGAAAAGTTAGCAGTTAATCATTTTAAAATAAAGTAAAAAAAAAAGTAATAAGCCTAATGGCTCATAAATGAAGAAGAACAGTAAACATATTTTGTGAAAATTAGATGGAAAGTTTTTCTTAGCTTTCGAGCATGTTATTAAACCTCTGATTAATAAAATAAGTAATATAGCTAAAAACCATATACTGTAAAAGTCAAGGAATACTCCTGTATTTGGAAAGGAAAGTATTTTCAATGCTAGTGGAAATTGACATATTCAGGTAATGAATTCAATCCCATTTCTTCCTCTCCACCTTCCTCCTCCCTCCTGTTTAGCATTTTCCACATTTTTAGCCTGTGATGTACAAGCCCTCACTGGTTAATTATGTATATATTTAGCTACTGCATGTGTTGGGCTTATTATTGTCATCTAATTAGATGTAACTCGAACTGCTTGCTTCTAGAAAAACCATTAAAAATTCTTTCCTAATGACCTAGAGATGACAAAATGTCTGTAAAGTGTGAAGAAGCAGACAAGCACAGGAACATCGCTTTTAAAGAGTGTTAATCCAGATGCTGCAATCTTCTAATTAAACAATATTTTGCTGTCATTAACATTTTCACCAAGGAATTGCAGTTATAATTTCTTTGTCAGCTGTCTCTACATCACTTCACCTTCAAAACTAAAAGTGCCATATAAAAACATTAAATTGGATGGTTTAATTAAAAAGTTATTTTTAATGAAGAAACATATTCTGTATTTCTGAGATTTCATTTTCTGTACTTCAGTTTTTATTGTTGAAGTAGATTAGTGTCATAGGACTGCAATATTTAATATTCAGTCTTTAACATTAATCTGTATAAGCCTAGTTGGAAGAAAATCTGCTCCTTCAGAAAAGGTAACATACATGCCAATAACAGCATACATTTCTGCAGTTTGTTACTTAGCTAAGAAA
The DNA here is from genome assembly GCF_019175285.1 of Sceloporus undulatus. NCBI lineage: Eukaryota > Metazoa > Chordata > Lepidosauria > Squamata > Phrynosomatidae > Sceloporus > Sceloporus undulatus. The sequence continues at coordinate 35,814,193 of NC_056524.1, forward strand.
TAAAACTGGAAATTCTCATGTACAATAGCTAGGAAAAGCGTAGGAAGAATACAACAATTTTCTTTTCAATCTTCAACAAGGCAGTGGCTTTCTGCCCTCCTGGCTAGCTTTATACAGTAGCTTACATTAAAAGTAGCTGTCTTCTGTGGAAAAACATGTCTCTTTCAATATACACACAAACATGAACAAATACAAATGTACACACAGGAGTGTGAGAAGGATGTGGTCTATATGCCTCTAACTCTTCCTTACAACAGAGTCTTCCAGTGACAGAGACAATCAGAAATTTAAGCAACCACAAACCACTAACTGAGTGTATGAGGTGTTGCTAAAGGATAGGAAAAGATCAGGTAAGGCAGGGAATGAGGGATGTATAACTAGTGACCATTCAGCTGGGCACATATATGGTGCCTATCATCTGTAAAAAAATATTCTGGTTTTGATAACCTCCACAGTATTGCAAAAATCAAATCAGCAGTTTAAATTAAGAAAATTCTCTATTCACTACAAACCCAGTCTAGAGAAATCCAGTCTTCTTGCCAATCTGATGAATTTTATTTTCAGTACCTATCTCTGAACTTGCCTATTATCAATAATAACATATATGCCATGACACCATCTTTCCTTCTCTCTTTCAAAAGCAGCTGTAAAACTTTTTAATAACTGAAATTTTAAAATACAAATGCAGATAAAGTGAAGAGACAGAAGAAATAACACAGGATATGAATGTGGGATAGGTGTATACATTAATTTTTCAGAAAATATTTAGAGTTACTGTTGTCACACTGTATCCATCAATTTTTACTACAGTTGGTAGTGTGGAAGAAGATTATCTAAAGTACATGGCAGGCTACAATATATGAGATAGAACTGTCTTGAGCCTAGTGTGCTTACATTAGTCCTGAAATCAATCATTCATTAGTTCATTTAAAGAATTTGTGTCACTTTTTTGGGCTTCGCTCTCACAAAACAACCTGAACATTCCCACAAACTATTCACATAAAACGTACATTGAGAAAACTGTTTAGAAAGAACAAAGAATTTTGTGGTACATTAAAAATTAAAAAAAAAACTTTATTGGCTGTTTCTTCATTTCAGTTCTTACTGTAAAAGAGTTTTAAGTGTTCATTCATGTCTTGACGAAGCTACAGGGCAGGAGGCTTTCCTGAAAACTTGCTAGCTGCAAGAAAGGTCCTGCAGGCTTAAAAATAAAAATATAGTGCAACACTAATGTGAAGAAAAAATATTGCTTAATTGATGTCTGTTGTGCTTTATTGGTGTGAAGCTTCCTTGTTTAATAACTATTCCATTCTTTTTACAATATTTTTTTTCTTCATCAGGTCGTACATATAATGATCTGAACCAATACCCTGTATTTCCATGGGTATTAACAAATTATGAATCTGAGGAGTTGGATCTAACCTTGCCAGGAAACTTCAGAGATCTTTCAAAGGTACGTTTCAACTATTTATTAACATTGCTAGAATTATACTTAAAAACAATCAATAGTTTCCAGTTCCTGAGATTTTAAGACTAAAACTTAAGGCCAAACAGTGTGCCTTTGTAATGACAGAAAAGTAAGGCTTTTAGATAATATTTGCCAAATGTGCATGCACAAAAGAGTAAAGATGACAATGTGGATCTGTTCATTGGAGTTACTAATTCATTTGCAGGCTTTTATTTCCAGGGAAAGTTTAATAGTTACAAAGCTGGTCCACCACTCGCTGCCCTGCTTCAAATGGAAGGATAGACCCAAGTGCTAGCTTCAAATGGCTCTTTCTCTGTCCCCACCCTGAGATTTGTATGAGACCCAGAAGAGCATAGCAGTTCCCTACAACTTCAGCCAGGGCTCTCAAACCTGGCATCTCAGGTGTAATGGGCACACCTGGCCTCAAGGAATCCTTCTGTATTCAAAACACATGCTCTGCTACTGAGCTGCAGGTACTCCACAAAAGTACAGTCATTCTCTCTTCTCTGGTACAGAAAACCCTGCAGGACTTCACCATTACTTGCAGTAGCAAAAGGCACAACACTCGTTCAATGCAGTTATCCAAACAGAAGGTCCAAAAAGACCCAAATACAAGGCCCTTGTTTGGAATAGAATGAGGGTAGCTGGTACATGGAACTCTTTGTCCTTTACATTATTAGCAACACAATATGACCAAGTGACTAGGGGTTGTCCACATGGGCCAAAAGGCCCCTGTTTCCCCTCCCCCCATCCTTGTGTTGTTTGTTGAGACGATGCAGGACAAAACCCTGAGGCTGGGATTAGGTCCAATCCTGGTAGACTGAACACAGATCTGGTGGATCTGGCCCAATCACAGGGGAAACAGCTGGGTTTGGCGCAGAGTTTCTTGGAAATCCCAGCTGTTTACATGTCGTCCACCCCACTTCACATTCCTACCTTGCTGTGCATTTCTCAGACTGAGAAGCTCCCCATCTGTTGATCTTTCCACTGACATATAGTGGGGTGCATCAGCAGGCTAGAAATCCATGGATTGGAGTATCTATGGCTTGCCATGGCTCATATTATTCAATGGTGGATGTGTGTATATCACCACCCATTGAATAATTTGGGGCATGAAATCTGCATTTCCCCCCACCTGTTTTGGGACCCAGAACCAAATTACTATGGATGGGAAGGATCCACTGTACTGAATGTCATTGTCGTAAAGAATGCTGTGGCTTGTTTTGAACCCTGACCTTAACACTTAGACAAACCCAAAAATCAAATACTAATTTTGATTTTAGTAATTCTTACCATTATTATTCTGTGTTAGTATACAGTCCCCCCCCCTTTTTTTTTTTATTTTTGGCTGATGGATGTTAGTTTGCAGGGCAAGATTCTCAGCAACGTGTAAAGACTTATTCTTGAGTATAATTAATGATTATTATAAATTGCCCCCCAAAAGGCAAACAATGTGTTTTAGTGCATCTGTACTATTTTAATATTTAATGGCAAAAGTAATGTAATTAACATTAACAATTACACATTTGTATTAAGCAGACATCTGAGCATGTGATGTATATGACTAGTACACTGACTGGCTCATCTAAATGATTATAGCAGCAGTTAATATAAAAAACATTGTATGAAAGAAGCATAAAATCTTTACAGTGCTGATTTTTACTAAAACAAACTGTGTACTGAAGTGCACCTTTGTTTGGATTTCCTAAACTTCACAAAATCAAAGAAACATACTTTCATTATCTATAACCATGGGAAGGGAAAGAAAAGCCTTCTTATAAAAATTTATCATTTAATGTAATGCCCCAGATGTATTTCTGAATATGATTTCATAAGTTTTCATAAGCTAATGAGGCTTGCCTAAGCTTAACATTGAACAGGGAAGAAGAAAGATATAACCGGAAATAAATATCTTAGCAATATGAGTCAGCTTTGACTCACTGGACTGACACTTGTGCAGGTGTGCTGGGGTACTTTGTATGTATAGTGCTGTTCCTTTGAAGGATGGTGTGCAGCCAAAGAATTTAACTCACTGTAATTCCTTCTTGCTCTTTATAAAAAGTTAGGTTCACTGGATCAGAAGCAGTTAATAGCTTTAGCAGTTATTCTCTTTATATTTGCAGTATGAATTGAAGACTGGAGTGACCAAATTGCAACTTGGACTGAATTTTCCATTACTAATGACGAGGACTATGGAGACCTTGTCTAGATCCAGTCTTCTCTCTAATAGGGCAGCTTCAGTCAGCTCTACTGTTGCATGAAATGGTGGCAAATGCTACTATTGTATTATTATGCCACTATGGAGATGGAGCACTGAGAAATAACATATTGTCCACTTCATGGTCATGGCTGAAAATAGATCAGAATCAGGGATTTTCTGGGCCCTAGCTCACACTTTATATTTACACAAGTTGTGTTGTAAAAACAATACAAGAGTTTCAGTCAAAATTGTACTTAACTCTAATCCTGAGTTAAAATTCTGGTCCATTCACTTGTTACTTCTGGCCCATACTGTTTCAAGTTTCTCTCTTCTAGCCTTCTGTTGTCTCACTTAGGTTCCCTCTGGCCTACTGCTTCCATGGCTCTTCTCTCTTACACCCCAATTATAGCCCTGACCATCATCTTCATTCTTCCTGCTCTAGCAGCCGTCAACATTCAGAGGTCTCCTTCTCCCTCAAAAGACTCCTGCTTCCCCCTTGCTGATCTGTACATATTAGAACAGCCTCCCACAGCAAACCCCTATGTGGTGCTACCTCTCTTATTTCATTTAAATCCATCCATAAACTCCATCCTTTCCATGAAGACTTTCACTGAGCCCCTTAGTGCCCAGGCCAAAGCACATGCAGTGGAAACTGCATATTGTTTTCATATTTATTCCTTACCACATTGCACCCTTTCTATTATGGTTCCCTTTTGCAAGATTTTAGATTGCAAACACCTTCACGCAATTACCCTTTCTCCATTACGTTGTGAACACTGGTGGCATAAAAAGAGGGAGACAATGAGGTTATTGCTGTAAAACCCAAAGAATAAGTTGTGTTAAATTCAGTGGGGCTTTCCTTTGACAAGACATGTATAAAATTAAATTGCTAAGGCAATTAAATTATTAGATATAAGGGCACTTGACTCTTCACTGGATTGTTACCTAATTACTTAATGACTTTAAAAGATTAGTAATCTCCAGAATAACAGCATTTACAGTTTGATATAGGAATTATGGGCAACCCTGAGCAGTGTTGAATTTCTGGTTCCTGATGTACTTGCTATGGTAGAACTGTGCCGCTGTCATATAAATGCAGTTCCACAGATCTGAGACATATAGATTTGGGACAGGATCTCCTTCAGATACACTGGCTCTCCATGTTTTGGCTATGCACCAGAAAATCCCTGACTGAGATCTGACTTTAACTATAGACTTATCAAGTGACCTTAGTCAACATTTTATTTCTCAGCCCCAGTGCTCTGTCTCATAAAAATACTTACTATACAATATAGTTGTAAAGATTAGTGACCTAATATATGTGAGGCATTCTGAACACTTTAAAAGTGCTGTATGAATACATGTCTCATTATTATATTATTGGTCAGGCTCCAGTAAAATATTTAAGGCACACCCAAGAGTCTGGGTGTGCCTCTCAAAAATTACTTTTTTTTCTCCAAACAGTAGAGCCACCACCTTCTTGACACATTTCCAAACCACTTTGAAACTGGTGCTGGCTATAGGGATAACACAACTACCTTGTTGGAATTGCTCCACTGGCTGCTGGTCTGTTTCTGGGCACAATTCAAAGTGATGGTTATGACCTTTTTCAACAGTGTTCCTAAGGAAATTTTAGTTATATATATATATATATATATATATATATATATATATATATATATATACACACACACACACACACACACACAGACACACACACACACATGGAAAGCCTGTGGCTCAGGTCCAAGTTATTAGAAGGACTCTGTTCTCTCATATGAACCAGTTCATGTCCTGAGATCCACTGGGGGAGGCCATTCTCTTTGTCCCAGCAGCCTCACAGAAACACAGAAGGCCTTTTAAGGGTCTGTCCCCAGGCTCTAGAACTGCCTTCCCAGAGAAATTAGGCTGGCACCCTCCCTACCTTCTTTTTGCAGACGAGCAAAGACTTTTTTATTCCAACAGGCATTTGATGAGTGATTATATGAGGCATAATGCACTAGTTGCTGGTGTGTGTGTGTGTGTGTTAATGATGCATCTTTTAACCTGGTTTTATTTTATTTATTCATTTCATTTAATAGTGTTTTTAACTTTTGTAACTGGTGGATTTTTTTACCATATTTAAATAATTTGAATCCCTATCTGGGCAAAAAGGTGGGATAGAAATAAATATAACTACTTCTACTGCTACTACGACTATGACTACTACTGCTACTAATTTTAAATTCCTTTGAGTTTCAAAAGTGATTTATTACATAGCCAGTCTTTTCAAGATCCACAAGTTCAATTTCAAAGTTTCCTGAAATTCATGGAAATGGGCACAGTTCTTGAGCCATCCCTGATCCATCACTGATACAATTCTAGACATGTCAATCAAGAATTAATTATATTTTATGTAAATGACACCTTAAAGGTAGGCACTTAAATATCTTAAAACAATCCATATGCCCCAGCAGCCTTACAATAGATTGGAAATCCTTATAAGATGCCCTAGAAAGACATATATGACTTTTGAGGGAACACCTTTTGCCATTTGACAAAAAGGGGTGTGCTAGGCAAAAAGAAACAGGATGTGGATCTGTGGGATATACAGCCCTCTTTTCTCACAACCAGAAACTTTAAGACAAATGAAATTTCAGAATCATTACCTTTCCTTCTCATTTCTTCCACCGGAGAGACCATTGGAGCTAAACAAACAGGAATAAAATACTGTTGAGAGGAAAACAAGCCCAGAATTAGCTCAACTGATCTGCCAGCAACAGCCCAGCATGACTTTGGAAGAACTAGAGCCTTCCAAGATAAGACTGTCTAATCTATGGGGCTTCTTGCTTGAAGTTGCACCCTAAATGTGTGCAGCTCATGTCTCATATTAAGAGAAATGGTGACCTGTAATTATCCTTATTTTACTTTCTGTTTTGACTAATAATTCCAATAATGAATCAGACTTTGTCCAAATGTTTTAATAGTCATTGATGATTTTAGTATCTTCCTCTAGGGACTAAATTATTCTTAAACTCCACTATTAATTTTAAAATGCAGTGAACATTTGGCGATACACATTGCCCATGGGGAAAAATTGTCCTATCAGTTCAAAGCAGTGCACTTCCTTAAGTTTAGAAATCATGTGCATGCTTATTCTCTAAGTGCAATTTTGCCCTAAAATTAGAAATTTCCTTCCCCTTCTTTTTTAGGGACCTATAAAGATACTTCTCAAGTACCTTTATTTCAATAATTAATCAAAATAGCCCCATGAGCAGGTCTTCTGAACACTGAACCTAGAAATCAAGACAATGTTCAAGGTATTTCACTATTGTCATTTTGAAAAAATGGCTTCACATTAGCAGCTGTACAGTTTAGTTTCTGGTTTTTGTCCAACATATTCAGCTGTCTGCATGACAACAGCAGTGTTATTTGTGGACAATAATTGCACTGGATTTCCTTTATGATGCACAGAATTTGTTACAGTTTCCAAATTAATTCTAAATCATATATTTTAATTAGAATTTTTTTAAAAAAAAACAACAAAGCAAAGTCTCACTCAAGGTATGCTATCAGAAACGCGTTCTAGTCTTCTCTCCTTTTATTCAAGACATACACAAGGTCAAAGGTTGTATTTATTGTTTGACAAGTGGAAAAGTGAGTGAAAGAGACTGTCATAGATATACAGATTATCTCTGCACTTACAAACCATCAGGTGATCTGCTTATTTTCACCTTGATTGGATCTTCCTGTACAAAATACCACTAGGCATTAATACAGAGAATACTTTTGAAACCTTTACTATATGCTAGATTTCATTTAAGAGCAGTACTTTAATGTGGTTTTCCTGTGTAAAATTGTATAATGCTTATTACTAAGGTGCAGTGAGTACATTACTTTGACATGCTGTATTATCCCTGTTCATTAAAGTGTAAATGGATTTTTTTCCCTTTTACTTCTAGTCATGCACCTTGCTAAATAAAATAGTCCTGTCACCAACTGATGAGTCCTACTAATATTGACATACATGGAATACATCACACACACCCATCTGCTGAGGGGGAAAACTATATTTTGTTAATTCACCAGATGTTTGACTGGCAGATGATTATAAGCATTACCACTTTCTTAAATTACTGTGCCACTTTAAAAGGAAAGGAAGTGATAATGCCTCGAGGCTTATAAATGTAATAAACCAGATAAACGCACAGAGGTGTGAATTTTGCAAGCAAGCACTTCTTCATATTTTTGGTTAAGCAACAAGCTGGTTACAGCAATATGGAAGACTTTTCCATCTACTTTAAAGGGACTTTTGTTCATTTTAGGAAACTAAATAAGATTTCTTCCTAATTCCTAATTCCCCTAACCCAAAATTTCAGGCTTGTTTTTTACTTAACCAGTTATTGCACTGGACAAGACTTTAGTGTTAAAAGTATGAGTTAGTTGTGTTACAAAAACAAATTTAAACTTAGTAAATTAAAAATAAGGGGGAGTATCCTACTGATATATTGGCTTGTTATCAGATGGTATGTTTGAAGAAGCAATAATAATCAGTTTGATAGTTCCCAACCAACAACATTTGATTTGCTAAACAAATAGGAGTGTTATCTATTTTAATTGCAAGAGGGACATAGCAAGCCAATATATTACACTGGATGTTGACATTTCAATATATTGCTGGAAATAAAGTACAAGTGAAGACACTGCCTCCTAGCTCATGAAGGCTTAGAGAGGCATCTGGTATACTACTTTTAGTAACATAATGTTACACTAGATGGCTTATGGTCAGAATCTTTTCAAAATAGGACAGTGAAATTATAAAATAATTAATAAAGCTCATCTGTGTGTTGTTTATGTTTCTTAGCAGAAACCTGAACTATCTAGAGAAGTGAACTGTTAAAGAGAAATTAGCATCAATCCTTCCGTGTCGTATCAACTTAAGTCCTTCACAAAAAATTGCAAAACAATACATGCCTATAAAATAACTCAACAGGACACAGAACCTGTGTTTTGGATCAGGAAGTAGCAGCCTATTTTAGAAACACTTCTACACTGAATAATTTAGCTGAGGTGAGGGGGAGGGCCTCTTGAAAGGCCAGATTTGATGAACCAAGGGAAGGTGCAGGAAATTGGTAGGGAAAAAAAATCACTATGGCCAAGAAAGTCTTCTCTTTTTCCTCTCTCCCTTTCATTCTTTTATTTAAAACAAAAACAACAGTAGTCATAATAAGGCTTTCCACAGTACTTGTATGGGGTTAACAACACATTCTAAGGGTGACTTTAACATGTAATGATTACTGCAAGGGTAAGCAGTGGTGCAGCCTATATGAAAGAGTGTTGATTTGCCAACTGTAGTAAAAATTGATTAATAATAAATAATAATTTATTTTATTTATATACCGCTATTCCAGAGATCAGAGAACAGTAAGCTAATTTGCAAGTAATTAGCAAGTAAGCTAATTTGCAAGTAAGATACAGTGTGATAACAGTAACTCTAAATATTTTCTGAAAAAAATAATATATATCCCTATCCCTCCCGCATTCATATCTTGTGTGTTTCTCCCTGTCTCTTCACTTTATCTGCATTTGTATTTTAAAATTTCATTTTTTAAAAGTTTCACAGCTGCTTTTGAGAGAGAAAAAGAAAGATGGTATCATGGCATATACGTCACTACTGATAAAAGCCAAGTTCAGAAATACCTGTAGGTACAAAAATAAAATGCATGAGATTGTCAAAAAGGTTGGATTTCTGTAGACTGAGTTTGTACTGAGTAGAGAATTTTCTTAATTTAAACTGCTGATTTGATTTGATCTGATTTACATATCTAGATCCCACTTCTATCTAAACATCTCAGGGCAGTGCACAATAAAACCAACCTGACTAATTTAAATAGTGTAAAATTAAACAGATTTTTAAAAGCTAAAGAACATATTAAATAATTTAACAATTCAGTTGCCCTTTAAAATCCCTTCCTGGATTTGGGTTTGTGCTTTCATGTGACCTCAGTGTGAACCAGCTTGTGTAAAAGTGGTTTCTTTAATGGTAAGTGTGATCACTTTCCACAGTATTTGTGTGGGGTTAACAGGGGGATCACTTTAATGGTAAGTGTGATGGAAGCCTGACTGGTTTAACAGATTAAGAAACCATCCAAGTTTGTTTGTTATATGACACAGACTATTTTAACCAGTTCCATTTCTTAGCTTCAAACAGAAACATTATCAGATCTCATTTCCTTCATTCACTCAGTATAGTCCAGAAACATCTGCTGATTACTGGCTCTCTCGACCTCAAACCCTGAAAGATGGTTAGAATCATAGAATCATAGAGTTAGAAGAGACCACAAGGGCCATCCGGTCCAACCCCCTGCCATGCAGGAAATCACAATCCATGCATCCCCATCAGATGGCCATCCAGCCTCTGTTTAAAAAGCTCCACAGAAGGAGACTCTGCCACTCTCCAAGTATCTGCCACTGTTGACCAGCTCCTACTGTCATGTTTAGGTGAAATCTATTTTCGTGTAGCTTACATCCATTGTTCCAGGTCCTATTCTCTGAAGCAGCAGAAAACAAGCTTGCTCCCTCCTCAGTATGACATCCTTTCAAATACTTAAACAGGGCTATCATATCACCTCTCAACCGTCTCTTCTCCAGGCTAAACATACCCAGCTCCCTAAGTCTGTCCTCATAAGGCCTTAAAACTAGTTTAAATGGTTTAAAACAAATTCATGTATGTCTGAAGGTTTGTGTAAAACAGACCAGGCCCCAAAAGCTTTAGCAAATAACCATGCATTCACATGGTGTTTGAATGATGGCAACATTAATTCCAATCAAACCTCCCTGGGGAGAATATTCCATAACTGGAGTGTCACAGTAGAGAAGACATTCTCCCACATCCCCCCACAGAATATTGCCCTGACAGATGAATACAGAGGAGGGCTCTTCACACATATGTCAGTTTTCAGGCAGATGTATATATGGAGGGGTGCTTCTTAAAAGATTAAGATCCCAAGCCTGAGTGTACTGACAGTTAGTTCGTATCCTCTAAAACTAGTGTTATATGGTTTTTGTATAATGTTCCTGTGAGAAGTCTAGCTGGTGCATTTTGCTTCTAAGTCATCTTCAAGGACATGGACATGTTATCCCTACATAAAGATTAAATTATTTAGTAGTATGATATTAGTTTTAGTAGTATTAGTATATCACCATTGCATTCAGTGGGACTTACAGCCTGTATAGACCAGCACTTTATGCCATCCTGTGGGTGGAGTCAGGACTCAGCGTCCTGATGATGCTTGCCCTAACTCTGCCCCGTGGCATCATGATGGTGTGCACCACTCCAGACGGCACATAGACATGACACACCTCTGGCGTTGCATCCAAATGATGCAGCACCGAAAGGGTGCCATGGCTATGACACCCCTTGGAGAGTGCAAAAAGGAGCCACTTTTTGTGGCTTCTTTTTGTGTCTTCCAGAGGCTGGATCAGGACCGTGGCGTGAGGTTGCCGCGGCCCTGATCCGGCCTGGGGCAAATTAGGAGCAATCTGTACATCCCCTCAGTTCCAGTTAAATGTATACAAGATTGCACCCACAATCCCAGATAAGTGAGTAAAATATTACAGCCTCTGATATGCTTTAGTGCAGAGGATTAGATTACCTCTTCCAACATTTCTATATTGACATAGTCCAAGGGCGGGGGGCATTTTTAAAATCATATTTAAAGATTCAGTTACATTCAATGTTTATATTTTATTCTGTTTATTTGGAACATGCCTATACTTTATTTCACCAAGAATCATTCCCAGGACAGTTTTCAAGTGAAATCTAAAAAAAGTAATGTCAGGAAAAAGAGACTAATAAAATCCCAATAAAAACTAACAGTTAAAAGCAGCAGCTAAAACAAGACCATCCTAACAACGTATATATATTTTAGAGGTCATGAAACCAAGAGGGAAACAAGTTACTCTTTTTCTGCAAGACTATGTGCCATCAAAGACTGAAGTAGAACTTTGGTCTCATAATTCCGATCCCTGCTGTGATCGCTAGACAACATTCCTTCCCTGTCAAGACTAATCACAAACATATTTAAAATGAAATGTTAGTTTGTTCTTCCACTCCTACTATTCTAACCTCAACAACTCTTCTGGCAAATATAGTAACTGCTGCCTCAACATTTGGAACAGGAACACTACAAAATTCTATCACACCAGTTCTTGATTGTGTCATGATTTAATTTGTCAGATCAATAGGAAGGTGAATGACTTAGAATAAATAAGTATTTAAGATTATTACAAAGATATCATGTACACACAAAGAATTGAGGACTACTTTTGCCATACACAATGTTGAATTATAAACACTCAAAAAGATTGGGAAGCGCAAGAAACCTGAATAAAATGAAAAATGTAAATATTTACTTTATTGTTGTTTCGGTAGTTGGAAGGAGGCCTGGAAAAGATTAAGAAATGGGTCATGCTTTTCTTTCAAGAATGTTTTGTGAGGTCTTGCAGTGCAATCTGCATCAGATAAGCTTGATCCTGAGGGATTACTAAAATATTCTACACACATGAGAAAGCTATTAGCATACCCTTGACACTGCAAAGTATTAAACAATCAGAGTGTTTAGGAAAACCAAAATCTTGGTATAACATTGACTTAAGCTTTAATGGTCCACAAGGTAAACCCACTATAAAAAAGTAGACACTCACTTTAAAAAAATTAAAGGTACCTTTCTACATATTTAACAAAAATTGACCTCTTTAGAACCAGTGGTGAACAAAACAAACATTTGATTCAGTCCTTGGTGTCACCACATTGTGTGAATTTATCTTATAATAGCATTCATATTTGCTTAGGTTAGTTGTATGCACACAACACACTGGAAAATTAAAGCATGTATAAAATAACCATGTATTCCAGCATGCAATTTGCACCATGGACTATGTTTGCATGCACTGAGGGGAGGGGGAGGAACCAAATGAAGGGAATCTCTATGTGAAAGGAAAGGACGTGATATAGATTTTTATTATCCCATTCAGATTTTCCAGCATTGTTGCCAATTAAGATTTTGGCACATCCTTTCGCTTTCTGATTTCTTTCACCATACATTTAATTTATACTTTAAGGCTGCCATGTAATCTGACATTATTCCCATAACAGACAGGATGTTCTAGCAAGTATGTTTACCCGTTTGCTGGTTTACTCCCAAAGCAGAAAAAATTAAAAATGAACTATTTCCCACTTTCCTCGATTTATTTAAAGCCTGATTCTATACCATTGCTAAAGAATAAGGTGGCCATAGTTTACAAATGTGTGTGTGTGTGAGTGTGAAGGTTTACTGCTAAATTTTCTGGTTATGACCAGTGGCATCACTAGGATTGGCGTTACATGCTGTGATAACCTATTTGTGTCACCACCACCACCCTTCATTGACCTCCTACCTTACCAGACAATACAGAATCCTTAATAATGTTTTATGTACTAATGTTACCCCTTAATAATTCCACATATCACTGAATGTAATTCCAATAGTTGTGGCATAAACAACTCCAAAACAACTTCTTTATCCTTCTAACTCCTGAAGCTGGAGGCTGCTGTCTCCCATTCACACAAGAGACTCTAGCTTTGAGAGTAGGGTACAGGAGGAATACAGGGATTCTTCCACTTCTTTGCTCTCAAAGCAGGAGGCTGTGGTATCAGTGGGAGACAGCATTGGGTACAATAGGATTCCAGGGATTCTTCCTCCTATTTACTCCCAAAGCATAAAGCTTTTTTAGAATGGTAAATAGCAGCCAGTGCGGCCCACATACCCCAAGTGACACCTCTGATTATTGCCTGAAGAACCCAACATGGCTTGTTGTTGTGTCCTTCAAGTCATTTCTAGCCTATGGCAACCACAAGGTGACAGTATCATGTTTTTTCTTGGCAATTTTTGTTCAGAGGAGGTTTCCCTTAGCCTTCATCTGAAACTAAGAGTGTGTGATTTGCCTAAGGACACCCAGTGGATTTCCATGGCCCAGCAGAGATTTCAACTCTGGTCTCCAGAGATATAGCCCAATTCTCATACCACTACACCATCTCTTATATGGCTTAGCTCCAGACTATTTTACAGGGTGCATCTTGCCACATTTAAAATGCGTCCAGGCCCTGAGTTCCTCAGGAGAGATCCTCTCAGTCCAGCACATTTACAGATATGATTACTATGGATGTATGGCAGGGTCTTCTTGGTGACTGCCCCTAAGCTGCAGAACTTTTTTATTAGTCCTAGTATGCCCCCCTCCTATTGTCTTTGCACCAGCAGGAAAGAAAATACTGCGTTCTTATTCTGACAGCCCTTTGAGGCAGGGTTTTAAAGGAAGGGCTTGTAAGAGTGTGTTGTATGTTTTGAATTATTTTTAGTTTTGTTAGTAGTTGAATTCCATTTTAATGATACGTTTTTGTATTTTAACTATGTTGGATTTATTTTAATTTACAAACTTCCTAGAGAATAAATAAAGATGATTATGACAAGTTAAATTACAAATTGAGAAGTTCATTTCTAGGTTAAAAACATGGAGAGGTTAGAAGGGAAGCAAAAGGATTTTTACAAAGGATCATACCTTACGTGCCTTATATGGTATGCCTCTGTAGTCCACTCAAAGAGGTGTAGGATGAGTTAGAAACATTGTTTTCCTATCTGTCAAAATAGTCTGTTCTTCCCTTCTCCTCCACTTAAGAATGCTTTTAAAAATTATAAAAAGTGAAAACTGTTTGTTTGGCAGTAGTTACTGTCTCTTCAGCTGGATATGTATTCAGCAATCTCTGTGTAAGATCACCAAACACCACAAGGCCTTCTGTATAAAATCTTTTCATCATGAAATGTGCATTACAAAGTACCCCCACTTGAAGAGAAGTCACATTTCATTAGCTATGTCATTATACTGAATGACAAGAGCAATGTTACTTTGGTTTGAAAGCATTTGAAATGTAGGTTAGAAGTAAAGTTCCAGAAGAATATTTCTGAATTAACTGGGAATCAGCTCTCCCTCATGTTGATCATGACCTTTGCCGATGTATATCACATGCATTTGGGAGTTTTTAAAAAGAAGTCATATGTTCAGTAATTCAAGCCTCTGAAAAAAATTCCACTCCATCTCAAGTAGTCTAAACAGATTACAGTAGAGCAGCATTTGGCTCCAGAGTATCATCTATTGTGAATCTTTAATTGAAAGATGTAGACAAAAAGTGTGATATACATTTCCAAACCATTCTTTCCTCCAATTGTTTATAGTGTTATGCATATTTATTCTCTTTACAGCCCATTGGTGCTTTGAACCCAAAGAGAGCAGTCTTTTATGCAGAGCGCTATGAGACATGGGAAGATGATCAGACTCCACCTCATCATTATAACACACATTATTCCACATCTACTTGTACATTAGCCTGGCTGGTCCGCATTGTAAGTATTTTTGCTTCCTTTTTTTTGCGTAAAATTCAGTCTTTCCCATTATGAAAATGCAGTCAGTGTATAGCAGCAAGAATGTAGAAATTTACATCCATGTAAATCTTTACCCATGTTGTATTTGCTATTCTAACCATTTGTATGGTTCTCACTTCATTTGGCTAATGATAGGGCTGAAACTGCAGTGAAACAGGTAGACTGTATCATTGATTTGACAAGTCAATCTGAAGAACAGTCATCCAGTATAACCATCATATCGAGGTACTATATACAGCTTGAATAGACAAGACAACAACAACAAAATTCAAGGCAATAAATTTTTTTTTGGGGGGGGGGGCAAAAATCTTATATATTACAGCAGTGAAACTTAACAGAATACTGAGAAATTTAGAAGTCTATATGTCAACAATATTACCATTGTTCTGTTATAGAGTTATTTCTGAAAGTTATACTTGACTAAGATTGTGAACATGTTCTTTTGACATAATTAAGCGGATAGAAAAACAGACATCAAACAAAACATTAGGAAAAACCTCTTGATGGTAATTCAAGAACTTTTTGTCAGTTAACAGTGAAAAGTGGTGACTTTTATTAGAGGTTTTTAAGAATAGACTAGACACGTGCTTCTCACAGGTCCTTTAGCAGTGGATTTCTGTACAGCAAAGTGTTGGACTATATGGCCCTTGGATTCCTTCTAACCCATGATTCTTTAAAAAAAATCTATTACTGTACTTGAAAGCCCCAAAACAACTATATCTGAATTATATAGCATGGAGTGACCTTTTTAAAATTAAGAAAATTAGAATAAAATATTGTGCGCATATTGATATGCTTATAAAATAATTTTTAAGGCAAGAAATGCATTTTGAATAGTGCAGGACTATGTGGTGAATGTAGAAGAGCCTAGGCTCTGCTATTAAGGATTATAAACCCCAAAGATAGACACCATACGTTGGTATAATGGAGCACCCTGTAGTGTTCAACTATGAAAGGCTTAATCCTTCACTATGAATCTTCTTGCTTTTTGTGTTTGTCTCAGACTCTTAAATAATGTTGTCATGGAATTTAGGATTATGCTTTAACATAATTTACTGTAATTACATTTTCCTACTGCTTTTTATAATCCCCAGTTGCTTCTGATTTGGAATCCCTGCTCCTACCAATAAGGAGTTTCAAAATGATTTCCAAAGCAAAGGTGTATAGGGTTTTGCTGTGGTTTTTTAAATACAACAACACATGTTTCAAATTCTTTTTGTCCATAAAAAGAGGATTTATGCTTTACACTTTAAATTAGATTAATTGTTTATTTGAATCTTATCATTATACATTCAGAATGTTGTAAGAAGTCATGACTGAAACATCAGGCATCACTAACTTCCACATTCGTTAGTTCAGGTTGAGTATACCTTATGCTTGGAACCTGAAGTCTTTTGGATTTCAGTTTTTTTTTCAGATTTTGGAATATTTGCATATACACAGTGAGATATTTTGGAGATGAGACCCAAGTCCTATCATCAACATAAATTCACTTATGTTTCTTATGCACTTAGCCTGTAGGTATTTTTATACAATATTTTAAATAATTTTGTGCACTAAACAAAGTTTGTGTACATTGAACTTTCAAAAAGCAAAGGTGTCACTATCTCAGTCTCTCATGAAAAAAGTTTAAGATTTTGGAGTATTTTGAATTGCAGATTTTTGAATAGGCAATGCTTAACCTATGTACCCTTCTGTCTGCTTTGTAGGTATGTAGCTCTCATTAGCCACTTACCAAACAGCAATACTCTTTCATACACAAGAAGAATAGGTGCACAGCTCCCTGCTTCATCACATGGTCTCTGTATCATAAGCTTCTGTATAGAATTTAGGATAGAGCAGCTAAAATATTAATGAACTCTCTGTTCACATAGGAGCTAGTCTTTTGATACTTCTGACAATCACCAGTTACTTGCATGTGTACATGTGTGTGTGGAGAGAGAGAGAGAATTCACACAGGAAAGCACCTATTTTGAAATGTATACAGATTTGCTGAATGTGAATGACATGACTGTCACATATGCCTATAATTATTCCCACTAACAATAAACTCAGGTGATGATGTAGTCAGATTAGGACTGCCAAGAAACACAAGTGAGAGGTTTTACTAGGAAACTCTTAAAACTGAAAGTAAAGAGACCAGGGGAAAAAGAACAGTAATGAGCATGTTTAAAAGCTATGGAATGTTAATTCCATTTTAATGCACACTTTTGTATGCCTTTAATTGTAATGTTTTTAAATTGATAAGCCACTGTGTATCCCAATTTGGGGGGAAAGTGGGAATAATAATAATAATAATAATAATAATAATAATAATAATAATAATAATAAT
>NC_056524.1:35831655-35832723 GCF_019175285.1 Sceloporus undulatus
CAATTATGATGATGACAATGATGAAGATGATGAAAGGGGGAATCTGATATGTTCCAAATGTATCAGAATATTCTGGGCATAGTTAACTGGAACTAAAAAACTCACCTCTTCCGAGCAAACTTTGGTAGGAGGTAATGATATACTATATCATTATAATAGTGTTCAATAGATAGGGAAATTTCACCTAGGACCACTACATGTAGCATCATGTAATGGAATAATTATGATGATTATTTATGATTATACATGTATTACTTGACAATCCTCCATCTAGGTACATGAACACTATAATAGAATAACTATCCACATTTATTATTATAGTGCTTGCGTATGGGGGCGTTGTTGGGGAAGCTTTGTACATTACATTTTGTAATGTAATAATATAACATTGACAGTAGTAGTTTAGTATTATGGCCATGATAAAGCATCTGTGAATCTGCAACATACATTACAAAAGTGTTATATTAGTACATTAGTGGGAAAATTGAACTATTACTTTAGAGATTTGCTGTGTTAGTCTGGAATATCATTATGCAAAAGGATCTCATAGTACTTTTGAGACAAACCATGTGAAAGAAGTTGTAACATAAGCTTTGGTAAACTTGGTCTATTTCCTCAGATGCCACATCTGAAGAAGCTTATTGTACAACTTCTTTTGCACAGTTACTCTCAAAGATGCTACAAGATTCCTTTGCACACTAAATTATTACTTGTTACACCTTGTGGGAGTTGCAATATGAGTACCTGTATAATAACTATAATTTACTACATGCAGTGGCCCTCTTGGTATCTGCTGCGGTTTGTTTCCAGGACCCCCCTCTCTCCCATAACAATGGATATCAAAATCTGTAGATGAACTCAAGTCTCATTAAATACATTGATGTAGTAAAAGTGTGTCCCTTATATAAGATGGCAAAATTGAGGTTTGCTTTTTGGGGGGGGGGGGGGAGGGGGGGGGGGATTTACAAGCCATGAATAGTTTAATCCTTGGATGCAGAATCCATGGATACAGGCTGAATAATAATAATAATAATAATAATAATAATAATAATAATAATAATAATAATA
>NC_056524.1:35832733-35833154 GCF_019175285.1 Sceloporus undulatus
GGATTTATTTATATGCTGCCCAATCACTGGGAATCCAGGCAGCTTACAACAGAGGAGATAATAGACGGTTTCCTGCCCTCAGGTATACAATCCAAAAAGACACGACACAAAAGGAAAAGGGAATGGTGGGGGGGGGGGAGGGGATCAGGTCCAGCATTCTTCTCTCCCCCTGAGGCCTGGACCAAGGCAGGTGGACTGGAGGGAGGGCTCTTCTTCTTCAGGCTAGCCCTGGTGGAGCTGGGCCTGCCTGGTCAACTCCCTCTCAGGCCAGAGGATGACAGTTATGGAGGGAGGAGTCTCTTCTTCCAGGCTAGCCCTGATGGAGCTGGGCCTACCTGGTCAACTCCCTCTCAGGCCAGAGGATGACAGTTATGGAGGGAGGAGTCTCTTCTTCCAGGCTAGCCCTGATGGAGCTGGGCCT
>NC_056524.1:35833164-35834617 GCF_019175285.1 Sceloporus undulatus
GCCTGGTCAACTCCCTTGCAGGTCAAAAGATGACAGTTATATATATTCATGCACTATAAATGAAGGAACATACAGCAATAGATAATTAAAATGTTTTAATTTATATAATGCAACTAGGAGACTGACAGAAGTTATGTTTAATAATATAGAATATTGCCATTCTCTCTAATAGTGAATGCAGATGATGAGTGCTGATAGGTGTGTAGCCAATTAAAAAACCAGAGACATCAGTATGATTGCTGGAACATTTTTAGGGGAACTTAAAGAGTATTTATTGGAATAGTATATGTGGTCATTTCTTACCCAGTTTAGCTTTCTTGCTATTATTAAATCCTACTGGGCATGTTGCTAAACTTCCTTTGGTGAAAATTTATCTCTATTCAAGGTCTGGAGTTATTCAGAACTCAAAAACTTCATATTTAAGAACTGTTCTTCTAATAAGTCAATAGAGACAATAAATTGGATTTGCATGCTCAGGAGACAATTAGCAAGTGTTGTTTCCACTATCAGCCTCATTAATCACTCCCTCCCCTAAAAGGTAATGGAAGTCACACACAAACATACACACATTTATGCCAGTTATATCTGTTTTGTCAAAGTAGATGTTGGAGCAAATGAGCTTATGAAAGTAGAAGATGAGCATTCCTGGTCCGGCTGAAATATCTTTGAAGCATCCAAGATTAAATATTGTATTGGCATAGTCTACGTATCCCATGCTGTTTTCTCCATTCTTTAACCTACTTGCGCAAACAGATGCACAGCTCAAGCAATGTGATGCTAAGCAGAATTAGGGTTGCCATAACTGTCAACCTCCAAACCAGGACAAATGAAAAAAAATGTAAGACAAATGTAGGACAAATTTTACCCCCCCCCCCAATATAGGACATATTTTTTAAATGGAGGACATGCGAAAAAAATTAATAATTTAAAAAAGCATTAATATAAACACATGTTTCTTAGGCATGCTCAAAATGGAGGACATTTTGGCATTATTCCTAGACAGATCGCAGAAATGTACTTCCCTTTCTGGCCACACACACACACACACACACACACGCACACACACAATTCCAAAACACACAACAGCACATTTGGGCATTTCACATGGCTTTATTTAACATAGCCTCTTGCATATTTCAGAGGCTTATTGCATAACCAAACCCTTTGGGTTTAACATTTAACATGGGTTCACATGGCTATGCATATTGAACATGTCAACATGGTTTAACAAGAAGTGGATTTGCCCTGGTTTCAGGTTTCTTGCACCAAGTGTACTTCTCAGAAGTGTGTACTTGGTCAAGGCACTTTGATTTTTCTTCACTGCACATGAGTTTGTAAAAACCAGAGCAACTTACTTTGGCCATGCCTCAGAGGCTTGCTGATATCATTATCATCATCATCATCATCATCATCATCATCATCATCATCATCATCATCATCATCATCATCATCA
>NC_056524.1:35834627-35857076 GCF_019175285.1 Sceloporus undulatus
CTGTCATTGTCACAACAAGGCAGACTTGTTAACATTAAAAGCACAAAAATACACAGAAAAGTCACACTGTCTCGCCTTCAGAAAGAGTGGGTCCATATCTCAGAGGCTTGCTGATATCAATATCACCACCACCACCATCATCATCACCATCATTGTCACAACAAGGCAGACTTGTTAGCATTAAAAGCACAAAAAACACACCAATCTAGATATCATTCATTGGAAATAAAAGTCCACAGAACATTAGCATTGAACCAAAGGCAGTCTCTTGTGCCACTGCAAACTACATGACCCACTTCTCCTTACCCCCTGAAACCCCCCCCCAAAACCCTCACCTCCTCTTTTCCCCCAGGTATGTCTCAACTTACTGTAGGGGGGATTTGTGGGTCAGATCTCTTGCAAAGTCTTTTTCTTGTCTCATGGGGGCAAAGCCCTGAGAAGCCCTGGATCCCTGAGAAGAAGAGGAAGGGGGCTTAGAGAGAGGGGGTAAATAGATAGAGGGTTAGATAGAAAGGGGGTTAAATAAGGGGGTTAGAGAAAGGGGGGCTAGAGGCAAGGTTGCCATAAGTCTAGGGTTGCCATTAATCAGAAATAACTTGAAGGCACACAACAACAACAACAACCAGTGAGGGCAAGATAGGTCATCTAAAGAGAGGGAGACTCAGTGTCAGGGCACCATGCAGAACATTTTTCCATGTCTGGAGATTTGGGTAAAAGGATGAGAGAGCAGGTAAAGGTAAAGCCAGAAAGGAAGGAAAGAGCATTCTTCCACGCCCCCGATAAGTCAGAAAGGAGTTGGGCACACAACAACAGCAGCAGCAGCAACAGAGGAGGAGGACGGGAGAGGAGGAGAAAAAAAAGAAGGGGAAGGAGAAAGAAGAAGAGGAGAAAGAACAAGAATAGGAAAAAAGATAAAAAGAAGAAGAGGAGGAGAAAGAGAGGAAGAAAAAGAAGAAGAAGAGGAGGAGAAAAAGAAGAAGAAGAGAAGAAAAGAGAAAGAGGTGGAAAAAAGAAGAAGACGAGGAGGAGGAGAAAGAGGGGAAGAAAAGAAGAGGAGGAGGAGGAGAAAGAGGAAGAAAAAGAGGGGAAGAGAAAGAAGAGGAAGCAACTTGCCGGCAAAGCCCTCTCCAACCTTGGGCTGGCGTGAGGGAGGAAAGAGGAGAAGCTCCTCCTCATGAGGCTGGCTGGCCAATGGGGGAGACTGGAGCTGGAACAGCTCCATCCCCTGCTAGCAGTCATAGGCTCCTGCAGCAGGGGCAGGCTGTCCAGCCATTGACCAGGCAGCCTGAAAAGGAAGAGCTTCTGCGTGCGGCTGCATGAGAGCAGCCTAGAGCCCTAGCAGAGGGCTCAAAGAGGAAGCGTTGGCAGGGCCAGGCGGCCTGCACAGAGGCCGCACCAGCGGGTGGCTAGAGGCCACGTCGGTGGTGGGCTGGCGGCAGCGACAGCTGCAGAGCAGCTGTGGCTGCTGCTGTGGCCGCGGCAACAGTGACCAAGTCAACCTGGGGCAAACCCGGGCAAGGGCCAAAAGCGGAACGGGACCTTCCCAACCCGCCAAAAAACGGGAATGTCCCGCTCCCAGGCAGGACATGGCGTCCCTAAGCAGAATGCATTTCCCATATTTC
Organism: Sceloporus undulatus; assembly: GCF_019175285.1. Taxonomy (NCBI): domain Eukaryota; kingdom Metazoa; phylum Chordata; class Lepidosauria; order Squamata; family Phrynosomatidae; genus Sceloporus; species Sceloporus undulatus. Next base: position 35,836,250 of record NC_056524.1, read on the forward strand.
CCTTCCAACCTCTCTTCTTGTCCAATACACACTGCTCATGCTCAGAACAGATGCTATATCGTAAAAGAGAGGAGAAGATGGGAATGATAACTGTTATTTACAGACTTCTCATCTAATAATAATTAATTAATAATTTGTTTTATTTATATACCGCTATTCTAAAGATCATAGCGGTGAACAGCAAGTAAGCTAATTAGCAAGTAAGCTAATTTGCCCCCAACAGTCTGGGTACTCATTTTAGCGACCTCGGAAGGATGCAAGCCTGAGTCGAGCCTGGGCCCTTTTGCTGGTCTTGAACTCGCAACCTTGTGGTTTTGAGTGAATGGCTGCAGTACAGGCATTTAAGCACTGCGCCACCAGGGCTCCATCTATGGTGAATAATGGCTTCCATGATCAATGGGACACTGAATCCATTTCAGCTTATATTCTGATCTTTAAAAGAATTATCAAAAGTGTTGAAACTATATGGCTGTGTGTCAAGATACAGCACCCTGGATAGTTTCTTTAAACCCATTTCCCCAAAAGTACTGCCACATAGTCAGATAAGCAGAGTGGTGGTATGTGTGAAAGATGATCCTAAATCCTGTGTCTCTGGCATGAATGGATTTAGTAAGCAAGAATATCACAGCCTTCTCGGAACATGATAATTTACAGGACATCACTGAAACTAATTATAAGTGTATTATTTTGGTAGAAAGTAAGGAATAGAGAAGCATGGGAACACCATATGCATCAAGAAATTTCTCTCCTTTTCTTGAGCAAAGCCATTAAACATTATTGATGCATTATAGGACAGAGTTGAGGAACATACCTGTTCCTTTTAAAGTACAGACAAGAAAATAATTACTAAATAATTTGGAACAATCAACAATTGGTAGATATCTTAAATAGCAATTTCTGGGGCTTCACTGAATCATTTACCAATTTTAAACAGTTACATCATGAAAGTATAAACTACCGGTAATCATTGTTTGCATCTCCCCGTCCACTTCACTGTCACCTCTTCGTTGTTTTCATTGTCAACCTTTCAAGCAAAAGGAGGAGGAGACTTTGTTGGATATTCTTTTAAGGATAGAAAAAAGAGGAATTTCAATAGTGAAAAAAATAAAATAAATTCTACAACGAAAGATGTATAATTACTCAGTTTCATGTGTGGTCCTTATGAAGGACTAAATGTAGTGGAGTGGAGTCTCCTTCCTTGGAGGTCTTCAAGCAGAGGCTGGATGGCCATCTGTTGGAGATGCTTTGAGTGAGAGTTCCTGCATGACAGAGGGTTGGATTGATGCCCCTTGTGGTCTCTTCCATCTCTATGATTCTAAATCTGACAGTAGTCTTGCATATGGTCGAACAGACCTATTAAAATCAATGTGACATTAGTTGTGACTAAAATACCGTTAATTTCAGTGGATTTATTCTAGATTGGAACTAAATTGCATTTAGCAAAGCTTCATGTCTTATCGAATAGCTAAAACTAAAGGAGTGCAGTTTTTAATATATCTACTCTAGCAGTGCAATTTACACAAGTATTCCTTGAGTTTCTATTAATTCAGTAGGTACACTCTAGTCCTGACTAACAATTTAGCCCAGAGTGTTAATGATTGTGGACTGTGTGCCTTTAGTAACACTGAACCATTGAAGAATGATGACAAAATTAAGCCCTTTCAAGTCCTTTTCATGTGGGAATTAAACATGTACTTAAAAGTCTCATGAAATCAATAAGATCTAAATGTGCTTAATTTTTGTTGGTTAATTTCTTTTCAAACACTTGATCAATTTTAGTATATGTAATTTATTCCAAGTTTCTGAAACTAGACTTTGTGTGTGTCTGTTTTTCTGTGTGTGTTTGAAATAAAAGCCAAGTTCTACAAAAAGTAGCTTTTCAAAAAAATTACTATGGGATTTAGCCAGTAAAAAAGAGAAATATCAACAGACTATTTTGAAGGCTTACATGTGTGGAATAGATGGTATTACATTAGTCCCTTGAAGACTATATTCTTAGTGTACAGCTGGCACCTCATTTTATTGTAATCCTTCTTGGATTCAGATGCTTTTGTGCTGCACTATAATTCTTTAGTAATGATAACTGTATCAAGAGATTAAGATTAAGTAGTTATTATTGTGAGGTGCTGATTAATTCCTTATTAATGTTTCCCGTAATTCATTTTAAATATTGACTGTAGAAAGCATTCAAATTAGGAAAAAAATTGTGATCATTTTGCTTACTACATCAATACATACATGTATACATATGTATATATTTTGGTGGTAGGAGCCCTTTACAACATTCTTCCTCAATGCAAATGATGGAAAATTTGATCATCCAGACAGAACCTTCTCTTCAGTGGCAAGATCTTGGAGAAACAGCCAAAGAGACACTTCAGATGTAAAGGTAGGAAAAATGTTTCACACTCATATACATGCCAAATATTTGAGTACCAGTCAGATACCATTGATAGGTGGTGCTTTTCATGTTTTGTTTCATACTGTGTAAGAGGGAAAAGGTATTAAAAGTGGTATTTCACATAACTATTTCAAGAGCAATACTTTATACAAAATGACAAAGACTCTTCTAATATTTCCATGTTCAAAAGCTCTTTTGTTCTTGCAAGAAAAAAAATCTATCCTAATTTAAATCAAATATTTACAACATAGAGAAAAACCCAACAAATTGTTCTTCCATGCTGTTAACTCAATATTGGGCCCATTCCACAAACACAGCAAGATTAAATTTGACCTTAAAGTGTCATATTGTTATAGCTTGCTGTGCTCTGGCTTTCCATTGCCTGCAGCAATTAATAAAGCATTAATGACAAGACACATTTAAAATGTATGCTTTTCTGTAAGCCTTAGCTTTTACTTGACTGTGCCTGAGGATATTATGCAACAGTACATATTAGATTAAACCAATATCTAGACAATACATAGGGACAGCAAAGAGAACAGGATAATTTTCTAGCCTCCCATTGTTGTATATAAAGGTTTTTCTATGTTTACATCAGAGTGCTGAAGTCATCTTCTGCTGATCAGCTAGTGGAATATTTCCAAATGCTGGTAGTACATTATAGTTTTATTTTAAATCTTCCAAAGTTGTGTCTTATTATTAAATATGTTTCAAATGGATATTACCTTATCATCAGACACCTACTTGTATTTTAAACCAGTAAAGATGTTTGAAGTTACTTTTCTGTAAATATCTGGAAAATATGTGTTTTTTGCCAAAGGTAAGACCAGGCTTTCATTTATTAAAAAAAAAAATACAAACAAATCAGACTTCTAAGACCAAGAAGAAAGTTTTGTGTTCTGTTGGTTGAAGAAACAAGCTGTTTTTTAAAAGAATTGGAGCACCCTGTCTAAAGATCAGAACTACTGCAATAAAATGGCATGCTGAATAAAACTATGGTTGTATGTAATGCAGATATGAGGAAATGGTACACATAGTATCACTTTTCAAACACTCTTTTCCAACATCCACCTTCCTTTGGCATTATATAAACAGAATAATGTGTGTTTATTTCTGCACATGAAGCAGTATCTATATTGCATTTCACATGTCTTACAGACATTTCATTTAATAGAATATAACTGATGTTGATATTAAATGCCAGCATATATCTTTATTCCTCCATTATCAGATTCTTTCACACTGTGACAATGAATATAAAGCTGTGGCATAAATTGAACTATTCAAGTATGTATTTGTGTTGTTATCACAGTGGCACAATTCAGATGTAATAATAAAAAAACAAGCAATAAAAGAGGAATAACTATTGTAGCCATTAGCTCAAAAATCCCAATCTCCTCCCTCATAAATCAAAAAAGGAAGATACAAAAAACAAAGGTAAATGTGTTCCATTTGGGCAAAAACCCCACAAAGTCACAGCAGGAGATATTGCAGTTTGACATTGCTTTGACCGCCATGGTTCAGTGCTATGGAATTCTGGGATTTATGATTCTATGAGATATTTAGCTTTCTCTGTCAGAGAGCTCTGGTGCCACAACTGTTGAAACAATGGAATTGAAAACGCCAAAAGCAAAAGGTACTATAACCTTTATCTATTATCTGCTTAAAAGGTAACAAAACAATATATATAACAAAACAACTCTATCCAAAAGATACAAAATGAACCATAGTAATAATGACAAACAGAATAACACAAAATAGCAAATGCATCAAATAATATAAACTACATTGAAGCAAGCAACACAAAATACAGAAAAGAGAAGAGAAAAGAGGGAGAGAGATCACAAACTAAAGCTAGCCTTATGAAGGCTCAACAGCTGATTAGGGCAATACAAACAGCTGAAGATCATCTCTATCTCAGTGGCTCACCATTAACCCTATAATGACTCCACTTATAGATGTTGTTTCTATTCCAAGAACAACAAATCACAAATCCCAAGATTCCATATCATTGAGTTATGGCAGTTAAAGCAGTGACAATTGCATTATTTCTGTAGTGCAGATGCAGCCTAAGACTAGCTAGCAGACTTTTTATTCTCTCTATTTGATGATGCATAAGTGGCCCCCTCATTTGTAATGAGCAACAATTTACCATTTTGATATAAACCCTAGTTCTCCTGTTAGGTTGATTTGATAGCCTGGTGTGAAAACAAACTATGCTTTGCACAAACCATAGTTTTATCATATCCTAGCAAAACAGGAAACATGCCACTGCATCTGAAAGGGACCAGCATGTTTGTTCTGTTAAATTCTCAAATGTAAAAATCATATTTCACAAATAGAAAAGACAGAGTGCTGAATTTGACAAATTAACATAGTGCACACAAAAGAAGAACCATGGATAATTGAGGTTTTATTTTCTTGTCATTTTAAGCATTTGACATTTTCCTGTATTAGTACAGACAATGCACACTAAACGCTGTCACTCTTGGCAAATTTAAGAAGCTAAGGAGGATCAGGCCTGGTTAATAGTTGTACAGGAAACTACCGTAAATACTAGGAATCTCCAGGTAGGACTGAAGAAGGATCCTGCTTGAGATCCCTAGAGAGCTGCTGCATGTCAGAATTGACTAGGTTCAGATGGATCAATTGTTTAACACTGTATTATAAGGTATCTTATGTGGGGAACCAGCAAGGTTTTTTCCCCTTAGGGACCAGCCCTATATTCATGTCCATGACTATACAGTGGTGCCTCGGGTTACGAAATTAATTCGTTCCGCGGCCGCTTTCGTAACCCGAAAAGCCTTCGTAAGCCGAATTGCCATAGGCGCTAATGGGGAAAAGCCGCGTTTCGTGCGAAAAAGCCGAAAAAAGCACCAAAAATTTTCTTCGTATCCCGAAAAAACATTCGTAACCCGGAACAATGATTTCCTATGGGATTTTTTCGTATCCCGAAAATTTCGTAACCTGGGTATTTCGTATCCCGAGGTACCACTGTAATTGTTTCCTTCTTTCCTGGAAGCTCTTGATGGAATTGCAGCCTGTGGTTCATGAACTGGGACCAGTCCAAGACCACTGCCTTTGAGTATCACTGCACTGTTTTCCTTCCTATGTTCATATTAGTAGAAGGATCTTTTAGTATTTACAGACCTTAAAAATGGCCATAACTTGCCCATTTCTTTTTCTTTCTTTTGGCATTTCCTCTATTTTTATTTTTTTCCATTTCAGTTTATTTAATTATTTAATTTTCCTTATATATTCCCATCCATAAAAAAGGAGACAGAAAAGACTACAGCAACTATATTAATTTTCCAAGCAAGCAAAGTTATGCAGAAAATCCTGCAACATAGACCACAATCATATATGGAGGTAAATCCCAGAGGGAAATGCAAGTATTTATTATTTATTTATTTATTTATTTATGGTATTTATACCCCGCCCTTCAGCCCTAATGGCTATCAGAGCGGCTAGTAGGGTTCAGGAAAGGCAGAGACACTAGGAACCACATAACAAACATACAGTAGCTAATGGAGCACAACAAAGAATTCGATAGCAAAGCCTTCAGCTGCATAAATTATGAAAAGCTATGGAACACTTGTAAAGACATGGGAGTGCAGCTATAATTTCCTGTACCTGGGATCCAACATTGATCAGAACTGAGGCTGCAGTCAAGAAATAAGAAGAGGACTAGGAATAGGAAGGGTAAAGATATACAACTGAGCACCGAAGTTAGAAACACCCAAGCCATTGATTCCTCATTACCATGTATGGATATTAGAGCTGGACAATGAAGAAAGTAGATAAAAAGAAAATCAACGCATTTGAGATTTGAGATGCGGTGCTGGAGAAGAGTGCTGAGAATACCATGGACAGCCAAAAAGACGAACAAATGGGTCCTTGAACAGATCAAGCTTGAACTCTCCCAGATAGCCAAGATGATCAAATTGAGGCTGTTGTTTTTGGGCCACATCATGCAAAGCCATGATTCATTAGAAAAGATAATAATGCTAGGAAAAGTAGAAGGCAGTAGAAAAAAAGGAAGATCCCATGCCAGATGGATGGACTCAATCGGAGGGGACACGGGCATGTGTTTGCAGGACCTGAACAAAGCAGTTAAGGACAGGGGGTCTTGGAAGTGTCTCATCCACAGGGTAGCCATGAGTCAAGGTCAACTAAAGGACAGTTAACAACAACAAGTTTCATATCCAAAGAATTTCTTTACACATGCCTTCAAATCACCTGTCAACTTACTGACAACCCCATGAATTTCATAGGGTTTTCAGAGTTCAAAAACTAGTCTCTAGAATGTATCTCAAATGTGAGGTACTGCTCTTGGACAAGAGTGTATAGATGACAGAACAGGGGCTATGATAAAAATGCCAGTAGGGTGACATATTGCAAACTAGTAGAGTTAATGGAGTTTCTAGTAACTGAATGGTGACCACCTCCATCTAATATAAGGTGACTGGTGAAGTAATGGATACCAGGGGATCACCCTTTTCTGGGGGAAAGGAAACAAACAAGCAGGAGTGGCTGAAATGAAAGCTTTAAAATCTTGCTTGGAAATATATTAGAAAAATGAAAAACTATAATAGATTTGATTTCAGAGGGAGCCATAAAATAGTGTGCTCTTGGCAAAACATACTAAAGTGAAATGTCAGTTTTGATACTTATGGTATATGATTATGAAGTGTTAGTAGTAGTCCTCAGTAAAGCCAAGCCACACTTTTAACATTTAATTTTTCAACAGCTTGAATTCATCCCAAGCTTACAAAAAATGTATTTTGGCAAATTTTCCTCTTATATAAAGCCATAATATACGTAATACTTTGGGTTTTATCATGGCTATTAAAATTAACTAGAGATCACATTTAAAGGTGTAAAATGTCTATTATAATACAGTCATCCCTCCATATTTGTGGCTTTGATATTTGTGGATTTGATTATTCACTAGGACTGTCTAGGTCCTCCAGTACAACTCTGTGGTCAACTTTAACTAAAAGTTGCACTGAAAGACCATTTGTATCTACTCCAGTGCCATTCTATGGTCAGTGTATGTTGGACATTGACCACAGAGTTGCACTGGAGGACCTAGAGATTCCTAGAGAGGTGTCCTTCAGGTAAAAACATGGTGTTTTTGTTATTTGTGTTTTTTCCATATTCATGGGGGTCTTATTCCCCTAACCCTAGCGAATATGGAGGGACAACTGTATTCATTTCTGCCCTTTCTGGTAGTTTTCAATGCATTATAAATATTGGAGCATGCAATCATAAACCTGTTCAGTGTACAGTAAGCCCCACTGAATTCAATAATCCCCACTGGACTTAGTTTTATGTAACATACATTTGAGCTTAGCCATTGGTTTGTAAGCTTCACCAATACAAACCAACTGCATTGTGGAAGAAAATGGAATTGTTTTGTGAAAAGTAGTGAATGTATAAACTGGTTCAGGAATTGTTTTCTGAAAGGTAGTGAATGTGTAGAGCAGCAGTATCAATAGAACATGGAATTCACACAGGTATGACTAAAAACAGGTAGTGTATACAGAATAATACCATTGTTCTGTATCTTTATTTGCCACAGAAAGTTAAATTTTCTGCTTCAGATGAGAAATAGAATATTTCTTGCACCTGGCTCATTTTTTCAGGATATGACTTGAAAGCTGAGAGAGTTCCCAACAGCCAGTCAAATTAATTTTTTTAATAAAATACATAATTGATTCCAAACAAAGTATTACACAACAGACAAAAAAAATCTTATTAATACAGAGATACAGAACACTTGAGAAGTTGCTGGGTATGAAATTCCCAGGCATACCATACAGAATGCTACATAGAAGACACAGAATCTGAGCTGCAGCACTTATTTCTTTAATGAAGAACATCTAAGCAATTGTCTATATAGTGGACTAGAACAGACATCATTGGTATATTGAAACATGAATGATTTGGATTAAAAATGTAGCACTGGCAACCTTAATATTATAGAGTCTCACTGAAAATAGTCACAAAAAGAGAAAGTTATAAAAGGTTACAAAAGTTCTTGAGCAATTTTTATTTATTTGTTTTATTGTATTTATTTAGGGGATTTATATCCTGCCTTTCTCCCAAATAATGCAAAAATGAGTTTGACAAGTTATATACAGTAACGCAAGGCGATGTAAGTGACCATCTGGCAATAACATTTGTTTATTCCACAACAGGAGTTAATTCCAGAGTTTTACTACCTACCAGAAATGTTTGTCAACAGTAATGGATATAATCTTGGAGTCAGAGAAGATGAAGTTGTTGTGAATGATGTAGAGCTTCCCCCTTGGGCAAAGAAGCCTGAAGATTTTGTGCGCATCAATAGGATGGTAAGAAGGATTTTATTCAAGCTTGTTAAAAAGTGTAATGATTTAACAATCTAATCTTCACTAGCTTTTCATCCCTGTAGGACAACAGTTGAAAATACTGTATAACAAAGAAAAAAGCACACGATAGAAGAGATTGTTACATCCATTCTGTGGCAATCTTAATACAATGAAATTTAAGAGGTTTTCCTGTTATGAGGACTTATTCTTCAGTTGTATATTTATATCTACTTTTTTCCACTGTCTCTTTTTTGTAAATGGCTTTGTGTATTATCTATGAAACGTGGTTTATAAGTGCCCTAATTGAATGGTAATAATGAAATCATGGCTGGAGGGGAGACCATTGGACTTCTCACGTACAACCCCAAGCTTTTAAAATAAAGAACAGGATACTAGTATTCATTATGAGCTAAATTAGAAGTCATGGGTACTAGTATTTAATAAGACTATTTTAATGTACTCATTAAGGTGACTTTCAACAACTAGAAACTGCTTTCTCTCTGCATAAATCAACACATCTAAGACGTTCTTCACAGTTCATCCAGCACTGTAACCCTTAACACACATTTCCTTTTCATAAAAGAAAGTGCATTTACATCAATACTATTTTAATGTTATGATTCCATAGTTAATCATAATACATTTCCCTGCATGTAGGAATGCATTCATTTTTTTAGATTCTGGGAATACCTATGATTTTTACTTCAATATCTTTCATGGTGTTTAATGAAAAAATGTCCCTGCTGCTCTTGCTACTCAATTCCATCCATTAAATATTTACTGCAAAGTGATGGTGTGTTTTACAACAGAACTGGCAGAGCAACTGAGACTTATGGGTGAAAAAGAAATTGGATGGCCAGCTTTTGGAAGTGCTTAGTTGTTTATTCCTGCATGGCAAGAGTTGGATTAGATGATCCTTGTGGTCCCAGGTCTGACTGTATGAGAGCACCTTCTTTGTTTAATTTTTCCTTAGATGTATTGGGGTATCAGAGATAACAGTTAGAATTTCAACTGGCTTAAAATATTCTTAACCCTATATACTCTTAACAGTGATCAGCTACCTGTTTGTTGTTGCTCTGTCCAATGTGCAAAGGTGCTTTACATTAAATCAGTGCAATAAAGCCACATTACAGTCATTAAAAGAGGAGAAATAGTGATTATTAGAGCCTAAATCCAGTATCCAATCTAAATTAAAGATTCACTAGGATTCACATAAATGTTGACATACTACTCAAGTACTGGTTAAATTGTCCACTCTAGTTGAATTAGCAATTTGATTTAGGCCATAATGGACTTAACTGCAAGGTTGTCTATGACTGTAGTTAAAATGTTTCATTTAGAAATATCATTAACTTTTCTTCAAGAGTGCACATATTTTCCAGAGACAAGGAATATGAGTGCAATATAAATATACCAGCAAAATATAAAAGTATCTTTAAATGTGTTTTGAAACCTTAATTTATGCTTTTGCAGACCATTGCATGTAGAAATAGTGCATATTAATGATTAATGACTTAGTAACTCCTCTCATAAATATATCTGTTTGTATGTAGAAATATATAAATATATAGGTAAATATAGATAGCATTAAATCTCTATCTCCAACTTGTTCATATATTCATTGATGCTTCATATAAGAGAAGCACTATAGTGTTGTATTATGATTAACTGCCACCTTAATGTAGGATTTAACAGGTTTTTGAAATCTTGCTGTCAAGAAAAAATATTTTTGCATTTTATAAAATGTATCTTCTAATAGAGAAATGGCCTTTTATTGAAGGAAATTCTTGTGAAAATTGGTCTCATTGGAAAGACTGGAACAGTGATTAAATCCGGTAACTTTTAGGAGGTATTTCAGTAGATTTTAAAAGCATTCAATTTATACATCAGTGGTTGTTGGCCCAGTTTAATTTATCCATAGCAAGCTACACTGATTACTACTGACATACCCATGAAACATTAATAAAGCATTGTGTTCAATGCTAACATGATTATGGTCTGACCTCAGTGATGTCACAGAGGACAGAAGCGGTAAGTGTCCCTGCTAACATTACCCTAATGCTGGGTTCATCAATCATAATCTACCAGTTTACAAAAAAAGGGAAAAAGCCTTTCCACAGATGTGACTTCGTACTCTTGCTGAGCTTTTTGATCCCAGCAGACTTGTGGTGATACTGAGAGCCAGAAATAGAACACATTCAGCCAACAAGCCAAGCATGTTAAATCAAGGCATGAAACTGTAGTGTAAAACCACAGCTAAACCTATATAATATGCATTATGTAATTCAAATATGTGATCTTCCACAACCCAAAATTAATTCTGATAATAATTTTTATTAAGCACACACACTATTGTATATTAGAAATTATAATAGTGAGTGAAACTAAAGATTTGCTTCACAGCTTCTGATCCAAGCCCAAGCTCTCTTGGATTAAACTGAATATTCTCATTCTATTCAGTTTTCCTTTCCTTCACAATGATCTAATGAGGAGTGTGTCTATATTGGTTCTGGTGGACATCTTAGCAGCATTCAGTACTATTAGTTGTGATATCCTCCTGGAATGTTTGACTAATATGAGACAAGGATGGGCATCATTTTGCAGTGATCCTAGTCCTGTTTGGCTGAACATTTCCAGAAAATAGTGCTTGGGAATTACTGGTCACCCACTGCACACTGGTGTTTAACTACGTAAAATACTAAAAGAGGCTATCAGTAGTTTGCAGGCAAAGTGGCTCTTCTAGATTGGTCTAAAGAAATGTGAGTTCTTGCAATATAGGCCCTTGGTTTTTTGCCAGGTTTTGCTGGTTCTTGTTGCTGCCACATCAATGCCTTCCATTATTTTTGTGTTTTGTTTTGTTTTTTTAAAAACCCAACAACAGCAACACCGGGGTCAAGACAAGGTTGTCCTATAATTTGAAAGGGGATTTTTCTGTTCTCTGAATTAAAAACAGGCAAGGTGAGCAGGAGATGCTGCCAAAATCTCTTACTGAGCATGTATGAACAACAAAGCAGAGAAAGGACAGAGAAGATAAATCTGCTTCATCATCTCTCCCTTATCGCCCTATTAAAAAAAAATCTATGCAGTTGGCCAACACAACTCAAATAATAAGAAAAGTGAATGCTGATAAAAGAAAAAGATCATCCCTGGATACACTTTGGATAAAATCTTCAAGTAGTCTGTAAAAGGTCAAAATGTTTTTGATGCAAGGCTTGCCTGACCTGGTTGTTGCATTTTTCATATTGTTAGTTTCTTATGAAGGGTTTGCTTAAACATGCTGAAGTTTTCTTCCTTGTAGTGTACGAACCTATCCTTATTCCTTCAATGTTATTTTTGCCTTGTCAATACATTTTCTGTTATAGAAGTAAGGCCCAGGAACACATGCACTTCATTAACCATTATATTTTTTGTATATGTCTTGGAATTTTAAAACAAACCTGCTTGGAGTGGGAATAAAATGTTGTAACTGGTGCAGAGAATTGCCAGGAAATAGTTTGGAATAACAGAAACAACATTTGGATATTTTTTTTAAAACTCATGAGGTACTTCAACAAATAATGTAACTTCCCAACACATTTGTCCCAACTGGAAAAGCTGACAATAATTCCCAATATCTGACAATAATTCTCTCTCTGTATCCTGTTCAACTATTATTGATGCAGCTGTGGAAGCCTTGCACTATTGTTTGGGTGTGGCTTGAATAGAGGTTTGCAAGCTGAAATTCATTGCAGACAAGATAGAAGTACTTGTGATCTGTAATAAAGTTGAAGTGGGAGTACAAGCTGTTCTGGATAGAGTTGCACCATCTATCAACGATTAGGTTCACAGTTTGAAAGATTCAGATTTACTTCTTAATGTTCAGGTGGCTACTGTGGCCAGAATTGTCTTTGTTCACCTTCCTTTTCTTGAAGAAGGTTGATGGAACAGTTCCAATATATGTTGTTGTTGTTAGCTCCCCTCAAGTTGATCTCAACTCATGGCGACCCTATAGATAAGCCATCTCCAAGGCCCCGGCCCCCACTGCTCCGTTTAGCTCCTGTAGATCGAGGCTTGTGACCTCCCTAATTGAATATAGCCATCTGGTGTGTAGTCTTCCTTTCTTTCTACTGCCTTCTATCTTTCCTAGCTTTGTCTTTTCCAATGAATCATGCCTTCTCATGATCTGGTCAAAATCTGACAGCCTCAATTTGATCATCTTGGCTTCCAGAGAATTTTCAGACTTGATCTGCTCAAGAATTAGTTCATCTTTTTGGCTGCCCATGGTATTCTCAGCAAAGTTCTCCAGCACCACAGCTCAGAAGAGTTGATCCTTTTCTTACCCACATTCTTCACTGTTGAGCTCTCACATCTGTACATGGTGATGGAGAATACAATGTGTTGGACGATTCTAACATAGGCGGGTTATAGACCGCCCATTTGGGGCTGTCTGGACCCGCCCCTTTCCCCAGAGTATCGGGGCTTCAGTGGATACACCAGCAGCCGCTGAGGCCCCGATCCACCGCTATTCAGGCTGCGGGGAAGTGGCAAAACGCTGCTTCCCCGCAGCCTGAAAAGGGGTGTCCTTGGGGCTTCAACCCCCAAGGACACCCCGCGGCGGCAGGGAGGGGGAGAAAGTGGCCGCTTGGCCCCTTTCTCCCTTGCTTCGCTGGGCGCAGCTGTCTGGAGGCTGCGCCCAGCGAAGCAAAGCGAAGCAAAGCAGCGCCGCGGACCAGGAAGGAGTTCCGAAACGGAGCTCCTTCCTGGTCTGTGGAAAGGGCGCCCTAGGCGCCCAAGGAGATTGTAATCAAGAAGTAGACAAGATGCCAAAGAATAAGGAGACGCGGCCGAGAAAACCTTACGGCGGCGGCCATGTGGAAGGGCCGCCGCCGTTTAGTGCGTGACGGGCACACACTAGGGTTAGGGCGGTGCGGAAGCACCGCCCTTTTATAATCCTAGTGCATGCTCGTCACGCACTAAAATGCTGGTATGTAACAGGCCATATAAAGTATAAAGATATACTCAGTTGTATATCTTTATTCTTTAGGATCTTGTCTACTTCTTTGATTGCTGTCCATCCCATTTCTAGTCTTCTTATTTCTTGATTACAATCTCCTTTCTGATCACTGTTTGATCCAAGGTATGGAAAATCTTTAACTATTTCCATTCCCTCATCTTGAATTTTTATAGATCCTCTGTGGTCATTATTTATGTTCAGCAACAAGCTCTGACTTTGCACATTCTTCCTTGACCTGCCTTAGTAATTTTTCCAAGTCCATTATGTTTTCTGCTAGTAGTATGGCACCATCTGCTTAGATTATGTGAATATAGTCTACAAGAAGCTGCCCTTTAATTGTTTTTGGAAACTATAACTGGTATAGAATACAGCAGCCAGGAAGCTTTCCATTGTCTACTTCTCAGACAAGATTACACTGGTTTCATATCATTTGTATTGGTTGCCAATTCAGGTGCCTGTTGAGTCCTACATACTGTATCTCAGGAGCCTGGACAACCACTCCTGTGTGGACCTACCTGTAGGTTATTGTTGATATGAAGAAGTAGTGAGAAGTAGTGCATTATTATTATTATTATTATTATTATTATTATTATTATTTACTTCTTCACAAACGTTTGTTGAAAATATGAGAAAGAACCTTTTTTGTAATGGATATTTCATGCCTATACAGTATACAGTAAGACTTCCATACTACACGAGGGATCTGTTCAGTGTATAGTAAATTTTTCAAAAAACCTGGGATGCTATTTCTGTTACCTAAAATGAATGACCAAGTGTTCTCTCTAGGAAAGTGACCATAGAATTGCCCTCAAGGACCCAGATACGCCTAGAGAAGTGCTCTCTCTAGGCATTTTCTTTGTCCTCCAGTGTGATTTTATGGTATGCTTCTGCCAAAAGCTGACTAGGACAGTGTGCAAGTGTGACTAATGAGGAACCCATAGATCTTCACATACAGCTATAACTGCATAATATGAACTTGTGTAGTACATGTTCCTACTGAATATTTTTTCTGCTTTCTTCCATTTAACTTGTAGCTCATAGACTAGCCTGAGATTAAGAAACTATGTTTTGCTTTTTTTTTTTTTTAAAAAAAATTAAAATCTTTTGGAACAAATGTTATTTAATAGGGTACACTCTTCCCATTTGCTGGGGATTAGTTCTGCCCCACCCCCATGGATGGGAAAAAGCACAGGAGCTTGAGCTATGGGGAGCAACATGAGCCCACATCAGCACAGCTATGTGCATGCACTGCCATTGTCTGATATGGGGCGGGGTAATCCATTGAAACTCTAATCTGTGGATGGCTAGCCTCCCAATACTGTGGAACCAATGTAGCTTTAATATAGGTACAGTCATCCCTCCATATTTGCGGCTTTGATATTTGTGGATTTGATTATTCACAGATTTCATTAATATGTTCTCTCTAGGACTGTCTAGGTCCTCCAGTGCAACTCTGTGGTCAACTTTAACTAAAAGTTGCACTGAAAGACCATTTGTAGCTACTCCAGTGCCATTCTATGGTCAGTGTATGTTGGACATTGACCACAGAGTTGCACTGGAGGACCTAGAGATTCCTAGAGAGGTGTCCTCTCAGGTAAAAACAGTGTTTTTGTTATTTGCGGTTTTTCCATTTTCATGGGGGTCTTGTTCCCCTAACCCTAGTGAATATGGAGGGACAACTGTAGTTAGTGTTTGACGATAATATTAAATATGATAATTATAGATCCTCCAGATGTTGTTGACCTGTAAGTCACACATCCGTCACCATTAGCTGCACTGCATTGTCTTATTACCACCTTAGAAGCCTTTAAGAAGATGGATTTCTTCTGGCAGGCCTATCCATTTGACCTTCTATAGCTGATCTCAAAGAACACTCCCACTTCTGACTTTGATAGCATGGAAAACAGATGACGATTTGGTCATTTTAGTGATTGGTAGTTGTTTTGTTATTCGTTCTATTGATTGTATTTTTAGATAATATTGTTTCTAGTATTTTATTGTTGATTTCATTCTCTGCTGTAATCCCGCCTCGATCCGCAGGGAGAGGCAGGAAATATAAATAAAATTATTATTATTATTATTATTATTATTATTATTATTATTATTATTATTATTATTATATGATTGATTGATTTATTGCTAATAGTTATATCCTGTCTTAGTACCTAAGTGATCAAGGCAGCTAATAATAAAGCCAAATCCATGTAAACAACTAAACATAACTATGAAAGAGTCTACAAGCAATTACAGTTTAGCAATTGAAAGATAGTTAAAGAGGCAACACAGGTAAACACATGCTTGGGAGGAAACTCCATAGTTTGGGTGCCATTTCTAAGACGACCCTCTTATTATGCAACTTTATGAAGAAAGAAATTGCTATAACACACATGAATGTGAAATTTGAGAAATAAAATATTTAATTCTCTTGATTTCATTTCAAGGCTCTGGAAAGTGAGTTTGTATCCTGTCAGCTTCACCAGTGGATTGACCTTATTTTTGGCTACAAGCAACGTGGACCAGAGGCAGTCCGAGCACTTAATGTTTTCCACTACCTGACATATGAAGGCTCTGTTAACCTTGACAGTATCACCGATCCTGTGCTCAGGGAGGTAGGTGTCTGGCTCCACTTTTTTTCCAAGCATTGATAAATGGAAACAAGAGAGCTTCAATTAAGAACATGATACCCTTTGTTATTCTTCTTAAGCAAGTAACTGTGTCCAAATATGCAAAAAGCTAAGAGAGATCATTATTTTATAAAACTACATAGTCCATGTGTAATTACCAAACAGCCAAGTTCCAATAAATCATTAAAATAGTTTTGTTACAATAGAGACTAATGCTTCTCTAAGAGAAGAACCTTGCCTCACAGCATGTTTGAATATCAACTGAAAGTGCACTATGTGACAAAAAAAACCCTTGGAAATTCCTTTTGGTAGATGAGTAAACTTATTTCTTGGTACATAAATTGAAGGAAAGAGCTACAGGCTTTGCTTTTTGAGATAGAGATGTTGAGATGAGAAACTAGGAATGCTCCTCTATCTTGAATTTTGATCCAAGATAGATAAAGATTCAGGCTGAATGAGGGATAAAATATGCACTTCTCAAAAAAAAGAAAGAAAGAAAGAAGAAAAATGAAAAGAAATGAAAAGAATTGATTTTTATGCTAGCCTTTGGAGAAAATTACTGGCCTTATAAGCAGTTCTTTAAATCTTGGCCAATTTGTTTTCTTAATCCGCAAGTGAAATAATGCCTGTCTGTTGAGAAATAAAACTTCTTCACTTTAATGTGGCTTGCTGTCAGGCAGTTTTATACAGCAAGAACAGGACTCCTCTTTCACGGTCAAATTAAACTTTAGAAATGTTTCTGGTGACCATTTGGTGGTTCTTGGCAGAACCAAGGTCCAAAACAGATATGCCAAAAAGTACGGTTTTCGGCCACTTCAAAAGCATGGCATGCAGAATGATGCACACCCCTGACGTGACCAGAAGCCACTCTGATGCCACCTAAGGCAGCCTGAAGCTAGCCAGAAAAGGAGTGACAAAAGGCTGCTCCTTGCTGGTGGCCTGTTCAGGGCTTCTGCAGCAGTCGACTGTGGCATGCCTTTGCCGTTGTCCTGGGCCGCTTGGGGGCCAACTGGTGTTGGAGCTGCCGGAGATCTGCTTCAAGCCACCAGTCTGCTTCACCCTCAAATTGAAAATGGGGGAATCAAAAATATAGGCATTTTTAAATTTAATTTTTAAAAATTGTTTGTTTCTTTGTTTGTTTAACTTTCTTGCTGCCAGTGATGAGGTTTTAAGGGAGGCTTTTCAAGCATATGGAAAGGGGGAGAAACTATGTAAATGCTGGGAAATCACTTGTGAAGACATTATATTGAAGGAGCTATGTCTGTTTGGGGAATGCCAGAGCACTGTACTGGGCCTCCTAGAGGGCTCTATTCAGCCCCAGGCCCTGAGCTTTCCCAGCCCTTTTCTATAGAATTGAAACCGTTAAAATATCACAAAAGAATTACTGTACTGACTTCCTGTGAGAGTGTGTGTGTGTGTGTGTGTGTGTGTGTTTTAACTGCCTTCAAGTCGACCTTGACTTCTGCCAACCCTATGAATAAGACATCATCAAGATACCCTATCTTCAGGAGTCCTGTTTAGGTCTTGCAGACTCAGGGCCATGGCTTCTTCATTGAGTCCATTTGTAATACAGTCTTCCTCTTTTCCTGATGGCTTCTAGCTTTCCTAGCATTATTGTCTTTTCTAGTGAGTTGTGCCTTCTCATATTGGCACGTTACAGACTGCCCGTTTGGGATGGCCTATAGGCCTATTGGCACTCCTTTCCCCACCAGATCCTTTCCCCACCCCGATCTGCCGCTTTCCAGGCCACGGGGAAGCGGCAAAAGGCTGCTTCCCGGCGGCCTGGAAAGGGGTGTCCTTGGGGCTTTATGCCCCAAGGACACCCGACAGTGGCAGGGAGGAGGAGAAACTTTCTCCCTTGTGTCGCTGACGCAGCTGTCTAAAGGCTGCGCCAGCGACGCAAATTGTTGAAGGAGCTCCGTTTCAGAGCTCCTTCTAGCGCCGTGGAAAGGGCACTCTATGTGCCCTCGCGCAGCGCAAAGACGTCACGTCCTCACCACCCTGTTTGGAGGTGGCACGTTCGTGACGTCGTAATGGCGGCCCCCGTGTGGAACGGGCGCCGCCATTTTGTACGTCCTGGGGACGTATTAGGGTTAGGTGCACGCACTTTCCCTAACCCTAGTACATCCCCAGGACGTACTTTATGCCCATCTGTAATGGGCTGATGTGTCCAAAATACACCAGCCTCAGTCTAGTCATCCTGACCTCCAGGGGAGGTTTCAGACTTGATTTGTTGAGAATCAAATTTTATCTATCTGGCAGTCCACAGTATCCTCAAAACATTTCACCAGCACAACATCTCACATAAGTTGATTTTCTTCTGTATTTGTAGAATTACTAAAAAAAATTAAACTTTTTAACCAGATCATTATGGATTCATATGGATTATATCTGTATTATTTATAAAATGATTTTTTTGATTATTTGTTATCAAATCAAATGTTCAAGGAGCAAAATGATAGCCAAACAGTAGTGAAAATTTAGTGTGGTTTCGTACATGTCGTTTGAACATTGTTTCATATAGGTATTTTTTTTTAATTTAATGTATGCAGATGTGCTTTATTTTTCAATGTATTGTTCCAATCATGTCCACTCACCTTAGCAAAATAATTGTTAAAACATTACTGTGATAAGTCTTAGAGCATTCTGTAAAATGATTTACTTTGGTTGAAAAGTGTAAAGTTGCAACAGCTGCAAGATGAGTGTTGCTGTGGTAAAGCTATATATACAAGCTTCCATGCCATCTGTTGTATGCAAAACAAGTAATAATTTATACATTGCCTGGCAGTCAAAAACTCATGGCATTTGCAATTTTCCAGTTTATTATGTAGCAGTTTTGTAATATTTTTATAAAATTTGAACAATTTGTATGGTTGTATGCATCATGGGATATTAGAATCCTGTTACATGGAAATAGTAGAACCAACAAATTACATACACTCTTTGGGGGAAAGCAGGGTGACATTTTTGCTTTTTCACTTCCATGATGTATTTAAAATGGATTGGGACTTAAGTCTCATTGATTTCAGTGGATCTCTTTTAACTATGATTGTGGGCCGAAGTAGATGGCCCAGGTAAAACAGTACAATTTTAAAACACAAGTAAAACACCATATTAATATAACAAATAAAAACATGAAATCCTTTAAAGATACTAAGTTAAAAATATAAAATAACTAGAAACATACCAAGCAAACACTACCAGTAAGAAGCCTCCCTGGATGCAATTATGTATTAAAAGCCTGCTTGAAAAGTTTTTGCCAGCCACAGAAGGGGGAGCAGGAGGAGGACCAGTCTAGCCTCCCACGGAAGGGAGTTCCAAAGGGTAGGAGCAGCCACTGAGAATGCTATCTTTCGTGTTCTTACCAAAGGAACCTGTGATGGTGGTGGGCAAGAGAAAGCCTTCCACTGAAGACTTTAGGGTTCTTGCAGTTTCATAGGGGGAGATAGAGTCTTTCAAACAGTGCCATATGTGTATTATTGTTGTTAATTGCCATCATGTTGGCTTCAATTTGATGCCCATATGAATGAGACATCGCCAAAACCAGTGTCACTAGGGGGGTGCGCACTGCACCAGGCGACACCCTAACAGGGAGAGGTGACACCATTTCTCCTCAAACTTCTGCTTTTTGGCAGAAATGGGCTGTGGCATTTGCTTGTGTCCCTTTAAAACACTGACACTGGGTAAGGTGTGAGTTGTGTGAGGCTCAGTGGGAGGAGAAAAAAGAGCCCCCAGGGTTTTTTACATTTTATTTTTTTTAAAATTAAATGTAATTTATTTATTTTTAATTTTTATGGTTTTTTTAAAAAAACTTTTAAAGTTTTCTTTTACAACATCACATTTTACCAATTTTTCACTTTCATGACATGAAACTATATATGTGTAAATACATTTAGGCTGTGCGCATGATATTGTAATTTAAAGGTGTAATTTTAATTTTGCTAGTTGTTTGTGTCACAACTATAACCATTACATTCAGTGATATATGGGAATTATGATTTATGAGTAACATCAGTACAAAAAACATTACTAAGGATTCTGTATGGTGTGGCAGGGGAGAAGGTTCTTAGGGGGGTGACACCATGAGTTACCACAACGGGTGACCTCAACCGTACTGATGTTATTATTAGCTTTATATAAAACTGAAGTAGACTCGGTGGCTCAGAGTGGATGGGGTTAGCCCATCAGTTCAGATTTTTCCTAGACAGGGATAATTTAGCCACAGTAATCCATGCACTAGTAACTTCTCAATTAGACTGCATTCTGTGTGGGACTGCCTTTGTTGATGCTGAATATGCTTCTGGTCTGAATTCAAGGTGCTGGAAATGACATTTAAAGCCCTATATGTCTTGGAGCATCAATACTTGAAGAACATCTTCCTATATATGTATATCTGCTTGAAGCTTAAGGTTCACGGTGGCTGCATCTGCAATGCAGAAAAAAAAACAGTTTGACA